>NW_019154105.1:71878849-72052680 GCF_002288905.1 Enhydra lutris kenyoni | reverse complement strand
GTATGGGATTGGGAGGGAGACAAACCATAAGTGACTCTTAATCTCACAAAACAAACTGAGGGTTAATGGGGGGAGGGGGGTTGGGGGGGTGGGATTATGGACATTGGGGAGGGTATGTGCTATGATGAGTGCTGTGAAGTGTGTAAACCTGGCGATTCACAGACCTGTACCCCTGGGGATAAAAATATATGTTTATAAAAAATAAAATTAAAAAAAAAATAAAAAAAATACATGATTTGAAACAACGCAAACATCTAAAATGGGCAAAGGATTAAGAAAATCTGGTGCATGTTGTTACCATGACTTTAGTAATGTGACTGGCACCGGGTTAAGAGATACATAGAACCCAATCATATTGATTAAGTAACAGTAAGAATTGTGGCCTAGACAGACAGGAAGAATGTACACATACTTGAGGATAAAATCAAGTGATGAATGAAGTGAGGAGTTGAATCTGGGCAAGAGGTCAAGAGGTCAAGAGGTAGAGAAATGTAGAAGAGAGGGACGCATTTCCATCTACTCAAAGCGGGAGGCCGTCATAAGCACGGTCGGAGCTGAACACAGGGCTGTAGACCATACAGGGAAGAGTCCCCGTTGCAATGGTGACTATGAACGGAGTTGGGCACGGTCATCAGAGACACTGCGGGTTTGCCTGCATGTCTCCAGCCCTAGATCTGGCATCCCTGCCTGAATTTTCTGGCCAATGAGCAATGTCTACTTGTAGCTGTTGTCCTTTGCTTTCTCTAGTCATGGTACCTCCTGCAGAGTCTGCCTGAGGTTTACCAAATCAAAGTCATTTATCGTATCTGTCAGTTTAGGATCTATCGTCATCAATGTGTTCACACCCCAAACACCCATTCTGGATTCCACCTCACGCTCCTGTTCTCCACCTACTGTCTCTCTGCTCCCAAAAGGTAATCCTTTAAGTAAGTACAAGATTCCATTCGTTATCAACTGTGGCTACAACTATCACAAACTCTCCCGAAACTTGGCAGCTTCCATTAACGACATGATTTTGTTCACAAGTCTGCAATTTGGCAAGGCTGGCAAGAGAGCTCATCTCTCCCTGCTGGGCAGCTTGAAGACCACGAGCGGGATTCATCTGAAATCTTACTGTGATGTCTGGTGCCTGGGCTGGGAAGATAAGAATAGCTGGGAATTAGGTCATTTGGGGTTCCCTGGGCATTGGTCTCTATCCCTTGATCATCTCTCCACATGCTCCTAGCCCACTTTCCTATAGATCAGCTGGGCTTCCAGGTCACATGTCCCTAAAGAGAAAGCACGGCAGAAGCTGTATTGCCTTTTATGATCTAGCCTTGGAAATCACACAACATCACTTCCAATGCGTCCAATCACTAGAAGTATTCTCAGAGGTCCCAGAGAGTCAAATGTCCCATTGTAAATAACACTGTGGGATGGGATACATAGTGTTGTGTCTGTCTTTGGAAAACACAGTCTATTACAAAAGTCAAGACAGGTTCATGGACTGGCTGGTGTCTTAATGTTTTATTTTAAATTATCCCTATGTACACCAAAGAGTGAAACACCTGCATCGGGCTGCCTGCTTGGTGGGAAGCCTTCTTCTCCCTCTCCCAACCCCTGCGTGTGCTACCTCTCTCGTTGTGTCTCTGTCAAATAAATAAATATTTTTTAAAAAATTACTGAAAATGTAGGGTTTCAAGACTCAAGAAGGAGTTCCTTCCACTAAAAAATGTAGTAGTATTTTGACCACTGCATTTTGAAATTCAGTCTTCTGGGGCGTCTGGGTGGCTCAGTCGGTTAAAGCCTCTGCCTTCAGCTCAGGTCATGATTCCAGGGTCCTGGGATCAAGCCCCATATCGCATCGGGCTCTCTGCTCAGCAGGGAGCCTGCTTCCCTTCCTCTCTCTCTGCCTGCCTCTCTGACTACTTGTGATCTCTGTCTGTCAAATAAATAAATAAAATCTTAAAAAAAAAGAGAGAAATTCAGTCTTCTTAGATTGCTGTCAAAGAGCAGATGAAATGGGACTGGTTGCTAAAGGAGGTTTATTTTTTTTAAAGATTTTATTTATTTATTTGACAGAGAGAGAGATCACAAGTAGGCAGAGAAGCAGTCAGAGAAAGGGGGGAAGCAGGCTCCCAGCTGAACAGAGAGCCCAATGCGGGGCTCAATCCCAGGACCCTGGGATCTGACCTGAGCCAAAGGCAGAGGCTTAACCCACTGAGCCACCCTGGCGCCCTGCTAAAGGAGGTTTTAAGTGGAGGGCTTTATGGGCACTTTTCTTCAACCCTGAATGTTTGAGAAAGACTTTGCTGTGCATTACCATCAGAGCAGTCCATTAGCGGCTTGTCATCAGGTTGCTGAGTCCCAGGCAGCTTTGCATTTCTTGTCTTTCTTTTTGGCTTGTCTGGATCATCAGTACCACTCTTAGAAAGCAGAAGAAGCTAAATGCCATCCTTCTGGGGTGCCTGGGTGCCTCAGTCAGTTAACCATCTGCCTTTGGCTCAGGTCATGATCCTGGAGTCCTGGGATCAAGTCCCCATCCGGTTCCCTGCTCAGCGGAGAGCTTGCTTCTCTCTCTGCCCCTCACCCCACTTGTGCTGTCTCTCTCTCAAACAAACAAACAAACAAATAAATAAATAAATAAATTCTTTAAAAAGATAAATGTCATCCATTCCTAAACTGCAAAGGATGCTGCCCCAATGTGGGGACAAGTTACCACTGAGAACTTGCAAGTTACTTCATCTGAATTTCTGTTTCCTTCAAAAGAGTGCTGTCTATAGCATTACTTGAGAGGTATTTCTGACCATTCTTGAATATTGAAAACAGTTGTACTTCTGAGCGACTTGTTAGGGTTTATGTATGGACAATGTGAATTGCCTAATGGCACAGGTGTCCCTTTCTTTAGAAGCTAAGACCAATTTGTGATCTCCTCTGGCAATTGTTTGCATGTTTTTGGTATATTTTAATTTTTATCATTATTATTTAAAATTTTAAAAACTCATTTTTTTTTAAGATTTTTATTTATTTATTTGACAGACAGAGATCACAAGCAGGCAGAGAGGCAGGCAGAGAGACAGGAAGAAGCAGGCTCCCTGCTGAGCAGAGAGCCTGATGTGGGGCTTGATCCCAGGACCCTGAGATCATGACCTGAGCTGAAGGCAGAGGCTTTAACCCACTGAGCCACCCAGGCACCCCTCAAAACTCATTTTTAACAAAGTTTTAATTTGAATTCTAGTTTGTTAACATACAGTGTTATATTAGTTTCAGGTGTACAGATATGGTAATTCCACACCGCCCTATAGCGCCCTGGTGTTCGCCATGAGAAGTGTGCTCCTTCTTTCCTTTCCTTTCCTTTTCTTTCCTTTCCATTCTTTCATTTTTAAAAAAAGATTTATTTATTTCAGAGAGAGCGTGAGCATTAGTGGGAGGGGCAGAGGAAGGAGAGAGAATCTCAAGGTGACTCCACACTGACGTGGGGCTCGATCCCACAACCATGAGATTAAGACCTGAGCTGAAACCGAGAGTCAGACACCCAATCAACTACACGACCCAGGTGCCCCATGACAAGTGTGCTCCTTAATCCCCATCACCTGTTTAACCCATCTCCCCACCTTCCCTCTGGTAACCATCAGTTTGTCTCTGTAGCTAAGAGTCTGTTTCTTGTTTTCTCCTCCGCCTTATTTTTTCCCCCTTGCCTGTTTCCTAAATTCCCCCATATGAGTGAAATCATTTGGTATTTGTGTTTCTCTGATTTATTTCGCTTAGCATTAGACTCTCCAGCTCCATCCATGTCATTGCAGATGGCAAGATTTCCTTCTTTTTATGGCTGAATAATATTCCAGTGTGTGTGTGTGTGTGTGTGTGTGTGTGTGTGTGTGAATGTGTGTGTGTGTACCACTTCTTCTTTATCCATTCAGTGAATACTTGGGCTGCTTCCATATTTTGGCTATTGTAAACAATGCTGTAATAAAGATAGGGGTACACGTATCCCTTTGAATTGGCGTTCTTACATTCTGTCGGTAGTACGCCCAGTAGTGTGATTGCTGAATTGTAAGGTTCTTCTGTTTTCAACTTCTTAAAGAACCTCCATACTGTTTTTTCCAGAGTGGCTGCACCAGTTTGCATTCCCACCAACAATGCAAAAGGGTTCCCCTTTCTCCGCATCCTTGCCCACACCTATTGTCTCGTGTATTGTTGATTTTAGCCATTCTGACAGTTGCTTTGGTATATTTTTAATTTTGAGTTTCATCCTTAACTCCATCCTTTGTCCTTGGACAAGCTATGAAGGTTTTTTTCTTTATCCCTAATTTTCTTCTTTTTCATTTATATTTTTGGTTCATTAAATATGATTTTTTCATTACAAAAGAAATCATTTCTCAAAAATGAAAGAAATAAAAAAGCATAAAGAAAAAATTAAAACCACTCATAATTTCGCTAGTCATGATAAATTTGTTAAGAGTTGGATGTGTATCTGTATAAATTCATTTTTTTTTTAAATAAATGGTTTCTGTTATTTAGCAAGCTATCGTGTATCTTTTCCACTTATTTTCTGATATCTTGCTGCAGTTTGTGAATCTCTTTCAGTGCTCTGAAATCCTTTCTGGATCAACACATACTATACACGATAGACAAACTAACAGACATGTCTCCCCAGTCTGCCATAAGGATCAGATAAGATAACAAAAACAAGTTTTATGTAAGCTGTGAAGCAGGGCAACTCGTGAGAGGTAATCTATCCTGGTTTCTGTTTGCTGCAGTATTTGGTGTATTTATATATTTATAATATATTTATAATTAAATTTATATATTTATAATTAGATATATTTATAAATAAATAAACTTATAATTTATAACTAAATTATAATATTTATATATTTATAATCAAATATATTTATATTTATAATTAATTATTGGTATATAGAATTAAATATTTAGAATTAATACATATATATTTATTATTAAAGAAATTTATAATTAAATAAATATCTATAGTTTTAATACTTTATAATTATAATTTATAGTTATATATTTTAATTAAATAAATATTTATAATTAAATAAATTTATACTTATAATTAAGTAAATATTGATAGTTTTAATTATATGTGAACTCTGTGCTCCCGTTCCAGCAAAAACAAAACATGTCAATATTTGGAAAACCACCCCTTTCTTGGCAATTCCCTCCTTACAACCACCCATCTAACCTAAGGTGGTCACAGGGTAATGATCCTTGTTGACTGTAGTTGCCAAGGTTACAACTGTTTATGGCAGTTATAGAAAGTAAACCTACATCTTAATCATGCAACTTAATGCTGGTGCCTTAATCTCTTCCTTTTGCTTTTCCATACTCCCTCCATCTCCTGCTGAGGAACTTTGGCAAAAATTATAAACTGTGCTTCTCCCCCTTTCTATGCCCGTTGTATACCCTTCCTCCCCTTCCCATCCTAAGACTCATTCCCACTGGGTCTGCTTTCAGATTGAGAGGGATCTGATCACCATATCTCCCCCTTTCCTTCTTCTACCTTAGGTGATCAAATAGTTTGTAATAGAAAATTACTGAGGGGCGCCTGGGTAGCTCAGTCCTTAAGCATCTGCCTTCAGCTCAGGTCGTGATCCTGGGGTCCTGGGATCGAGTCCTGCATAAGGCTCCCTGCTTGGCGGGAAGCCTGCTTCTCCCTCTCCCACTTCCCCCACGTGTGCTCCCTCTCTCGCTTTGTCTGTCAAATAAATAAATAAATCTTAAAAAAAAAAAAGGTTACACATCTCAGATCTTCTGTGCTTTTGTTCTCTTTCTCGGCATAAAATATTTCATCTTGGTTTTTTTTAAATCGTTCTCATAGTAGTTCCTATCTTTTATGGTATTAACAAGTATTAATTTTCTTTTGGTAATTTTTGCCTGATAAATATTTCTTTTATTCTTGTTTTTCTTTTTCTTTTTATTCTTTTATTTCTTTTATAAGAATATTTATATATTTATATATTTATAATTTTATTATAAATATATATATAAATTTTATATATATAAAATATATATAAATTATATATATAAATATATATATAAATTTTATTATAAATATATAAATAAAAATATTTATATATTTATAAATATAAATATTTCTTTTATTCTTGTATTTCTTTTTATTCTTGCATGGTTATCAACCTTTCGTATTAAATTTGTATCTCTTGAAAATAACATAGCACTAGATTTGAGGGCGTTCAACTTTAATTTGTACTTACCATGATTACTGACAAATGTGGATTTGTTTTCGCTATCCTATTACTATGCTTTCTCTTTGCTTCTAATTTTTTTTTTTAAAGATTTTATTTATTTATCTGGCAGAGAGAGATCACAAGTAGGCAGAGAGGCAGGCAGAGAGAGAGGAGGAAGCAGGCTCCCTGCCGAGCAGAGAGCCCGATGCGGGGCTCGATCCCAGGACCCTGAGATCATGACCTGAGCCAAAGGCAGCGGCTTAACCCACTGAGCCACCCAGGCGCCCCTCTTTGCTTCTAATTTTTGCTTTCTGCTTTCTGTTGGATCAAGTTTTCTTCATTCAGTTTTTTCTTCTGCATCGGTGGAAGCTATACAGTTTTTGTTCTATGCCTCTAGGGGTCGTCCTTGAATTATTAATGCATATATCAACTTTTTCTGCCCTTATAAATTCTGCATTTCCCTTTGGGGCAGATTTTATTTCCCAAGGATCGTCAAAATGTTATCTCCCATTGCATCAAGAGTTGGAATCTCTTTCTCCACCACCTGGAGTCTGGGTAGGAAGGCTCTATGATAACTTTGAGCAATAGAATATGGCAAAAGTGACACACACGCCTGTTCAGGTGTAGCTCTTACTGGTCTAAGAGCTTCTGTTCCTGCTTCCTCAAAGCCAGCCACCATGTAAGTGCAACTAGCCCAAGACTATTACTCGGTGAGAAGACCTGGCTGTGTGGAGAGGCCCTGGAGGAGGAGACATAGTCTAGGGCCAGAGGGCAAGGAGCATTGAGGCACCAGGAGGGAAGGGAAGGAAACATCTGGAAGTGGAGACTGTAGCCATAGCCACTCCAGGAAATGGCACATGGACCAGAGACAAAGCTCCCAGCTAACCATTTCCTGAGGTCTTATCCTACAAAATTCTGAGTAAAATAAAAGGAATCTTTTTAAGGTTGCTGAATTTTGAGAAAATGTATTATACAATAGACATCTGGCATTCTCCCACTCCATTATTGATACCGTAGGGAATTTTAGTTCCAGTTTTATATAAAACTTCTTAAAAATGAGCGCTTTTAAAAGATAGTAAGATTTAGCAATTTATTTAATTTAACCTTTTTATTCTAAGATCACTGTAGATTCACACGTGACTATATCGATAGATCCTGTATATCTACTTTGTAACATCTTGCCAAACTAGAGTATAACATATAACCAGGAAGTTGTCATTGATACAGTCAAGATACAGAACAATTCCATTGCCATCAGGATAACGTTTGCTCTCTTTTTATAGCTATACCCACTTCTCCCGCTCCCACCTACCTCCTTTAATCCCTGGAAGCCACTCACCTCTTATCCATGTTTATAACTGTGTCGTTTCCAGAGTGTTATGTAAATGGAATCATTCAATATATAACCTGACAGGACTGGCTTTTTTCACTTAACACCATTCTCCAGAGACTCAGCCAGGGTGTTGCACATCTTAATTGCTCATTTGTTTTTGTAGCTCAGTGGTGTTCCACGGTGTGGAAATGCCATGGTTGGTTTAGCCATTCATGCACTGAAGGGCAACCAGGCTGCTCTCAGTATTTGCCTATCTGGAAAACAGCTTCTGTGAACACTTATGTATAGGTCCTTGTGTGAACATAAGTCTTGATTCCTCTGGGATACATGCTCAGGAATGTAATTGCTGGTTCACAGGATATCTACAGGTTTAAGTTTTGAAGGAACTGTCAACTGTTTTTCAGAGTGGGTGTTTCATTTTACATTCCCACCGAAATGTGTGAATGGTCAGTTTCTCTATATCCTCACCATCATTTGTTGTGCTGCTATTTTATTATTTTTTATTTTAGTCATTCTCATAGGTATGTATGCACACCCCACTGTGGTTTTAATTTGCATTTCCTCAAGGGTTAATGATGTTGAACACCTTTTCATGGTCTTATCTGACATCTGTCTCTCTTTTTCAGCAAAACGACTCTTCACATCTTTGCCCATGTTTAATTGGAATGTTTGTTTTCTCTTGTTGAGTTTTGAGAGTTATCTATACTAATATTTTGTCAAGGACTGTTGCATTTGTATTTATCAGGGATACTGGTCTTTAGTTTTTGTTGTCATTTTTGTTGTTGCTTTGTTTTGTTTTGTATTCTTTTTGGTTTTGGTATCAGAGTGATACTGGCTAAAGAAGATGAACTGGCAGATGTTCCATCCTGACTTTCTGTTCTGATGGGGAGGAGATTATATAGCATTCGTGTTAATTCTTCTTTAAATTGTTTGTAAGAATTTCTGCGAAATCCTCTTAGTCTAGAGATTTCTTTTATGGGAAGATTTTTTTATTCTCAGATTCAATTTTCTTAATACACACAGGGTTATTCAAACGATCTATTTCATGTTGGCTGAATTGTGGTAATTTGTGTTTGTGGAGAAAGTGGTTCATTTCACCTAAGTTGTCAGATTTATATGTGTACAGTTGTTGGTAGTGTTCTGTTATTACGTTTCAGGTATCTGGAGGATCAGTAGTGATAGCCTTTGTTCATTCTTAATGTTGGTAATGAGCAGAGAGCCTGATGCGGGGCTTAATCCCAGGACCCTGAGGTCATGACCTGAGCTGAAGGCAGAGGCTTAAACCACTGAGCCACACAGGCGCCTTAGAGATTTTTCTTATCTTTTCAATTTTTTTTATCTTATCAAAGAACCAAGTCTTTGCTTCAGTGATTTTCTCTATTGTTTTCTGTTCTCAGTGTCAATTTATTTTTGTTTTAATTTTTTTTGTTTTTTTTAATTAATTATTTTTGTTAACATATAATGTATTATTTGCCCCAGGGGTACAGGTCTGTGATGCGTCAGGCTTACACACTTCACAGCTCTCACCATATCACATAACCTCCCCAATATCCATAACCCAACCACCCTCTCCATACCCTCCTCCCCAGGACCCCTCACTTTGTTTTGTGAGATTAAGAGTCTCTTATGGTTTGTCTCCCTCCCGATCCCATCTTGTTTCATTTTTTCCTTCCCTACCCCCCAAACTTCCCACTCTGCCTTTCAAATTCCTCATATCAGGGAGATCATATGATAATTTTCTTTCTCTGACTGACTTATTTCGCTAAGCATAATACCCTCTAGTTCCATCCACGTCGTCGCAAATGGCAAGATTTCATTTCTTTCGATGGCTGTGTAGTATTCCATTGTATATATATATACCACATCTTCTTTATTCATTCATCTGTTGGATATCTAGATTCTTTCTATAGTTTGGCTATTGTGGACATTGCTACTATAAACATTCGGGTGCACATGCCCCTTCAGATCACTACGTTTGTATCTTTAGGGTAAATACCCAGTAGTACGATTGCTGGGTCGTAAGGTAGCTCTATTTTCAACTTTTTGAGGAACCTCCATGCTGTTTTCCAGAGTGGTTGCACCAGCGTGCATTCCCACCAACAGTGTACGAGGGTTCCCCTTTCTCCGCATCCTCACCAGCATCTGTCATTTCCTGACTTGTTAATTTTAGCCATTCTGACTGGTGTGAGGTGATATCTCATTGTGGTTTTGATTTGTATTTCCCTGATGCCGAGTGATGTGGAGCACTTTTTCATGTGTCTGTTGGCCCTCTGGATGTCTTCTTTGCAGAAATATCTGTTCATGTCCTCTGTCCATTTCTTGATTGGATTATTTGTTCTTTGGGTGTTGAGTTTGCTGAGCCCTTTATAGAGTTTGGATACTAGCCCTTTATCTGATATGTCATTTGCGAATATCTTCTCCCATTCTGTCAGTTGTCTTTTGGTTTTGTTAACTGTTTCCTTTGCTGTGCAAAAGCTTTTGATCTTGATGAAGTCCCAATAGTTCATTTTTGCCCTTGTTTCCCTTGCCTTTGGTGATGTTTCTAGGAAGAAGTTGCTGTGGCTGAGGTCGAAGAGATTGCTGCCTGTGTTCTCCTCAGGGATTTTGATGGATTCTTGTCTCACATTGAGGTCTTTCATTCATTTTGAGTCTATTTTTGTGTGTGGTGTAAGGAAATGGTCCAGTTTCATTTTTCTGCATGTGGCTGTCCAATATTCCCAACACCATTTGTTGAAGAGGCTGTCTTTTTTCCACTAGACATTCTTTCCTGTTTTGTCAAAGATTAGTTGACCATAGAGTTGAGGGTCTATTTCTGGGCTCTCTATTCTGTTCCATTGATCTATGTGTCTGTTTTTGTGCCAGTACCATGCTGTCTTGATGATGACAGCTTTGTAATAGAGCTTGAAGTCTAGAATTGTGATGCCACCAACTTTGGCTTTCTTTTTCAACAATCCTCTGACCTTTCAGGGTCTTTTCTGGTTCCATATAAATTTTAGGATTATTTGTTCCATTTCTTTGAAAAAAGTTGATGGTATTTTGATAGGGATTGCATTAAATGTGTAGATTGCTTTAGATAGCATAGACATTTTTACCATATTTCTTCTTCCAATCCATGAGCATGGAACGTTTTTCCATTTCTTTATGTCTTCCTCAATTTCTCTCATGACTACCTTATAGTTTTCTGAGTATAGATTCTTTGCCTCTTTGGTTAGGTTTATTCCTAGATATCTTATGGTTTTGGGTGCAACTGTAAATGGGATCAACTCCTTCGTTTCTCTTTCTTCTGTCTTGTTGTTGGTGTATAGAAATGAAACTGATTTCTGTGCATTGATTTTTATATCCTGACACTTTACTGAATTCCTATATGAGTTCTAGCAGTTTTGGAGTGGTCTTTTGGGTTTTCCACATAAAATATCATATCATCTGCAAAGAGTGAGAGTTTGACTTCTTTGCTGATTTGGATGCCTTCAATTTCTTTTTGTTGTCTGATTGCTGAGGCTAGGACTTCTAGTATTATGTTGAATAACAGTGGTGATAGTCAACATCCCTGCTGTGTTCCTGACCTTAACGGAAAAGCTCTCTGTTTTTCCTCATTGAGAATGATATTCGCTGTGGGTTTTTCATAGATAGCTTTGATGATATTGAAGAATGTACCGTCTGTCCCTGTACTTTGAAGAGTTTTGATCAAGAATGGATGCTGTACTTTGTCAAATGCTTTTTCAGCATCTACTGAGAGTATCATATGGTTTTTATTCTTTTATTAATGTATTGTATCACATTGATTGATTTGCAGTTGTTGAACCAACCCAGGAATGAATCCCACTTGGTCATGGTGAATAATCCTTTCAATGTACAGTTGAATCCTATTGGCTGGTATTTTGGTGAGAATGTTTGCATCTGTGTTCATCAAGGACATTGGTCTGTAATTCTCTTTTTTGATGGGGTCTTTGGTTTTGCGATCAAGGTAATGCTGGCCTCATAAAATGAGTTTGGAAGTTTTCCTTCCATTTCTATTTTTTTGGAACAGTTTCAGGAGAATAGGAATTAACTCTTTTTTAAATGTTTGGTGGAATTCCCCTGGGAAGCCGTCTGGCCCTGGGCTCTTGTTTGTTGGGCGATTTGTGATGACTGCTTCAATCTCCTTCCTGGTTATGGGTCTGTTCAGGTTTTGTATTTCTTCCTGGTTCAGTTGTGGTAGTTTATATATCTCTAGGAATGCATCCATTTCTTCCAGATTGTCAAACTTGTTGGAGTATAGTTGCTCATAATATGTCCTTATAATTGTATTTCTTTGGTGTTGGTTGTGATCTCTCCTCTTTCTTTCATGATTTTATTTATTTGGGTCCTTTCTCTTTTCTTTTTGATAAGTCTGGCCAGGGGTTTATCAATCTTATTAATTCTTTCAAAGAACCAGCTCCTAGTTTCATTGATGTGTTCTATTATTTTTTTGGTTTCTATTTCATTGATTTATGCTCTGATCTTTATGATTTCTCTTCTCCTGCTGGGTTTAGGCTTTCTTTGCTGTTCTTTCTCCAGCTCCTTTAGGTGTAGGGTTAGGTTGTGTACTTGAGACCTTTCCTGTTTCTTGAGAAAGGCTTGTATGGTTATATACTTTCCTCTCAGGACTGCCTTTGCTGTGTCCCACAGATTTTGAACCGTTTTGTTTTCATTATCATTTGTTTCCATGAATTTTTTCAATTCTTCTTTAATTTTCTCATTGACCCACTCATTCTTTAGTAGGATGCTCTTTGACCTCAATGTATTTGAGTTCTTTCCAACTTTCCTCTTGTGATTTAGTTCTAGCTTCAGAGCATTGTGGTCTGAAAGTATGCAGGGAATGATCCCAATTTTTTGGTATGAGTTGAGACCTGATTTGTGACCCAGGATGTGATTTGTTCTGGAGAATGTTCCATGTACACTAGAGAAGAATGTGTATTCTGTTGTTTTGAGATGGAATGTTCTGAATATATCTGTGATGTCCATCTGGTCCAGTGAAACACATCTGATTTGGGGTGTATTTTGGTTGCTTTGAACAAACTACCTCCTAGGATGCCTGAGTGGCTCAGTGGGTTAAGCCTCTGCCTTTGGCTTGGGTCATGATCCCAGGGTCCTGGGATCGAGCCCCACATTGGGCTCTCTGCTCAGCAGGGAGCCTGCTTCCCCTGCTCTCTCTGCCTGCCTCTCTACCTACTTGTGATCTCTCTCTCTCTGTCAAATAAATAAAAAGTGCAATCTTTAAAAAAAAAAAAAAGAAGAAAGAAAAAACGATCTCCTAAAATTTTAAAGAAAGAAAAACTTATATATATATATATACAAAAATAAGGGTAAACACGATGAAGGGGTGGAATATGACTGTAAAGATAAAAATTAAGAAGAAGTCTAAAAAAGGAATTGATAAGATAAGGTAGTTGGAAAAAGAAAGAAGAAGAAAAAAAACCAGAGAGAGAATGTGCTCAGGCTGGAGACTAGACTAAAGCCCTGTGCTAGATTTAGGGTATATTTTGATCTATTAGAAGAAATTGTATCCAAAAATTTTTTAGAAAAAAAAAAAAACCTTATATGTATATAAAAAATAAGGTTAAATTCAATGAAAGTTAAAATATAACTATAATAATGAAGGTTTAAAAAGATTTTTTTAGAAAGGTATTGTTAAGATAAACTAGTTAAAAAATGTTAAAAGAGGAAAGAAGAAAGGTTAAAAAAATCAGAATAAGAAAAAAATAAAATTAAAAAAATTTAACTTTGCAAGACTAATGGGTCATGGGGAGAAAGCCATGAATTCCATGCATTGTTTTCCCCCAGCTCTGGAGTTTCACTGTTCTCCTTGATCAGTGAACTTGGTCTTGGCTGGATGTTCTTGTTGATCTTCTGGGGGAAGGGCCTGTTGTAGTGATTCTCAAATGTCTTTGCCTGAGGCAGAGTTGCATCACCCTTGCCAGGGGCCAGGCTAAGAAATCTGCTCCAGTTTACTCTCCAGAGTTTTTGTTCCCTGAACGCTTTCTGTAGAGCTCTTGAGGACGGGAATGAAAATGGCAGCCTCCCAATCTCCAGCCCAGAGGAGCCGAGAAGTTGGGGCCTCACTCCTCAGTGTGCCCTCAGAGAAGAGGGGTCAATCACTCCCATCTCCTTGGTCTCCAGCTTCTCTCTGGGCTCACCCTGCCTGTGACCGAGAGTTTCTGTCTCTGGTGCACAGCCCTGTTTGGAGTCTCCAAACCCAGCAGATTCCTGCCTCCAGAGTAGGAAGGTGAGTCTCCCTGGATCTGCCACTTGTGGGGTTCCTGCTCAAAGAGCAATGGCCTAATGGTGCCGTGGATCACAGTTTAAGGTAATCCCTGAATTGAGAGCTCACTCCTTTGCTCTGTCTCTGTAGTCAGCTTCCCCGCTCTGACACCTGCGAGCTGTGCTACACTCAGACACCCCTGATCCTTCTGTGACCCTGCAGGTCCTGAGACCACACTGTCCCCATGAGGGCTCCACCCCCGCTTAGCCTCTGGAGCGACATCTCTCAGTGGAGCAGACTTTTAAAAGTTTGGATTTTGTGCTCCAGAGCTCCACCACTTGCCTGGAGCTGGCCCCTCTCCCCCGTGTTCTATCTTCCCATCGCTTCAGATTCACTTCGTACATTCTACCTTTCAGAAAGTGGGTGATTTTCTGTTCCTAGAGTTGCTGCTCTTCTTCTTTGATCTCCTGTTGAGTTTGTAGGTTTTTGTAATGGTTTGATAACTATCTAACTGAACTCCTGAGACCTGACATTATTTCAGTCTTCTACTCCCTCACCATCTTGCCTCTCCTCTCTGATTTTTGTTTTAATTTTTATTATTTCCCTCCTTCTACTTGCTTTTAGTTACTTCTATGCTTCTTTAGGTTCTTGAAGTGAAAACCTAGATTGTTAACTTGAGACTTTTCTCTAATCTATGCATGTATCAATATAAATTTATTTTGCTTTGGATTCATTGGACTTCTTCACTTTGCAGAACAGTGTTTTTCATCAGGCCTGAAATTTTAACTACACTGCATTTTTACAGTTCTGAATAATTTTAACAGTTCTGAAATTTCAAATGCTGCTTTGGCTTTATTTCTCTTTTTACCTGCCAAGACTTTAATTAAGCATGTGCAGTCTTCTTTATTCTCTATGTCGCTTACCTTTTCTTCTGCACCAGCAATCTGACATTTCATCCTTCATTGTGGGTAATTTTATTTCTTTTTCCAGTTCAGTGATTTTTTATCTGTGTCAACTCTGCGTTAAACCCATTTGCTAAGTTTTAAATTTTAGTTATTTTATTTCTTACATCTCAAAATTCCATTTGATCTTTTAAAAATCTGTTTTATACTTTAAACTATAGAAAAGTGACTCTCTGGATAGTTTCTCCTTTTCTTCAGATGTTAATTGTTAAACAAAAATTTAAACCTAATAAATTTGTAAATTCCAAGATTTGAAATCTTTGTAAAACTGTGACAGTCTATACACTCGAGTCTGTATTTCTGTAGTTCATAATTTCCACTGGCTATCACTTATGACATGTACTTCTTTATGTATCTCATTAACTTTGACTTAATCTTGGATTCAAAAAAAGTATTGGGTAAATTATCTGAGGTTTAAGAGAAATTTGGCTTTTTCCAGAAAGAATTTACATTCGATTCCAGGATCTTGGAGGTGTTACCAGTTTAAGACAACGCCAACCCAAATTCAAGACTTGAAACTTCCTAAAAAATAAAGGAGATGGAGAAGAGTTTAACTGCAGTTTTGTGCCAGGACTGGTGTGTATAAGGGTGCAGCCCTTAGCAGTCTAGAATTTTATGGGACGAATCTCCTATTAGACTTTCTATTTTATGTCATCTCTGGGCTTTGACTTCTTTCTATCTCCAGAAGGCCAGCAAAACAAAAATTCAAAATATTTAGGATGGATAATTACTCTGAGAGTGAAAGAAGCTTTTGTCTTTACTTGTGCCTCTGGGATCTTGATTTCCCTTTGTTGCAGGCCTAGTAAATCCTTACTACTACCATGTCAGTTCTCTGATTTATATATATATATACTTTGTGTATATATATATATATGTATATATATACTTTGTTTTTTAATTTTTTTCGCATTTAAAAATAAGCTTTTACTAGGAGCATTGGTTTGAATAACTTAACTCAGCATTTGAGAAAACAGGGTGGGCTTTGTTAAGATAGTAAATGTCATAGAATTTACACATTGTGGGTAAAGGTACTCCCTTTTATTGTTTTTCTCACTGGCTTCACTTCCTCTGAGGTCAGCAGGAATTGGTTTTCATCTCATCAGAAGTAGTAAATTCTGAAATCCAAGTGCTGTTTTCCTGAGACTATTGTGCATGTGGTATGGGTTAAATGAATAATTAATAGATACTGTCATCTTATCATTTTTTGTGTCCTTGAGATTCAGATTTCTCATCATAAAGGAGATGCATATATATATGTAATAGGAAAGTAATTTTAAAAATCTTGTGGTACTGAACTTGAATTGGATTTGTCAATGTAGAGCCACTGGGTGATTCAGTAGGTTAAGCAGCTGCCTTTGGCTCAGGTCATGACCGCAGGGTCCTGGGTTGGAGACCTGTGCTGGCTCCCTGCTCAGAGGAGAGGCTGCTTCTCTCTCTTCCCTCTGTACCTCCCGCCCCCCTCCACCACTTATGCACTTTCTCTCTCTCAAATAAAATAAATAAAATCTTTAAAAAAAAAAAAGAATTGTCAATATA
Organism: Enhydra lutris kenyoni; assembly: GCF_002288905.1. Lineage (NCBI taxonomy): Eukaryota > Metazoa > Chordata > Mammalia > Carnivora > Mustelidae > Enhydra > Enhydra lutris. Next base: position 72,036,438 of record NW_019154105.1, on the reverse strand, counting down.
AAGTCAAGCGGTATTTTTTTTCTTCTTTCCCCGTTCTCCTCCTCCTCCTTATCCTTTTTCTCCTCCTCCTCCTCCTTCTTCTTTTTAATGTGTATCACTGAAGAGGCATGGAAACAATAACCAAGCCTACAGCAAAAATGAAACAAACAAAAAAACAGAAAACAAACAAAAAACCCAAGCCAGTAACAATGAGCATTGCTAATGTCCAGATTGTTTCCTGATACACTATTTCTTAGAAATAGTCTGATTCCATGTTTGGGTAGAAAATATACATGATGATTCTGGAACATTATTTTACCAGATAGTGAGGAAGCTCTTAAAGACTCGTAATTCCATGTAAAAAGGACTTGGAAACCAACTCAGGTTTTAAATTGTCAAATAGGACAATTTAAGTTTCCCAGAGCAAAGTCTAAGTGAAAGGAGTACTCTAATTGGTGTAGTCCAGTTTAATACAATCTTGCACTGGGCCTGGCTTTCCTTGACGTTCAGTATCATTTCACACTAGGACCTTGCCCTGCTAAGAAGAAGCTGAACTGAGTCAAGAGCTGAGTTTTCCAGGTTCCTTGGTTTAATAATAATATCCAGCCTAAACTAAATCAGTGCACAGAAGTGCTAACCTGCTCCCGGTCAGAACAAGCATTCTGGGAGAATTCTCTAGAAAATAGGCCCCTCTGATAAACTGTCTCAAATATGACAAAATTATTGTTTGATGTCCTCTTATCTCTTATTCCTTCCTATTATTTTTTTCTCAGTACTTTATAGCTAACATTTAAGTGCTTTTCTTGCCATATTATTTTCCCCAACTTTCTCAAATAGCCTTGTATGTAATACCCAATTATTATTAGTTCTTGTTCCTGAATGTAACATTGTTTTCTTTTTTTTCTTTTGGGATGAAAACAGTTAAAACAGGTAGGAATGAGGTGCACAACTGGCAAGAAATTAGTTGTTCCTTCAATCATTTATTCTACAAATATATATTGACAAGTTACTCTAAACCAGGTCCTAGGCTAGACACTGGGATACATGGGGAATAAAAACATGAGCCCGAATCCCGGGAAACTTGCAGTCCACAGAGGAGACTCGGTCTCATTCTAACAATCACACAAGTGAATTACTAATGTTAACCGTTGTTTAGTGCTATGTTTAGCATATGGAGCAGACCTATCATTAGAGCTATGAAGGCAAAGTACAGGTGCTATGTAAGCATTTAATAGGGATGTCTAACCTAGGGGTGAGAGAAGTTTTCATCAACGAAAGCTTTTGAGTTGAGATCTCGGGGATAAGTAGGAAGTAACTAGAAGGAGGGGAGAGGGGCTGGAGCACATGGAATGAGTGGAAGAGTGATCGATTCAAGGTAATTCTAGAGATGCTGTCAGGCACTGTATCAACAGACTTAGATCATGTTCGGTATTTTGTACTGTACTTGGACTTAATAGAAATGGGAGGGTATTAAGGATTTTCATGGGGTCACTGTGTGTGGTGGGGGGCTGCTCTTGCTGTTGGGTTTAGGTGAAGAATTCAGAGCATGACCTATCTTGTGAAATGCTACACGGAACAATACAACTGTGGTCGATCAATGAGTAGATGATGCTCTAAGAACTTTCTTCCCACATTATGGGAAAACGGGTCTGGTCTAAGATTAAGCATTTTAAGTTTTGTTCTTTCCAGCCTGCTTTTCTTGGAGGGATATATGGTTTCAGTATTACATAGGCCTAGGGGCTCTGTTTTCTGGTAAAGTCCCTATTCTCCACTCTGTGAAACCCCTCTGCCCCCAACCATGTTGGTTTCTATTGCCTATTCCCCTTTCCTGCTGTAAAAGTATTACTGAAGAAGATTTCTGAATGTTTACTCTACCTCAGAGTTACCCTACAGACTCTTCAGAGTGGAATCCGCCTTCCTCTAGTCTCTAGTTCCATTTGATGGGCATCAGAGCCCCCTACTGGGAGAAACACAACTCAGCTACATAAACACCCACACAAACGGCAAGAGTCCTGTAACATTTGGTGTATTTGTGTGTACGTGGTTTACCTGTCCCATGTTAAATGTCACTACTATGCGCCAGCTAAGAAACCTACTCATTACCTTTGCAATTAACGCTGACATACAATTGTAAATAATTAGCTTTTCATTTGGTACATTTTCCAATTACTTGGGGTTGGAGTACAATTAATTAATTAATAATTATTATTAATTAACAATGAATACAAATCGCAAATTTATAGTCTTAACAAAATCTGGAATTGATGTGAAGAAACAATTCAGTCCAGTCTCCTGCTTCATGAAAAAGAACATCTACTGTCTTTAGGATGTGGAATTCTTTGTTCTCTTCCTAAAATTTCCCAGGAAGGACACTCCACAGTATTATCAAAGACCAAATTTTGTGTTTTTAGTAATCCAGTGGTTTCTTATATTTGATAAGAATATCTTTTAAAACAAACTTATATTACAATAGTTTTATTCTTGCAGAAAAGTTACAAAGATAGCATAGAGAGTTCCTGGACATCCTTCACCTAGTTTTCCCTACTGGGAACATCTGACATTATCATGGTCGCTTTGTCACAAATTGGGAATCCATATTGGTATTGTACTATGAATTGACCTTCGTCTTTATTTGGATTTCACCAGTTTTCTATGAAGGTCCTATTTCTGACCCAGGATCCCATCCTGGACACCACATGACCTTTCATCGTCTCGTCTCCTTCAGCCCTTCTGGTCTCTGACAGTTTCTGTGGCTTCACTTTCAATGATCTTGATGGTTTTGAGGAGTACTAGTCATATATTCAGTAGAATGTTCCTCTGTGTGGATCTGTCTGATGTTTTTCTCATGGTTACAGTGGGGTTATAGGTTTTGGGGATGGAGACTGCAGAGGTAACCCATCATACCTAGGAAAACACTATCAACATGACTTACTGTTGTTGAGGTTAGCTGTGATCGCCTCGCTGAGGTGATGTTTGTTGGATTTCTCCACAGCAAAGTTACTCTTGGCTGTTGCTTTTATTTTATTTTATTTTATTTTAAGATTTTATTTATTTATTTGACAGACAGAGATCACAAGTAGGCAGAGAGGCAGGCAGAGAGAAAGAGAGAGGAGGAAGCAGGCTCCCTGAGGAGCAGAGAGCCCGATGCGGGGCTCGATCCCAGGACTCTGGGATCATGACCTGAGCCGAAGGCAGAGGCTTTAACCCACTGAGCCACCCAGGCGCCCCTTATTTTATTTTTTTAGTTCAAGTTTCTTTCCTTTTATTTTTTAAGATTTTATTTCTTTATTTATTTGACAGACAGAGATCAAAGTAGGCAGAGAGAGAGTGGGAGAAGCAGGCTCCCCGTTGAGCAGAGAGCCTGATGCGGGGCTCGATCCCAAGACCCTGAGATCATGACCTGAGCCAAAGGCAGAGGCTTTAACCCACTGAGCCACCCAGGTGCCCCATCTTTCCTTTTATTTGATAGAGATAGAGAAACCTGTCAGCTTTCCTTTCAGAAGAGGGAAGGCAGTTGGTGAAGGATCGTTTTTAGGAGCCAGAGAGATCTGGGTTCGTGAGCAGTTACGCCACTCATCCTCTCTGTGATCGTGGGCAAGTTTCTTCCTAAGCTTTGCTATTAGAGTAGTAACAGTACTTTCCTCAACTGTTATGGTGACAAAGGATGCAGTGCACATAAAGCCCCTACTGGCCACCTGATGCACCAACAAACCCTCAGCCTCAAATGCTCGCCATGATTACTAACGTGAAAATGACAGCGGTGATCACAAGCACTGTGTATTCACTTTAAAGTCCCTGCTGAGTTTAGTCTTCAGTCCCACAGCAGTCGTTCCCCAGCATGCAATGAGTGCCGTTAGTATATGGAGCTGGGCTTGGGGCCTTAGGGTTAAGAGGCTGAGCCTGCTTAATTCATTCAGTCAAGGGTTTTAACAGTCTTCACTGAGCTCCCCCTAGATCCTGAGGATACAGGGTTGAACCAACAGATACAGTGTGGCCATAGCCGGGCCAGTCAGGTGGAGAATGTTCGGACAAAGAGACATGGGAGCTGTAGGCAGGGTTAATCAGGTGGGACCCTGCCTGCATGTGTAAGGGGAACCTTGATGACTCCTTCCCTACCTGCATGTCAGATAGTCTGAAGCAATAAAGCATTCTAGGGATGAAATTCACTATTCTCCAAGTCCATTGTCATAGTATCAGAGTAGCCCAACCAGACTAATGACTTTACCTACACCCCGCTTCCATCTTGATTTTGGGAACTCTGTGCTTAAATGACTAGAAAGGTGTCATCAACCTTAGGATATGTTGATATCAACTGGGGGACTCATCGCCCATGGATTTTATATCCTGTACTTGCTATTTCCCATAGGCAATCTTTCTGAGTTTGCCTCTGCACTCCCTTACTGTGACGTGGTTTCTCATATATCCTGAGATTTGTGATTGTGAGTGTATGTTCTTTTGGAACTTGACTTTTAAGAATTTAAGACCTAGTTCAGAGTATTCCTCCAGTGAGAACAGGAGTTCATGAGTTGAAGTCTACCAAACACTTGGTGTAACTATCAGTCTGGGACTACTTTACACTAAATCCGTACCTTAGGTATTCAGGTCCCACTGGTGGTTGGATTTGGGTCCAGAGCTCATGAGAAGGCTGGTTTGTGATTAGGGCATCTGAGGGTGAGAAGTGGAACCAGGGGACTTATTTTTCCTACATTAAAAAAAAAAAAAAAGATTTTATTTATTTATTTATTTATTTATTTATTTGTCAGAGAGAGCAAGAGCACAGGTAGGCAGAGCGGCAGGTAGAGGCAAAGGGAGAAGCAGACTCCCAGCTGAGTAAGGAGCCCGGCACAGGGCTCTATCCCAGGACCCTGAGATCATGACCCCAGCCAAAGGCAGCAGCTTAGCCGACTGAGCCACCCAGGCGTCTCTCTTTTCTACATTTTATCTAGAACCAATGCGACCACTTACGAACATTTGTTTTTATAGTTTATTTACCAAGGTCCTCCTAGTTTATCTACTACTGTGGGTGTTGTTCTTACGCCAGAGTCTCTGATTCTTACCCTGGACTTTGTCTCTATCCCTGGAAGGAGCAGCGTAAACCCTCCCTTTGACCTGTTTTTGTACGGCCTTTGAACTAAGGACAGTTTTTACATTTTTAAAGTGTTTAAAAAAAAAACAGTAAGAAAGGAAAGTTACAGAAATCAAATGTGGCCCACAAAGCCTGAAGTATTTATTATCTGGCCCTTTATAGAAAAAAAAAATCGTGGATCCGTAGACCACCAGGGATCAGCATATGTACCCAGGGCAAACTCCATTTCTGATGTTCATTTTCCCCTCTGGGTAGAACCTTTTCACAATCTCTAGTTTCCAAGAATCTCTCTTACTTTACCACCAGCTTAGCTGTTCATCTTTTTTTTTTTTTTTTAATTTTATTTATTTATTTGACAGAGAGAGACCACAAGTAGGCAGACAGGCAGGCAGAGAGGAAGGGAAGCAGGCTCCCCGCTGAACAGAGAGCCCAATGTGGGGCTCGATTTTAGGACCCTGGGATCATGACCTGAGCGGAAGGCAGAGGCTTTAACCCACTGAGCCACCCAGGCGCCCCTTAGCTGTTCATCTTAAAGGAAATTTCTAATATGTGATCCTCATACGTTAAAGCATTTCGTAGTTTAGGGGGTTTCTTGGACATCTATTTCCCCATAATATATGGGAAAGGACTCCTCCCTCTACACTTCCGGTCAAGCAAGTCTCGGTGCTATGGCAGGGGCTAGACCGAGGGCAGTCTGTTGTCTGTGAGGCAGTTTGGGAAAGCACAAAATAGTCACTTTTATTTTGAAGGAGTGAGTCTAGAAGGTAATAACTCACATCGGGATCTTGAGGCAGTGAGCTGTCCCGCACTGCTAAAATCAGAGCTCGCTCACGGGGACCCACGCTGCGGGGAGTGGGTTTCGCATGAGCAGGTGAGCGCAGGGGGCGTGTTCGTGTCCCTGCACATGCCCCCCTGGGGTTGTCTCCCTCCTATTCTGTTTCCAGATCAGAATTGCTTCTGATCAGGGAGTGTTTCCCGATTACGCCATAACCTCCTTGTCCACATACTAAAGCCCGACTTTCAGTTCTTGCTTTTTTATTCTGGAGACTTTTGAGTAGTCTGGGGTTTCCTCCCCATTTGTGGAAGGAACATGGTACAGCCCAGAGAACTCTGGCAACTCAGGAACCCCGAGTTCTCAGCCCTCACTCTGGTCCTCATTTGCATTCTCCCTTTTTCTCCACTTCCTAATTTCAAACAAAAGGAGGGGAAAAAAAAAAAAAGGCAGGGAAGAGAAAGTGATGAGACAGATGGACCAGGTTCAATTTTCTCTGTCGTACAGGGAGAGCTGTGTGTTCTCAGACATCAATCAGCCCGGCCGAGAGTGATGGGATCTCATTTTCGGTCTACCTCTATTGTGTTCTCAGGTTATGTAATTAAATTCTCCGCTCTCACGTTTATTTAGAGATCCTGATGCCATTTTCGAAAGCTCTGGATGATGTGGGTTATTTTGAGGCTTGAGACCTTTGGCTCCCACTAGATCTATAGCATCAGTGACAGCTGTGTTGTGTGTACAGCTCTGTAGCAACCAAAGGCAGCTGCCCGCCCACAAAAGCTGGCCCTGGCTTCTCCCCTGGCGATTCAGTAAAGGATCCTTAAGAACATTAGGGGGACCCATGTAGGGAGTGCTTAGGTTAAGGGGGCCATGACTATGATCAGACCTTCTAGATGTTCCCACAGGGAGAGGATGGGAATGTCTTCCAGGACAAAAAGGTCTGAGGGGCTTGGGGAGTCTAATATTTACCTCCCAGTGTGCTGGCTGCTTGGAGACACAGGGAGGCACCCCCCCCACACACACAGCCCGCACATCAGTGAAGGGACATCTGCTCATGGTAAGCTGAGGGCCCCCAGAACTTTGATGGTGTCACTCTGTTCCTTATTCTCCCAGCCATGGACAAAGAATCACAGAGACCTGAGGGAAACTATGCCAATGAATGTGATGGGACAAGAAGTAGACTTGTTTTCTGTCCTTGGATCACTAAGGATGATGGAACAATTATTCTAAAACATCTTATAAATAGGAAACCTCTCGGAGTGCCTGGGTGGCTCATTTGGTTAAGCGGCCGCCTTCAGCTCAGGTCATGATCCCAGGGTCCTGGAATGAGTCCCACATTGGACTCCCTGCTCAGCAGGGAGCCTGCTTCTCCCTCTCCCTCTGTCTGCTGCTCTGCCTGCTTGTGCTCTTTCTCTCTCTCTCTCTTTCTCAGTCAAATAAATAAATAAAATCTTTAAAAAAAAATAGGAAACCTCTCTTAGTCATCTGAATTTCATACCGGTGGATGTTATCTCTTCTATGTATAGTAAGTATCCCAGCCTAGTGCAAAGTACTGCTCGACCAAGGCAAAGAGATGAGAAGAGACACCAATGCTGGTTTAGAAGGAATTAGGAGACCTAGATAAGAACTAAACAGATTTTTTTTTTACTTAGAAAAAAAGAGATTTATTTATTTATTTGAGAGAGAGAGCATGAATGGGAGGAGCAGAGGGAGAGGGAGAGAGAATCTTAAGCAGAACTCTGCACTGAGCACAGAGCCCAACCTGGGGCTTGATCTCATGACCCTGAAATCACGACCTGAGCCAAAACCAAGAGTTGGAGGCCACTCAGGTGCCCCCATATTTTGTACTTTTATTTTATTTGTGTGTGTGTGTGTGTGTGAGAGAGAGAGAGTATAAGCACGGTGAGCGGCACAAAAGTGGTCTTGTGAAGTTTTGAAAACGAATGCTTTTGAAAAAGAGGATTGTCATCCATCAGCTTAGGAAAAGCTGAGTTACACGCAATTGAATGGGTAACTCAATAAAAGGCTTCTTGAAAGTTTTTAATAGCTTCTAATGTGTTAAGTGAAGTCTTATTCCAACGGAGCTGACCTCGGGACTCTGTGTTGTAATGTCTAACAGATCCCACAGAATGTGTCCCATAGAATCCATTTTCCAGTTTTGGAAAACCCTGGTCTAACAGGCGGAGGGTGGAAGTTGGAGAGATGCTTTCTAGATCCTGGGTCATAGCCCCCAGTACCCCCTCCTCTGAGCCACACGCACAGATGTCAGCTTCATTGCTGACAATAGGTGTCTGGGAAGGTTAAAATTGCAATAACAAAAGCATAAACAAAGTTTAAAGTGCCTTCTAATGTGGCACGATCATTACTATCACTGACAATCCTCTTCGACTGTCTTCCTACCTACAAATTAGGCCAGGACCAGCCCTGGCAAACGGACGGTTTCCTGGCTATCGACACAGCAGTTGGCCACTTCGGCAGGAAGGAGATCCAGGAGGCCACAGTGCTCAACACAGGTGGACTTCCGCCAGCAGTTTTTGGCAGGTTCATTGGACCACCGTGTGTATGATCTGCAGACTGGCCAGGAAGACCTCATGGGGAAGCAAAGGGAAATTCTATTTACGACATTGTTCGTTTTATAATAAAAGCACACACATTTATGTTTTGGAAGAAGAAAATGAATCCATTGGGTTTTTTTTTTTTTCCCTCTTTTGTTTTTTCCCCCTGCTAGCTGGGAAATACTAGACTTGCTAGAATCCGCAGCTCCTGGAGGGCTGCCCGGCTGGGTGGATGTCTTCAGTCATTGGCTGAAGGGCACGGGGCATGTCTAACCCTGCCTGCTCCTCTCGGGGCTGTGTCAGCAATCTTGGGTGGGCCACACAGAGGTTCGAAGGCATACCAAGGGGACTGGCGGTTTCAGGCAGGTGTTAACAGCAAATAGGGGTGCCTCTCCTTTTTTAACCTTCCTTTCTTACCTCCCCAGGCTGGCGGCTCCCATATTTTTTTATTTCCTTAGCATTCCCTTGCTAATTCTAAGGAATTGCTGTTAAAAATCCTTTAGAAAAGTTTAAGTAAGTATAGAAAAAGACCTTGCGACCCCAGCCCATCTGGTATTCCCCGCTTGAGGTAACCTGCTCAAGATCATGGGCAATAATGCTCAGTTCCCATGGAACAGTCCCTTGGGCTAATTCAGATGCCATTCTTCTTTGAAATTGCCCCAAATCTTTTTTTTTTTAAATAAAGATTTTATTTATTTATTGGAGAGACAGAGAGAGAGTCACACAAGCAGGGTGAGGGGCAGGACCAGGAGAAGCAGACGCCCCCCTGAGCAGGGAGCCCGATGTGGGACTCGATCCCTGGACCGTGGGATCATGACCTGAGTTGAAGGCAGAAGATCAACCAACTGAGCTACGCGGGCACCCCTGCTCAAAATCTTCTAGTCACTTCACTTAGAGGAATAGCGCTAAAAGAAGGTTGGGTGCCTGGTCCCGGAGAGAAATAAGACAGTTATTGAAATCTCTCATTTTAATGTTTTTAAAACACAATCATGATTCAATGGTAAATACCAATGTATTAAAATCCATAGTGCCGCCTCTGGAACTCAAGACGAGCCAACGTGGTTAGGAAATATGGATGACATGAACACAGGCATCTGGTTCCATTTTATTAGAAAACAAAACCGAACAAAATTTTGCAATGAAATTTCCTGGAATTCACAATCCTTTTCAAATCTTTATAGTTGCATTTTTTTTTTTACCAGTACATAAGAACACGATTGCACTTATTTACATGATAATCTTCTAAATAACAAAAATAGCCATGTTGTACGGTTGAGTGTTTCCAACTATCGTCCTTAATATTTCATTACTAGCCCAGTATGAGACAGACTGTTTATGCTCTCCAAACACATAGATAATAGAATAAAGCAAAATAAAAGTCCATGTCTTCCAACAGAAGACAAATAAATCCCTTTAAAGACACCTTTTAAAACTTCTGTGTATTTCAAGAGAGATATAAAGTGCTCTGGAAGGAGTAAGGTGGGTGCCTGAGGTGGGGGAAAAAGGAAAGAGAGATTTATACCACCTTCCTAGCCCCCCCTCAAAACCCCCAAACCAACACGGCCTTCACCAATCATTTAAATATACCTGTGACTTTGTACAGAAGACGATGTTTTGGTAAACAGACTACGTAATCCACTACTTAAGTTCTCGGCAATGAAGAGCTAACCAAGGTCCAAATTAAAAGCTACCCATGCAAATGCTATCAGTGATCATTTCTGTGATTTTTGAGTCATGTGGCAAATAAATCCAGGAAGCTGTCCCTGGATCTGAACACAGAGGATGGGTAAATGGCAGGACGGCACCACCACGTGTATGATCTGCGGACTGGCCAAAGTAAAATTCTACCTGACATGACTTGTTTTACGATAAAAGCAGACAAGTTCATGTATAGGGAGGAAAAACAAATCCACTGGATTCTTTTCTTGCCAGCAGGGAAATACTAGAGATTGATTTATGGTGCCATTTCTGAATATTTTATAATGGTAAATTCTTTGTAGCTCATTTTCCCCCCTGTGAAAACAATGTGTTATATACAAAGGGATTAAAAGAAGTCATTTTTTTTTTTCTCTTTTCACATTATTGAAATGGCAATTGCTGGTCATGGTCTGCAGTCTACAAAATTGGGTATCACATATACACTGCTTGGGAGGCTCCCCTGGAAACTAGAATAGTCATCCTCCCAGCTCATGAATATTTTAAAGAACAAGTTCCATTATTTTTGAGGAAATGAATGGAATGTAACTTTTCACAAGTACAAAATTACTTCAAGTTTTCTAAATATAAGGGACATCCCACTATAAAAATAACAGCCCCTCCAACCCTCCCCCACCCCCTACATCTCTTTCTAATTATAAAATGGTACAGCCATTTCAGATTACTAATGTGAAAGCGGGAAGTAAATATATTATTATGTACATGTACAAAACACGTCAGTATTTCACACCATTTACATTCATATGAAAGAAGTCTGTTTATTGATCTTCCTTTGTGACTTGACAAGAAGAGAGTTGAGATAAGTTACAAAAACACTCAGGCCCTTGCCTTCCAACTCTGCACAAACATTCCAGCCAGAGGCATCTCCTTTGCCAACAGAGCTAACGATATGCTTTGACATTTGGCAGAAGAAAGGGCTGCGGACAGTAAGATCTTCTGTGGGGCTCTCCTTCCTCTTTTGATAGACGGAAACTGTGTGAGGAAAGGCAAGTAACTAGTCCTTGAGGAAATGGTGACCCTAGTCAAATTAACTGGCTGACAGAACGGCGATTCCTCCAGCAGAGGGCGCCCCGCCCCCTTGCTAGAACAGCCTACTGACCAGGAGGGACCACAGATGCCAACAGAGAACTCGTATGCTGGCAATCTTCCTCCAACCGCTCTGTTGTCTCTTCGCACAGGCAATAGTTTGGTATTTTCTTCAAAAGCGCGGGATACACTCTAATTAAGAAGCTCTCTTACATGAAAATTCTTTGGCTATTGAAAATCTTCACATTCTCAAAGAGAACAATAATTCCGAGTACAATAAAGCGCTAGTTTTGTCTAAAACTTTTTAAGGGGAAAAGGGAGACGAAACACCAGACTTGAAAGATGGTGTGGTACTAAGGCCACGATTTTTTTTTTTTTTTTTTAGATTTCTGGATTTAGTAAGGGCCATCTCCAGCCTGCAAAGAGAAAACCCCCTAAGGTTTCACAGTTTCGTCTGACTAGGCAACCCACCTTCACTTTTATTTACGAGACCGTTAGGAGAAAATTAAATGAGGCAATGGAAGAACATGTGTCCATTTGGATGGTGATCAGTCTTTGGTTTACATAGCACACATGGTCCTCACATTTTCTTGCTTCTCTAAGCCTTTCAATTCAGTAAGGATGATAAGACCACAGACGTTCTGCCAGCGGCGGTTCTGGATACCTTGGGTGGAGCTAGCTACCTTCTCCCCAGAAGTTCTCCCTTGCTCTGTACAGACCCGCGGACCCCTTAAGAGACTGGTTCTTGCCTCATCATTATCATCAACAAACATTTCTCAGGGAGCGAATAGCTCTGTAGTAAGTACAAACATCAATCAAGAGGAGCACAAGGATGAAAAGGTCTTTGATCGCTGAGATTCCTGAAAAAGCCACTTGATTGAGGCAGACATAGTTCACAGGATGATAAAGAGAGATGCGAGTGACCTCGTCAGGTTCTTTGCACAAAAAGCAGGTTTTGTCCTTAAATGGTTTGATAAATAAGGATCTACGTATAGGACCCGGAATCACCTCTTTCGTTTTGGGATAATTTCGTGTCATCATAAGGATCAAAGTGGAAGCGTGGCGACCAATCTATGGATTATTATTATTATTATTATTATTTTTACAAATTGCTGCTGCTATTACAAAGGGCCTGGAGCTGTGAGATGGGGAGACAAGAAGGCAGAGAAGAGGTAAGTGATGCTGAGAAACTCATTTTGTTTCTCAGAATTAATTTATCTTTCAGACAACCCAAACTTCTTTGCAACCATGAGTGTTTAACTCATGAGTGTTAAACTCCTTGAAACACACACATACACACACACATACCCAAAAACATGGGGTCAGCTCTAAACCTAGGGGATGAGCTTTTATTTGGAAAGAATGCCCATGTTCATGTCCAGCCATCCCTTCTCACTTCCTGAAGGCTAGTATTCCCACCTCCTGCCATCATCAGTTACATGTCTGTGACACACAGCACTGTGCAAGGAACCTTTGTCTCTCACCTTAGGAGAATGGTTTCTTTGAATCTCTTTTTCAGTCTTAAGGAAGAAATGGCCCTCGGATTCCTTAACAAAGAGGAAGTTCTTGTGCTAGGAAGCAGAGTTAAGAAGCATGAGTGGACATGGGATATGGTCTGGCCATTTTACATTTTTCTAAGAAGTCTTAACCTCAAGGGCCTCTGGTGGACTAGAAGGTCACAAATGCTCAAGGTAGAACATAACAGATCTCAACAGCATTCTGGAATTGTGACTTGGCCATTAACTGCCTAGGAGACTTTATTGGCAAGGGAGCCTGAAAAAAAGGCAGTAGCTATAGCGGTCTGTGATTAAGTTAGTGCTCGGAGAAGTGAAAACACGGCTAACTCCATTTCGGAGGGAGTTAATTTGCCTTTAGAGTAAACTGGTTTTCCTCATCAGAAGTGCAAATATAGACACTGCCACACAATCAAACAAGAAAAACACCAACAACAGTAACAATGGTATTCACAATAATGATAAGTCTACAGATCCAAAGCCACCAAGGTTTTTTTGTCCCAAAAGATGGGAAAAGGTTGTGTGTAGGTAGGTGTGTGTACAGAAAGAGACAGCAGTCAATGAAAGCCAGACACACACACACACACACACACACACACACATACAGGGAAAAAGGGAAAGAGATCTAAGCCCCACCATATAAAAAATGCCACTGAAAATTGCTGCAGGGGCCACAGTACCATAGGCGGCTGGGTCCTTCTCCACAGAGGATGTGACTCCATATCTTAGATTTTCTGAAAGAGTTTTGATTTAATGAGATTTCTTTGTTTTCAATCAAGGTGAGTCACTCCATGGATAACTAAATGCCACTTATTTTTTATGCTCTGCAGGAATTTTCATCTAAACACAACTCATAGATAAAAAAGAACCCCATGTCAGGCTATCTGTCACCATTTTTGGTTCTGAAGGTCTGGTGGCCGCAGGGATGTCAGCACGGTCTGAAGCAGCCCCCAGGCACTGTAGTTTCTGACATAACCATCCCAGACCCGAGAATGTCCAGAATGAGGGAAATGCTGAAAACAATCTTTGGACAGGGATTTGCCTCCATGGTTACCATCATGACGAGGTGATGTCAGAAAAGGTAGATGGGTTTTGCCACTATCTTTTTTTTTTTTTAAAGGATTTTTAAAAAGTAATCTCTACATCCAATGTGGGGCTCTAACTCACACCCCCAAGATCAAGAATCTCTTGCTCTACTGACTGAGCCAGCCAGGCGGACCTCTGCTATTCACTTCCTGCTTCTCCCAACTCCCCTTCTTCCTGCCTAGATGATGGGGTTACTATTTCAGGGGTAACTAAGACCTTGGAGACGAAATCAATGGTTAGCTGCTGTATTCATAATCAGGGCTCAGTTCCTCTCAGAGGATCAGTCACATGGAAGAGGCAATTCCTAGAGGTGACTCTCCGTTCTCCTGAGGGAATGGAAATGCTCCCTCTCTTGCCCACAGCCTTGGGGCGAGAGGATGCTGACTTCTGATCTGAGAGCTGGCAGCGGGCAGCTATCACGATTCACCCAATAGGGCTGGATAGTCACAACCCCAAAGGCTTCTCCATAAGGCTACTCAGAGTCTTGTACCTGGAGTCAGTACGTAACTTCCTACTTTTCCCTCTCAAATCCCCAGGGAGCACTGGCACTGGGCAAAGGCCTTCTGCCAGTCCGGAAGCAGGAGAACTAGGGGTTGAGGTGAAGTTGGATGGAATTCTTTTTGGCTCCCGAGTGCCACATACCAGTCTAAGGGTTAGTCATAGAAGTGAGGGAGACAATTTCATTTCAGCACCAAATCAACAGGGTTTGTGTGACTTTAAAAAAAAAACACAACTGGTCAGCAAAGTAACGGTAATAGTAATGGACATCAGTGTATGGTGAGAAAGGTCAGGCAGAAATTTCAAAAAGCATGGCCTATTTACTTGTCGTAAAACAAACAGATCTTTGGGGCTCTCATTAGGCAACTTGGGTGGAGTCTAGTTCTCTCTGGAGGTAATTAGGTTTTAACTTTTTCTTTTTTCTTTGCAAGGGTCAGGGGATCTTGCGAGAATGCTGGAGCAGCTCTGCACCTGTGCTATCCAGCTGGGAGCCATGGGCCACATGTGGCTGTTGACACAGGGCTGGAGATGTAGCTAGCCCAAAATGAGGCATTCTGGGAGCTTAAACACACTATGGGTTTAGAGGATTTCATACAAAAAAGAATGTACAAGATTTCATTTATGCTTTTTACACATTGAAACAAAAAGATTACATATATTATTAAAATTATTTTGAAGCATTCCTCTTTACTTTGTAAAATGTAGCCAGTAGAAAATGTAAAATTTACATGAGTGATTTGCATTATATTTCTATTGGATAGTGCTAGGCTGGACACTCATTATAGAGGAATGCGCATCTGTAAATACACATGAAGTTTGCATATGCTTCTAGAGGGTTCCCAGCTCAAAATTTACTCTTTGGGGGAGGGGGGGTGGTGGTGAAGAAGGCTATGGGAGAAGTTTTTCATTTCTTTTAAACTCTTCTATGCTGGTTAAACTTTTTTTTTTTTTTTTTAAACCACCAAAGCCACAGGAAAATCCTCTGAAAACAAACCTTTGGTAAATGGAGAGCCTCCTAGGCTCAGGGATTTTGCAGCAGAACCTCCTTGGGGTAAAAGCCCACCCAGATGCCCCTCACCCTGCTCTGGGCCCCTCCTCATCTATTCAGCATCCTATGGGGGGGCCACAGTTGTGGTGTACAAAGGCAACCGATTCCTGATTTATCTGGTCACCAGCTGGAACAGACAACACTCATCATATGGAGAAGTATGCAGTGCAAAGGGCATTTTCTCCCCTGGGTATGGAATACAATTTTATTTCTTTTGCTGTTGGATTATCCTTCTAATTCCACTTGACATAAGTTAATACCCAAGTGTGCTTCAGGTAGAGCTGACTCAAGGGTACACAGTGTAATGCTATGCTGACCAAGAACAAGAAACACTCTGAGACAAAGAATCCCAGACCGAGGACTAGAATTTGAAGGTATCCGGACATTACAGACTCTGTGACTAACAGCTGTTTTAAAACCTGGCGAAACAAAACCACTCCTACTTGGACTTCAACCTTGAATCATCTCGCTATTCATTCTCAGCACCAAAGCCATTCGTGTACGTTATGTGTGAAGAAACTGCCTCCCCAAGGTATGAAGTCAGCTATATGTCATCGCCATCTGCCAAAAAAGGGACATCCCACCCCCAATCCCCCCATCTCGGGGCAAAAAGCTCATTAGCAGTCTCAAGGCCAGAAGGAGCCTTGGCCATCATCTCGTGGAACTCCTTCATTTCACAGAGGGAGAAGGTGAGGCTCAGCAAACATGTGACTCAGCCCGGACTCCGGACTTCGGTTCAGTGCTGTGTTCACTCCTCCCTGCCTGCCTTCGCACACTGACACTGGGTTTCATTATAAGAAGTGTGAGACTCCCAGAGAGCTGTGACATTTCTGAAGGTGGTCATCATTTTCCTTGCCTTGCTGCCTACTTAGAAAGCATCGAATAGGGAATCATTAAAGATGGGAGCGAGGGCGGGGGGGTGGGGAGAGCGACCAGTAGTCTGCCATCCACTCCTGTGACATCCACTCTACGTTTCAGCAGGCAGCGGAGATTTACGACACAGCCCAGCTCTGGTTTTTGGATGAGTATTAGTGTAATGAGGTGGAAAAGCCTTGTTAAAGATGTAAATAACTCAGTGAGAAAAGCCTTCCTTCTTAGTAACCCACGCAGCCGCCTTCGCCTTCTGACAGAGGGTGAGGTGATCCGTGATTGTCCAGGGAAACCATTCACTGCCTTAGTCATCTCTGCATGATAGTCTAAATGAATTACAAAATTCCCCACTGAAAAAATAGCACATCTCTGTCATAGTTACAAAAAAAAAGAAAAAGAAAAGAAAGAAAGAAAGAAAAAAGAATAAAAACGTAAGTAGTTTTAAAAATGCCGGTGGGTTTCAGTATCCATTGGATGCCTCTTTTCCTGTCCCTCTTTGTCTCTCTCCGTTAGGAGAGACTTGGTTAGCAAATTCCCCATGCTGTACTTTTTAGACCAAATGGTTTATCAGATCACACATCCCTCCTCACTTGAGATTTAGATGTACTTGGGGAGCCCAGGAAGCAAGCTGCCAAGGATTCCCATGAACCCTTCCTTGAGGTCTGGTGAGTTTTAACACAAATGTGTTGGGATTAAGGGAAAACCCAGGTGTTCCCACACCTGGGAGAACCCAGTGTGTTTGACACTGGGTTCCCAGAGGACTGGGTCTCTTCTGAAGCCTCCATCACCTACAGAAGCCACTTGTGGAAGGAACAAAAGACTGTTTCATTCAGACTTGTGGACACCACTATAACAGACATTTTGCTTTTGGGAAGAATATGCGGTGACTGGTCTTAAAAACGGGCTTGCGGTCCCAGCTACAAGCCCTACAGTCATGAAGAACAGCGCTACAGCCCAGGAGGGGACTTCTGAGTTTGGAATTTCAGTCAAACACTGTAAGATCCAGGCAAAAATGAAGCTTCCTTCTCACATCACGGGGGCCATTAACAGAGCCTGGCAAGTGGGAGCGAGCGTGATGTGAATGCAAATAATGAGTGGTAGTCTCAGTGGATTCAGAGCTTAGTGTTGGGGTCTCTGGAAGCTAGGATCTTTAAGATCCACTTGAAAGAACTTAGATTCTTAACAAAGCTGGCCTTAGACTGTTTCGGGGTGCCGAGGCACGTCCCAAAGCCAAGCACACTTCATGCCGAGAGGTCAAGGCCATTCATCTCAGAGACAGCGTACAAACCGGTCACAGCAGGAACTGCTGCTTCGAAACAGAACTCTGTACAAAAGCTGGAGTCAACCGAAGGGGTGGACATCATGTAAACTGCACACAGTCTTTAGAAAGAAACTAACAAAGAAATCAAACAACATTCCCCAAACAACAAAACAAGACCTGGAAGAAAAGGAAATAAAACTAAGAAGCCCTAAGCGTGTCCTTTCGGTCTGTTTTAGGAGCTCCTGAAGTGTGTCTACAAGGACATGGGAGGGAAAATCAGCTTTCGACTTCCCAGCTGCCAAGGCCATGGACTGTTGTACAGATGGAGAGACGACTTCCTGATTAACGTGACTTTGGATATTGCTTTCATTACCATTCTTGAGCGGAGCGCCATGGAGTTATCAAGTGGTTCTGGAGGTGTGTGTAGCCGGGTCCAATTCTTGAGGTCCTCCTCCCTCCCTTTCCCTTGGTCCTACCACCCCTTTGTTCTGTAGTCACCATTTCAAGACTTAACCTCTTCGCAGTCTTGGTCAGTGGAAAGTTCTACATCAGACAGTCCAACTTCCATTGCCATAATCAGCGAGATGTCAGAATCACTGCTTACAGCTGGTTCCTGCTCGCCTGGGAGGAGAAAGCAAAGTTCATGGTCAACACTGAACTATGTCTTTGGAGGCTGGCTATTTTATACGATTGTCTTTAGGAACATTTCTTTGATGGCCGAGAGACAGTATTAGAAAAATTGGCTATTTAGTAAAAACAGAAACAAAACCCAAAACCAAAACACAAAAACCAGAAACTAGTTAGAGCCTCATCTCACACGATAGCCCCAAATAAGCTCCAAATAAGTTAAATGTAAAGAAGAAACTAATATAGCTATATGTCTACATAGAAAAATATCTAATTTATCAAAGTAGGGCAAGAAACTCTATGTGGAAAAGCAGTTGAGCAATTCACAGAAGAACAGATTGATAAATGTGCATAAAATTCAAAAAATATTAAAAACATGAAAAATAAGGGGCGCCTGGGTGGCTCAGTGGGTTAGGCCTCTACCTTCGGCTCAGGTCATGATCCCAGGGTCCTGGGATTGAGCCCTGCATTGGGCTCACTGCTTAGCAGGGAGCCTGATTCCCCCTTTCTCTCTCTGCCTGCCACTCTCCCTGCTTGTGATCTCTGTCTGTCAAATAAATAAATAAAGTCTTAAAAAAATACATGAAAAATAAGATCAAAAGGCATACATCAAACTTGAAATACTTGCGAACATTTCCCAAAGGGCTGCATTTTCAACATGTAGCTTTGAAATCAGTAAGAAAAACTAACCAGAAAAGCGGGCCCAGGTCGCTATGATAGAGCAATACGATATAAATGACCAATAACTATAAGGTAAAAATGAACTACTTTTTTTTTTTTAAATAAAATCTGCACTCTTATTAAAGAAACATAGCATTACACTGAGGCAGGTACTTTGATACACTCCATGTAGCACTGTGACATTCTCACTCAGTAATTTCATTTCCAGAATGTATCATAAGTATCCACGCAAAAATATTCACTCAAGCACAATTTATAGCAGCAAAACATCTCAAGTGACAAAGTCTAACAATGTAGAATACCTAAGGAACGTGTGTTGCTTCTAGAGCACCATCTTCTTGTAATAACTAAAGTGATACTTCCAAAGAACTTGAAGTTACATAAGAAAATGCTCACAAGGATTCTTTTAAGTGAGAACAGAAGTATCAAAGCTTTGTATGCAGTGAGGCTGACAAAGTTAACCAGAAGCCAGGAAGCCAGACAGAAGAGTTGTCTCAAGATTGGGGATTTATAGTCATTTTCTTAAAAAAAATTTTTTTTTCAGTTTTACTTCCAAACATTCTGCAGGGAATAAATATCATTCATTCCCTCAGACGCAGTGAGTACCCACTATGTACCAAGGATCGGGCTCGATGCGAGGGATGTCAGTAAGAGCAAGATGATTCCTGTCTTCAGGGAGCTTACTGTCCAGTAGGCAGGCCCTTCAGGAGACAGTCAGTCCCAACTCAGTGGGATATGCATGATGCTGGAAGATGCAGGAGCAGGGGTTACAGGAGTAGGGAAGAGGGCTATGTGACCCACTGCTGACTCAGAAAGCTTCCCATTGGGGACAATGTCTACAATGAGTCCTGAAGAAGAACTCATATTCTAGCCAGAAGATTGAGAAGGAAGCATCCCTTAAGCAGTAGCAATAGTATGTATAGATAGCTATGTCTGAGCACGATTGGGAGCCTTGTACAGATGGGCATCTTTAATACATCATATAATAATATGTCATATAATACATCATATAATAACAGGTCATATTTAAATACGCCTGGAGCGCAAGGTCAAGCTAGGGACTCTGAAGGGAGGCTTTAAAAAAAGGTAGCTTTAGAACCAAAGAGCTTGCATGTTCCATTATCCTGTTGAAGAAACTGGAAGACCGGCAAAATGTCTAAGCACAGAAGAAGCTGGTGGTTGTAATACTTTTGCTGTGATAATCACTGATATGATTTATTTCATGTTGACGTACAGTTAAGGAGAATATATGAGTTTTATGAAAGACGTGAGTTCTTTTTTTTAATTTAAATTCAGTTTACTTAACATATAGTATATTATTAGTTTCAGAAACAATTTAGATTAATCAGTTGCATATGATGCCCTGTGCTCATCCCATCACATGCCCTCCTTAATGCCCATCACCCAGTTACCCATCTCCCCTCCTCCCCTCCAGCAACCCCCAGCTTGTATCCTATAGTTAAGAATCTCTTATGGTTTATCCCCTTCTCTGTTTTCATCTTTTTATTTCCCTTCCCATCCTCTACGTTCATCTGTTTTGTTTCTTAAATTTGACATCAGAGTGAAATCGTATGATGTTTGTCTTTCTCTGACTGACTTATTTTGCTTAGCATAATATCCTCTAGTTTGATCCATATCGTTGCAAATGGCAAGATTTCATTCTTTATGATGGCTAAGTAGTATTCCCGTGTGTGTGTGTGTGTGTGTGTGTGTATTACATCTTCTTTATCCATTCATCTGTTGATAGACATCTGGGCTCTTTTCATAGTTCGGCTATTGTGGACATTGCTGGCTATAAACATTGGGGTGCAGGTGCCCCTTTGAATCCTGTTTGTCTTCTTTAGATACTCAGTAGTGCGATTGCTGGGTCGTAAGGTAGCCTATTTTTAACTTTTCGAGGACCCTCCATGCTGTTTTCCAGAGTGGCTACCCCAGCTTGCATTCCCACCAACAGTGTAAGAGGGTTCCCCTTTCTCCGCATCCTCACCAGCATCCGTCATTTCCTGACTTGTTAATTTTAGCCATTCTGACTGGTGTGAGGTGGTATCTCATTGTGGTTTTGATTTGTATTTCCCTGATGCTGAGTGATGTGGAGCATTTTTTCATGGGAAAAGACAATGAATTCTTAAGATATTTAAAAGGAGACAAACAGAAATAAC
This sequence comes from Enhydra lutris kenyoni, assembly GCF_002288905.1. Classification (NCBI taxonomy): domain Eukaryota; kingdom Metazoa; phylum Chordata; class Mammalia; order Carnivora; family Mustelidae; genus Enhydra; species Enhydra lutris. The sequence goes on along the minus strand of NW_019154105.1, from coordinate 72,015,560 downwards.
AAAAAGTTATGACCTTAAGAATCAGCTTGAGAGAAATGGGCTGTTTCACAGGAATATATCCAACCTAACAACTGAGCTCTAATAGGTTTCCTAGGCCCATAAATGCATGCAGCTCATAGTAATGTAGACAGACCCCTGGCTAGAATAAGACTTTGGAAGCAGCTCTCGGCAGATAGAAGTATTTCGTATTTGAAAACGGGGGCACTCAACAAATATTAAATGAAACTAGTCATTTAGAAAAAAGGCAGAATTGGATCCCTGCCCCACACTTCACAACAAAATACATTCTAGGCTAACGAAACCTGTATCTGTACCTGTACCTATAGCCCGTTTTTAATTGTGCACATGCACTTCCTTCCCATTTATCCTCTTCTCCAGAGCCACCTGGTACTTTCAATCCCTGACTTTTGGGGAATTCTTTTTGCAAATTGGGATAGTTCTCCCTTCCTTTACGGCTGCTTTGCATTTGTTTTCTCCGCAGGGCTCTGGCTTGCTGCTGTGCAGGCTCTGCTCAGCACCACTCTAGGGAAAGCCTTCACTTTGGAGTCTGAGTGAGCAGTGTCCACTAGATTGGGACAGTGCACAACCTGCACAGCTGGACACAGGAGCTTGCTCTGTTTCTCAGATCCACTAAGTCCTTGGCCCTTCATCCGTTTTTTCCCCAGTTGCCCATATCTTGTTATTGTCTCTTTTTACCTTTTCCCATCCATGTTGGTTTACAAAATCCCTTTGCTATAGTTTATATGGGGTTTTAGGAGAGGCTGGAAGTAATTTCATATGTTCAATCTACTTGTTTTGCTCAGCACTCTCCTAAAGCATCATTTTTGCAAGGAGAAATAGAATTCTATGCACAAGAACTGGGAACCTGTTTTACTTCATGAGACTATTCTAGCCTCAGGTATAGTAACTCTACATGTTACTTTGTCTAAGTCACTCTGTCCTCTGGGGCTAAAGTTCAGTTGTCTATAAAATGAGTTTGGACTGGATCTTCAGTCCCTTCCAGTGGTTACAGTTTGTACCTGTACAGGTTGATGTCACCCTAGCACAGTCTTTCCTACCTGTTGCTTTCTCAATGAATATTTACAAGAATTCCCACCAAGGAACAAAGTTATAAGCCTCTCTTTCAGCACAGCCCTCCAAATTATTGTTTTTGTAATTTAAAATATTTTTTTCTTAATCAAAAAAGGTCTGTTGTATATTTAATACAAGCATATACTAAACGGGAGAATTCACTATTTGAGGTGTAGTGAATTAAATTATTCTTATTCTTGGAGATAAAAAATGAGGGTTAAATTATGGAGATATAATCTCTCTTTTTCTCCCTCTTTTTTTTTCCTCCAGTGGTCCATGAACAAATTCAGCTCATGAGCAGCCAAAATTTTCAGCTCGCAATTACACTGTAAGTCAACCAAGAAGCTCATCATGGAGTGGTTCCATGACTTTCATAAATATCTAGTTTAAAAAAAAAACAACAAAAAACAAAGGCAGCCCAGATGAAGGGCTGGGTTAGTCAGAGTTCTATAAAGATCGGTCCATGTAACCTGCAGTGGCAGCTTCTCACCCTAACTTCTGGCTTTTCAAGCCACCAGCCTCTGCAGATTTCAAGGATTCATTCCCACTGTGGGGTTTTCTAAACTGGAACTTGGGAATCGAAAGAAAGGCCATGGGGACGGATGGAACTACGGCTGCTGAATTCATGATGCTGTTTCGGAAACTGACCGTCCTGCACAGCTCCAGGCAAAGAGGAATTCGAATCAGTGAAATCAGATACTTGCCAAAAAGCGGCTCAGTTGTGGTGCCTGGGTGGCTCAGTGGGTTAAGCCTCTGCCTTCGGCTCAGGTCATGATCTCAGGGTCCTGGGATCGAGCCCTGCATCGAGCCCCGCATCGGGCTCTCTGTTCAGTGGTAAGCCTGCTTCCTCCTCTCTCTGCCTGCCTCTCTGCCTACTTATGATCTCTCTCTCTGTCAAATAGATAAATAAAAAATCTTTAAAAAAAAAAAGCGGCTCAATTTTTACAATGTAGCATCGCATCAAGCATATCAGCTAATCATTTTCCATGTCAAAACTTAAAAAAAAATGATTTGAACACATTCGAAATTATTTTTTTACTCCATCTTGTGTTTTTAATTGAACTTAGTTTGTGCCATAATTTTTTAAAAGCAGGGCTTTATCTTTTAATTAAGGAAGATGTTTTACTTTGAGGCCACAATAATACAAAGGAAACCCATTGTCACTAAAACATTTAGAAGGTTCTCTGTAGGTGGTACTAATTGGGAAGTGTAAAGTAGCTATTAACAATATAAATGTTCATGGAATATTACCTCCTTCCCTGCAAAAGCTGATATAAAAGGAATGCAGAAATAACATCGGCCTTTACTGCATCCTCACAACAACCCTTTGATGTAGGTATCTTGATGCCTACATATGGAAAAAAAATACTCTCAGTCCACTGGATGCAGTAGTATTACACCTACTTGATCTACTTTCTTCTCTTGGATTTCATGCATTGTAAAGACATGGAGAGAACTGAAACAGAGAGCGATAGGATCCACTTAATATTTTAAAAGATCACCCTCGCTGTTAAGTGAAGAACAGATTGGTAGGACAAAGGGTGGAGGGAATCTGGAGGAAACTATTGTAGCAAAACAGACAAAACGTGATGATGGCTTGGTACAGCAGCAGGGTGGAGATAAGGGGACCCACTGAAGAAATATTTTAGGAAGAGGATACACAGAAGGGTGATGGGTTGGGCAAGGGCGGCAAGAGAGGAGAAAGTGAAGGATAACCCCCACATTTCTTTTTTTCTTTTTTAAGATTTTATTTATTTATTTGACAGACAGAGATCACAAGTAGGCAGAGAGGCAGGCAGAGAGAGAGAGAGGGGGAAGCGGGCCCCCTGCTGAGCAGAGAGCCCAATGCAGGGCTCGATTCCAGGACCCTGGGATCAGGGCCCCAGCCGAAGGCAGAGGCTTAACCCACTGAGTCACCCAGGCACCCCTTACCCCACATTTCTTGAGCAATATAGGTACCACTTACTCAGCAGGAGGAACTGGAAGATGAACCAGTGGGGAGAGATCAGGAGTTCAGTTTTGAGTGCGCCATGTTTGAGAGGCCCGTGAGACTCACAAAGGGAGATGGGGTCGGCAGCTAGATACAGAAGTCGGGAGGGCAATACGTGAAGTGAGAGGCTTCAGCAATTTGCAACCAGGAGAGTAGATGAGGTGTTTCCAGCAAAAGATTATAGAGAAAAACACCAGGGACAGATCTCCCCGGAACACCGAAACCTACTGCCAAAAACTCAAACTCATGACGCCAACGTGATTCGTTCTGCCTGTGCCATGTTTTCTTTTAAAGTATGAATTAGTTACCAATATTTAAATGTCAGGCTACTTTACATACAAAATTAGATTTGAAATCTATCTTGGGAAAATAAATACCTGGCAATATACACCCAATTCCTGGAACAAAATAATTGAAGGGAACAGAGGAAGTGCTGCCCCGCTTAGCTCAAGTCAAAGACGGTCTGGGTCCCCACAGCTGTCTAACAGTCTGCTGTCCTGGTTCATGGTACTTGGCTGTGTAGAGAGATCAGCTGAAAACCTCATATTTAGGGGGAGGGCAGAAGAACACCAGAGGAGGGTAAGCTCCGAAAGAGCCTGAAAATGGCCAGAGAATACTGTGTCATTGATTCATTTCCTTCTTTTCTCTTAAATATGTCCTTCATAGTCACTGACTCACCATTAACAATCCATACCCAAGGAAATGAGGTACTGTGAGTATTACTGATTTGGTTGGGTGGGTTTTAAGGCTAATTCTGTCATCTAATTTCACAGTCTTGAGTGTCTTTATCACAGCATTAGCGAGCATCTGATGAGAGAGTGGGCAGAAAAGACTCCAATTTACATGGAGCTTTGTAACCTATTTTCTTGACCCCTAACTACTGCTTTCATACATTTCCACATGTAATTGTAAGTACAATCCAGCAGTAGCCTAACTGTGATTAACCAAAAAATTCTTAGTGTTGGGACTTATTCCATTTAATCCATAAACTATAAATATCTTTGGCTTATCTCTTTCTTAATATATAAAAAATTACCTAAAGACTCACAGTTTCCCTTTGTGAAATGGGCATTGCAGTTGTAGTTCTGCTGTGGGTTTGGTAGAAGGGTGTATAATAAAATGTGCCTGCATGACCAAGTTCCCTCCTGAGATTAGAAGACCCCGAGATCTGTGTCACCTGGTGTTGGCATACCTCGTCTGTCCCTGGCACTTCCCTGGCTCAGCCCCATGTCCCTGTCAGTGTTCTCATTTCAGAATCCCACCATGCTTCTCCCGAAATAGGATGCACTTGGCAGACGTCTGTAGCATTGAACTTGAACTAAAGTTCCCTCTGGCCACTGTAGGGCTCAAGTTTGGTATTTTATTAGCTAATAGCAATCTTAATGCTTATTGAGTATTTAGTACATGCCTAGGATTACACTAAGTATTTAAACAGATTATCTAATTTAATATTCAAAATCAACCTATGACATAGTATTATTTCTATTTTCAGGCGATAAAACTAGAGCTCAGAAAGGTTAAAAACCTCCTGAGCTTAAACTGCAAGTAAGACTTAGAAGTAGAATTTGAGCCTAGATCTGACTCCAGAGTCCACGAACGTGACTATATCTATACTTCTTGGTGAGATTCTTAACCTGAGGATTAGTGGACTTGCGGGGCCACCCAGGTACCTAAAATTCCATACATGCTTATATGGTCATACGCATACATACATTTTTCTGGTATGAAAACTGCTTTCACTAAATTCTTACAGAACCACAAAAAGGCTAAGAACCATTCACTGAAGAGATTTTGCATCCTGGGTGAGTTGGAGAACACGCTGCCGTATGCAAAAAGAGTGGCTTGCCTTTCTTTTCAATGCATATTTTAGTTTACATTTCACTGCCTATATGTTCTATTTATTTGACATGACACTTTTCATATGAAGTCACTGCTTTCCTACTTGTTTCTTTATGATGGTTATTCGAAGCTCAAGCAGAAAATTATCCTTCCCAGAATGAAGTTTGATATTTACTGCCTGTCTTATGAAAGAAGGCGTAGAGCAGTAGCCGGCTGGAATAAGTCCTCCTCTGTTAAGAATCAACAAACATTGCCCTCAGAGTAAGTGTTCTCTGTGTTGAAAGAAAATAAGGTGGTGATGAATACAGTCCCCCACGTGTCCTGATTCTCCAGGAGGTCTGGGGTTACATGCTGAGAGCCGCTCTGCATCGCATAAAAGCTTATTTTTCCCCATGTACTTGAAAAATAAGGTCTCAGAGAAAAATGGCACCCTTCCGTCCACTGCGACCAACGCTTACCTTCTTGAAAATAAGACATCATTTCCAATCACCACTGTATGATGCAAGAGCACCACAGGAGGGGGGCTCAACCAGATCGGCTGACTTAGAACATTATCTTATCATCTCTTCTCAGAAATGTGATATTTTAGAGCTGAGGCACTACCTACATACTCCCTGTCATGATCTTGGTGGGCAAGTTAGTTCAACTTCAAATGCAGAGTGTTTTCAATAAGGAAATGTGTCCCTTTCGCATGGATTCCTTGCCTTATTTCTTTTGCCTAACAAGAATTTCTGAGTAGATCAACTTCTGATTCGGTTTAAATCTTCCCTCTTGGGAGGGGCTTCTGCTGTGAGAATGCAGGCCCGAGAGCCACCTTCCTCACAGCTGTGCGATACTATCAATAATAGCTAGAATGTGTTGACTCCTTCCTACACGTCTCAAAATGACATTAAAAAAAAAAAGATTTTATTTACTTATTTGAGAGAGTGAGAGAGAGAGCATGAGAGGGGAGAAGGTCCGAGGGAGAAGCAGACTCTCTGCGGAGCTGGAGGCCCAATGTGGAACTCTGTGTGGAACCGCATCCCGGGTCTCTGCGATCATGACCTGAGCCGAAGGCAGTGGCTTAACAAATTAAGCCGCCCAGGCGCTCCTCACAATGACATTCTGAAGTAGATGTATGATGACCCCGATGACTGCTACACATTTTACAGGTAAAGCCAACTTGTCCAAAGTCAAGTGCACAGAAAGGGGCAGAAACGGAATCTCTACCCAAGCCTGCAATATTGGCAACTATACCTTTCTGGAACACAGAGCTGTCAGATATTTATGTGGCTGTTAAGCTGTTCTTACAGACAACACTTGGCCACCTCTGGGAACTAAGTATTCCAGGGCTACAATATAAATTTACCCATCTGGGGACACCTGGGTGGCTCAGTTGGTTATGCATCTGCTTTCGGCTCAGGTCATGATCCCGGAGTCCTAGGAGAGAGCCCCGTATCGGGTTCCCTGCTCAGTGGGGAGCCTGCTTCTCTCTCTGCTTGCTGCTACCCTGCTCGGGCTCTCGCTCTCTCTCTGACAAATAAATAAAATCTTTAAAAGAAAAAGAATTCATTATAAATTTATCCATCTGGCTAGGTCACTTTGAAATTGTTTTGATAAAACCAGCGCCGTGGCCTCTTTAAGTTCTTGCTCCATAATGATAAATAGATATGTGTTGAGGTCAAATGGGAAAAATTCATTCTTCCCGTTCAGGTGGGAAGGTTTAAAGCATTATTTTTATGCAAACTTGGGGAAGGAGAATTCCTGGGAAGCTTATATACTAAGATCACATCATTATGATTTCACTTTGCTTTTATCTCTTTGTCATTGGTTTTCCATCCTTGTGACACTTCATGCAGGAGGGGAATGATTTCGTCCAGTTGCTCAAACTCCTTACAGATTTCATGAACAGTTCATTCATTGAGTAATTCCTCATTAAGTGCCAAAAGAAGGGACAATGTGCCTTTTGTGATAGTTTCATATTAGTTTGTGCAGGAAGGGACCTAAAGCCTAGTGAACATTTATTAACATTATTAATAGCTATTTTACAATCTCCCATTAGTACAACATACAGAAAACCGTAAGCATTAAGCACAGTATCTGATATATGGAAGGTTCTTGATAAATGTGAGTATAATTGGAATTAAAAAAAAGTAAAGAAAAGTGCAAGCTTCCAGATAGATTTAGAGAGGTAGGCAAATATACAGATGTACCCATTTTTATAATTGTATAAAATTATCTACAGACTTCATTTATTCATTCATCAATTTATTTAACCACTCTTTTATTCAACGTGTATTTACTGAACAGCTTATTAGATAGGCACCCAACACTGGAGATGAGCTGTGAGGGAGTAAAGATGAACTAAAACAGACCCTACTTTTATGTTGAATTTGATCTAGTAATTCTTGCTCAACACAAGTTTAATTCAAGGTGATACTTGCTAAAGGCAATATAAATAAAATGCTAAAGAAACAGAGGGGTGGGGAGAATTTTGCCTCCAAATGGGTAACCAAAGGGATTCATGAAGTAGGTCATAGGTAAACCAGTGGTGAGATCTAACTGGCACTGGGAAGTATGGGGAGGAGGGAAAACGGCATTCTTTTCAGGGGACCCAGTGTGACTAGGTGTCACCAGAGTATACGTCAAGGCATGTGGATTGGACTGTACCTCAGGATATTGGATGATGGTGAGCTATGTGCTGGAAGTAGCTCATAGCTACTCTGCACCACCCTGCCTGCCCTCTCCGGGTTCACAGGGAGCTAGAAGACTGGGTGCTGCATTTCCCAGACTCCTTTGCCAGCGGGCTTATGTGAGGTCCTGCCAAGGAGGGAAGCTACCATACTTCTGGTTTGGGTTGTGGGTTCTGGAAGTGTTGGCAGTGGTTTCAACAGAATCAGAGTGGGGAGGAATGTGAGTTCCTAGGTAGACTCAGTGCTGGTGGCTTCCCCAGCAGAAGCAAGACAGCTCTGGCAACATCAGAATAGTGGGTGCAAGCTCAGGAGCTCTTAGTGACACCACTGGATACACTTCTTTTTTTTTTTTTAAATCAACATTATTGAAGCATAATTTACCTGCAATAAATTGCATCTGTTTAAAGTGTGTAATTTGGAGCACCTGGCTGGTTCAGTTTGTAGAGCATGTGACTCTGGATCTCAGGGTCATGAGTTTGAGCCCCATGTTATACATGGAGCCTATTTGAAATAAAAAAAAAATAGTGTATAATTTGATGAGCTCTGATGGATGTATATATCTGTGCAACTACCATTATAATCCCGAGGGTGTTTTGAAATAGTGAGCACTTCTATTTCCTTCCCAGGGCCCCTTACTGTCAATCAATCCTTCTGTTACTGCCCCGAGGTGACATCTGATCTGTTTGTTTGTTTTTTCTAAATAACTATCAGATTTTTTCAACCCTGGTATAATGGACATTTAGGGGTGGATAATTCCCTGTTGTGGGGCGGGGGAATGTCCTGGGAATTGTAGCCTGTTTAGCAGCACCTTGATTTCTACCCACTGATTGCCAGTAGTACCTCCCTCTCCCCAGCTGTGACAACCCAAAAGGGCGCCAGACATTGCCAAATGTCGCTGGAGAGGCAAAATCACTCCCAGCAAAGAAGCAGGGCTCTAGTTTCAGGTGCATTTTCTATAATGCCATTTTATAGCGTGTACTCTCTGGTGTTGGGTTCCTTTCACTCAGTACACTCATTTTGAAATTTGTCCCTGAGGCTGCATATATCAATAGTTCATTTCTTTTTATTGCTGGATAGTATTCCATTGGGCGGATGTATCCCAGTTGGCTTATCTACTCACAAGCTGAGGAACATCGGATTATTTCCAGTGTTTGGCGGTTGTGAATCAGGCTATGAACATTTGCTTGCAAGTCTTTCTGAGGGCATACATTTAAAAAATTTTTAAAATTTAAACCCAATCAGCCAACATACAGTACATCATTAGTTTCAGATGTAGTGGTCAATAATTTATCAGTTGCGTGTAACACCCAGTGTTCATCGCATCACGTGCCTTCCTTAATACCCATCACTCAGTTACCCCATCCCCCCACCCACCTCCCTTCCAGCGATCATTTGTTTCCTTTAGTTAGGAGTCTCTCATGGTTTGTCTCTCTCTCTGATTACTTTCCATTCAGTTTCCCCTCCCTTACCCTATGATCTTCTGTGCTGTTCTTATATTCCACATAGGAGTGAAAGGGCATAAATTTTCATTTCTCTTCAGTAAACACCTGGAGGTGCATTGTTGGGTCTATATGGTAAGTATATGTAAACTACATAGAAAACAGCCAGACTTCGTGCGTGTCAAAAGACACAACACATTAAATTCACTCTCAAAACAATTTTCAAGTATATAGTGACATACCGTCAAGTATATGTACATTGTTGTGCAACAGATCCCCAGAACCCTCTCCTCTAGCCCTCCTCACACTCTCTCTTTTTTTTTTTTTTCTTTTAAAGATTTATTTGAGAGAGTGAGAGAGAGAGCACAAGGGGGGGGAGGGGCAGAGGAAGAAGGAAAAACAGACAAGCTGCTGAGCAGGGAGCCTAATGCAGGACTAGATCCCCAGGACCCTGAGATCGTGACTGGAGCCAAAGGCAGACGCTTAACAGACTGAGCCACCCAGGTGCCCCTTCTCTCCCTCTTTCCACAAATAAGTAAGTCTTTTTAAAAAAATGCCACTGAGATTTTGATAGGAATTGCATTGGACCTGCAGATTACTTTGGGTAGTATGAACATTTTATCATATTAAGTCTTCTAACCAATAACTATGGGGTATTTTCTCATTTATTTTGTGTCTTTTAAATCTCTTTTGTAAATGTTTTTTGATTGTTTTAGAAAAGGAATAAGGGGGGTGGGAAGAGGGAGAAAGATAATTTTAAGCAGGTTCCATGCCCAGTGTAGAACCTGACACAGGGATCGATCTTACAACCCTGAGACCATGACCTGAGCTAGAATCAAGAGTCAGATGCTTAACTGACTGAGCCACCAGGCACCCTTCTTTTGGCAATCTTCTATCGTTTTTAGTACATAAGTCTTTCATCTCCTTAGTTACATTTATTCCTAAATATTTTATTCTTTTTGGTGTTATTGTAAATTATTGTCTTAATTTCCTTTTTAGTTTATTCACTGTGTTATAGAAAAGCAATTGTTTTTGTGTGCTGATTATGTATTCTGCAACTTTGCTGAATTCATTGATTAGTGCTAACAGGAATTTTTTTTTAATTATTGAATCTTTGGGATTTTCTAGATATTAGATCATGTCATCTTCACACCTAGCTATCTTTTTTCCTTCCAGTGTGGATGCTTCCTATTTTTTTTCTTGCTTAACTGCTCTGGCTAGGATTTCCAGTACTATGTCAAATAGAAGTGATGAGGGTAGGCATCCTTGCCTTGTTCCTGATCTTAGAAAGTTTTTAGGTTTTCACCACTGAGTATGACGTTTGCTGTGGGCTTTTCATATGTGACTTTTAATACACTGAGGTAATTTCCTTCTATTTCTAATTTGTTGAGTGTTTTTTAAATCAGGAAAGCGTATAGAATTCTGTCAGATTTTTTTCTGCATCAAGACGATCCTGTTATTTTTATCCTTTGTGCTATTCATGCGGTGAATCACATGTTGAGATCTATGATCCATTTTAAGTTAATTTTATGTATGGTGCGAGGTAAAGCTTGGCATTCATTTTTACCCAAGAATTTTGTGATCAACTTCTTATATTAAATTCCCTTCTTTTTAACTACCAAGAGTGATTTCCTTTTCCTGACTGGTCTCCCTGATTATAGTGACGAGGTTGGAAGGATAGGCTATATGAAAATGCTGGGGGAATTTGAACGCCAGGCTAACATGTCATGAATCTTTTATTAACACACATGGGTTATATTACGTTGTGCATAAGAAGTACTTGCTTACATCGCTGAGAAATAAACAGTTTCAGTTTCTCTCTCAACAAAATAGTGATAATAATACTTTTTTGGCAGAGTGTAATAAGATCTGGTACATTTATGTAGAGATAGACATATGCATGCGCACACACAGCACTTTGCGCCACCGTGTGTCCAACAGGTGCTATGTCAGATGATGTCTTGCTATTATTGTACTTAATAAATACTCAGAACCTGCTCTATTCCTTTCCCATGAAGACTCTTGGCTTCCTTCTTTGCCCATTAACGTGCTGGTAAGACAAGGGGTACCCTCTCTTTCCCTGTCACTATCCTCCTGTTCCTGTAATGTCCTATTTCTTCAGTGTTCTTGGATGTAGGCTGATGCATCAACATTTCTTCAAGAGCTCACTTGCCCTGTGACAGCCCTACCCTGACACAAGATAGCCTAACCCAAGAGTCAGAGGAAACTAGAGAACAGGGCTCTGAGGGAAACACAGAGTCTGGCTTAAAGGTCAAGCTGCAGAACACGGCCAACTCAGGAATCTTTCCCTTTGCTCTGGAAGGGACTGAGGAGGGCAGAGGTAGGAACACAGTTTTTTACACATACCTTTCGGAAAGAAAGAAGCATTTTAAATAGGGACTCTGCGGAAATATAAGTCCTCAAGAAGAGCAGAAGCAAACTGCAAGGTAATACAGAGTTGAGTGCTAGAGACGAGACCCTGCCAGGAGCACATTTGGGTCTCTGTATGCAGGCATCATTTCACATCAATCTGTTCTCCTACCGCAATCAATTTCAAGTTTTTTTTTTTTTAAGATTTTATTTATTTATTTGACAGACAGTGAGAGAACACAAGCAGAGGGAGCAGCAGCAGAAGAGGGAGAAGCAGGATCCTTGCTGAGTAGGGAGCCCGATGCGGGACTTGATCCCGGGACCCTGGGATCATGATCTGAGCCGAAGGCAGACACTTAACTAACTGAGCCACCCAGGCACCTCTCAATTTAAAGTTTTTACTATGATTACCATTTCTGGCTATTCTGACCATCTGCCCCAAGGAGCACATAGAGAAGCCTGCTTATAAAACTTCAAGACTGCAAGTCATTTGTTTAGAGGAACCCCTGGTTGCCTCTATCTCCTCCAACAAATACAGCATAATTCACCTTTGGCTGCTGTGAGGATAGTTAGGACCTGGTGTTTTGGGGCAGGAGGGGAAGACTCTAAGTAGTGGCACAGACAAGCCCTCCAAAACTGTTAGATTCATCTCAGCCAAAGAGGCCCGATGTTCTGACCTAGAGCACGAGTTGATATCCCAACAATAAACTACTGAAATTCGCAGTAATTGGGATGGCTATGCCTTCCTGGAAAATCTAATGGATTCTATCTAAAGCACATAGCTTTAGCAAGAACAGTGGTCTAGTCATACATGATAAGATGATAACCTAACCCATTCCTCTGGCTCACAGAACACAATTTCTAGCTCCTTGTGTTTAGGGTAGAAAACAGAATTTTAATCAGTATTTGGCCATGCAATGGGAATTCCTTGTCATGAGTTTAAGGTTAAGATAGAGGAGATACAAATGATATAATGTGATATAATGATTAGAAATATATATTTGATTATTCAGATGACCAAAATCTATCTCTCAGATGTATTTGACCTTCATCCACAGTTTCTGAAAACACATCAGAGCCATAAAGGTGAAATGGGTGTCTTGTTATTAATGAAGGTGGCTTCTGAGACTCATCCAAGGGCAGGAGGTCCAACCATGTGGTTAAAGAGCCAGAATGTTTCATCCTGCCCTGACCTCCAGGGAGAGAAGAGGGGTTGGAGGGTTGAATCAGCCAGTGACTCAGTCATGACTATGTATTGAAGTCTTCATAGAGACCCAAGAGGACACCTTTTTGGGCCCTTTTCTTCTAAAAGTTTCCACACGTGGGGAACCAGAATGCTTCAGAGCCAGGCACCAAGCTCCGTGAGGATAGAAGCTCCTTTGTTTGGGACCTCGCCATAGGTATCTCTTCCTTTGTTGTTCATTCATATCTTTTACTAAACTTTATCATATCCTTTAATAAACTGGGAAATATAAGTGTTTCCCTGAGTTCTATGAGCTATTCTATATTCTAGCAAATTTTTAAGAAAGATCTACTTATTTGGGGTGGGGGGAGCGTGGGCACACAAGCAGGAGGGGCAGAGGGAGGGAGAATCTCAAGCAGACTTTGTGCCGAGTGTAGACCCAGACATGGGCTTCCATCTCACATCCGTGAGAAAGGGACCTGAGCTGAAACCAAGAGGCAGATGCTTCACCAACTATGCCACCCAGGTGCCCCTGTTCTAACAAATTAATTGAACCTAAGGAGGAGGTTGTTGGAACCAAAAATCTGTAACTAGTCAGCCAGAAGCAGGAAGAAACAGACGGGGCCTGCGACTGGCATCTGAAATGGTGGGCGGGGCCGTCCGTGGGACTGAAGCCTTAACCTGGGGAATCCGACCCCATCTCTACATAGATGGGGTCACAATTGAGTAGAATGCTCAGACATGCTGCTGGTGTCTCAGAACTGCTTGCTCCTGCTGTGTGTGTGGAGTCTCCACCCCCAACTGGAATTGGATGGGGGAACATTAAGCTGATCAACCAGGGAAGGGGGTATGATGGGAAAAGAGAATGATGAGGTGGGGGATTTTTTTTTTTTAAGATTTTATTTATTTATTTGACAGAGAGAGAGATCACAAGCAGGCAGAGGGTCAGGCAGCGGCAGGGGGGAAGCAGGCACCCCGCTGAGCAGAGAGCCCGATGTGATGCGGGGCTCCATCCGAGGACCCTGAGATCATGACCTGAGCCAAAGGCAGAGGCTTTAACCCACTGAGCCACCCAGGCGCCCCGAGGTGGGGGATATTAAGCTGAGTCAGACATTTGTCCTCCATTCTGCCCCTTGGGGAGAGAAACCACTGCTCTTCCACTCTCTTGGGCCTTCTTTTATAACCAAGCAGATAAAGCCAGAAGGGCCTGAGAGTTTACTGATCACCCACTCACACCATCAAATGAGATAACGGACAGAGAACTTTTAGCCTAGTTTCTGGTTCAGAGAAGCCCTAATAAATTGTAGGTGTTGATGGTGGTACTGATAAAGCTGGAGCTGCTCTTCATGTTGTTTGCAGGTGCATAAACCCGTCTCCCCCACTTCTTTTTTTTTTTAAAGATTTTATTTATTTATATGACAGGCAGAGATCACAAGTAGGCAGAGAGGCTGGCAGAGAGAGAGAGGAGGAAGCAGGCTCCCTGCTGAGCAGAGAGTCCAATGTGGGGCTCAATCCCAGGACCCTGGGATCATGACCAGAGCCAAAGGCAGAGGCTTAACCCACTAAGCCACCCAGCCGCCCCTCCTCCACTTCTAAGTGAGGAGGCAGACAAGGAATCCATTGTCACAGGCTGGTTGAATGGCACAATGCTTAGTATTAGGTCAGTGTTGAGATTAGGTGTTCTAACTTCTTAAACAGCCCTTTCCAACTGTTTCCCTTTTACAAGCACATTCTCCAACTTAAAAGAAAGCCATCCTCCCTTTGGGTAAACATACAAATCTTATCCCTTCCCATGAAAAGCTTTGGTACCTGCATCCTCCCCCAACTACACCCCCACCCCCACCCCGCCATATGGGGAATTCACCCTGGAGAATCACTGCTATTTCTCTTGAATCCCCACCTGTCAAGAAGATTTTGTTGAACTTTAAGGTGAATATTTAAAAAAATCATTTGCATTTCATTTTTTCCCCAGATATTAAATTAAATCATTACTTTATGGGAGATTTTTCCAGATTCACTACCCCTACCACTAATCATTGGTTAAAAGATTGAAATCCTGGGACGCCTGGGTGGCTCAGTGGGTTAAGCCGCTGCCTTCGGCTCAGGTCATGACCCCAGGGTCCTGGGATCGAGTCCCGCATCGGGCTCCTTGCTCAGCAGGGAGCCTGCTTCTCTCTCTCTCTGCCTCTGCCTGCCTCTCTCCCTGCTTGTGTGCTGTCTCTCTCTCTCTTGCTCTCTGACAAATAAAAAAAAAAAATCTTAAAAAAAAAAAAAAAAAAAAAAAAGATTGAAATCCTGCCTGACTAGAGGGGTAAACAACCTTAACTTGACTATCCGTGAGTCTTCTTTAGCATATGAAAGTCCCTTGGGAGACCTCCCTTTTTCCTTATCTCCTGCAACCCCACAGTATATAATCGGCCACCCCTCACAACTCCCCTCACAACTCCCCTCACAACTCTGGGGCAGCTCTTTCTGCCCAGGGATCCTGTTCCCCCGGCTTTAATAAACCACCATTCTGTACCCCGCCCCCCCCCAAAATGATAAAAATCCCTAAATGCTTTATATGGGTTTGGTACCTCTTTAAAAATCTCACGTTATCTTGAAGCAGATTTTCTTGGTGGGGGTCAGGGGGGATGGGGACAGATACTAAAAAAAAGTCACAAAAGTGTAGGGAGTAAGACAGTAACCAAACTGCTATGTCTCCATCACCAAGCACTGACACTTACTGATTTTTAGGTGTCTGTCCAATGTCCCCTCCTCAGAGAAGCTGTCCTTGTCTGTCTGACCTAATAGACCCTAATCATTCTCTAATGCCTTTACCTAGCCTTATTTTATTTTTGATAATCCCATCTTAATTTTATATTCCATACATTATGTCTTCTGTCTTGTTCAACACAATGTGATCCCCACGAGGTCAAAGACCACATCACTGCAAGATTCCCCGGCACAGGAAGAAGGGTCTGAGTTATAACAGGCTCTGAATAAATATTCAGTTCATAAATCATGTTCTATTTCAGTCTGTCTTTTCAGTACAAGCAAAAACAACAAAGTCACATTCGCTCCCTTTGTACCTCATTTCCAGTTTTAAACTCTCAACAAAGCAACCACTAATACAACCTGACACGAGTCTTCTAAGTACATTTTACACAAATGTGGGGGGAGGGTGGTATACACGCATGTGCACATATATCCATGCAGGTAAGAAATACATTCTATGAACAAGTCAAGTGCAATGTTGTGTAAGCAAGTTTTTTACACAAATGAAAGCTTGCTGTACATGTTTTCAACTTATTTTTTAAAAAGATTTTATTTATTTATTTGACAGAGAGAGACACAGAGAGAGAAAGAACACAGAGAGAGAAAGAAAGGGGGAGTGGGAGAGGGAGAAGCAGGCAGGAAGCGGAGAAGGGAGCCCGTTGTGGGACTTGATCCCAGGACCCTTAAGGCAGACGCTTAATGACTGAGCTACCCAGGCGCCCCTTCAACTTATTTTTTTTTCTCAAACTTGTTTTTCAGATTTAATCATATTCTGTATTTAGTTCTTTTTAAATGCTGTTAAAGAGTCCATCTGAACGTATGCTACATTTTATCTGTCTTTCTAAAATGGAAGACATTTAGATTATTCATGATTTCTGACTATTACAACAAATTTTCCTTGTATGTATCTTCTAGTACACTCTCTATAAATGTTAGTTTTCTCTTCCTTTCCTTCTTTTCAGAATAAGAATACACAATCACTTTTTTCTCTAGGGAAGGGGTGTTTTAAGGAGTTTTATATAGCTCCTAGGTGCTATGATTTCTTTGGGCTTCCAGAAAATAAACATCAGAAGAATAAAAGAAATGAAGTGTCAATGACCACCTTTAAGTGCCAGTCCCAAAAAAGATGGATTATAATAGCTGGTCCCCTGCCTATATCTATCACGGTATTCCATGACTATGGCAAGGGTCAAGGGTCAATGAGGATGGAAGACGAGGGTGGGTAACAGCACCGGTAGAAAATGGTAGATTTGGCCCAGAATTGTTCTAACATCACTTTTGACATTTATAACTATTATTGTTGTCATCATCATCATCATTATTCACTTTCATTTATAATGTTCTGTCAAAGATTTGAGTTCATTGGAAAGCCGGCTGCCTGAATCTCAGAAAGGCTCAGTTCGTCTCTCAAGGTCTCCTGAAGTACCAGTAAGTGGCTGAGCTAGGACTTGAACCTGGCTCTCCTGTTCTTCCTTGGGTGGTTTTTATGGTGTTTTTTGCTTTGCTAGCGATCCAAAGGGGTCTACTGTGGGAGGAACGTGGGGTACTGAGTGTGGTGAATGAGGATGGTGATGATGATGGAGGTGACGACAGTAACTGCTACAAGGAGAGCCTAGACTGTTCTTTCCACATTGTACTTCCCCAGCTCCCCTCCAATACCAGCATTTAGTGTGGCAATATTCAGAGGCAGACAACTAGTTAATAGGGGTAATGGATCTTTGTTGAAACCATTTGTTAAACCCTCTCATTTACTTTATTAATCTGATCTTCATTTCCTTTGCTCATCTGATCTTTATTTCTTGGAAAGCCAAAACAAAACAAAAGAAAACAAGCACCTAGTAACTATAATGAACTTCAACGAATGCCTCATCCTAGAACGATATAGTAGGAGGGAGGTAGACCAGTGCTTCACTAGACCCTGAGGTGGGGACTTTTCATTTCTCATTAGCCTCCACAAAACCAAACAGTTTATCTCTTAATGACATTTGAACTGTCCTACATTTGCACTGGGTTTGAAAATGGGTTTTGCTAGTAAAAACCCAAATAAAAAGAAGGGCATGGGCCAATGCCAGCCTTCCACACAATGGCAGTTTGCATCCTGCTGATTTGGTCTCTAGTAAGTGGGGTAGGGACTCTTGAGTGATTTTCTTCTTAGCTCCTGCCAGTTCCTTCCCACTGGGAAGGGTGTGGCCAGAGGTCAGAAAGTAGCGCTGCCCACCATGATGCTGCTACTCCTTTTCTGAAGAGTGCCTGTAATCCACAATATCCCTGACAACTGATTAATAGCACTGCCTTATTTCAATATTTAAATATTCCACCCATGCATGTGTTTTTCTCTTAACTAGAGCAGACTGTTAGCTCTCGGAGGGCAGGGGTTTATTTACATAGACACAGCCAAACCTCCATCCCCAATGCTATATAAAAAAAAGAAATATAATGGTTACCACCTCCATGCATTAAATGAAAGAATGGAAAGATCTGAATAAATCATGTTGGTTTTAAAAAGGCTAAAAACAGGATGGGAGACTCCTACTTTTCTTTTCTTTGATTCAGTAGACTCCATGCCCAGCGTGGAGCCCAGTTTGGGGGTTGAACTCACGACCCTAAAATCAAGGCCTGAGCTGAGATCACGAGCTGGGTACTTGGGGTGCCTAGGTGGCTCAGCTCATGGTCCTGTTCCTGGGACTGAACCCCACACTGGGCTCCCTGCTCAGCGGGGAGCCTGCGTCTCCCTCTCTCCATCCCCCTGCTTGTGCTCTCTCTCTCTCTCCTCTCTGTCAAATAAACAAATAAAATCTTAAAAAAAAAAAAAAAAGAGCTGGGCTCTTCACCAACTGAGACACCCAGGCACCCCCTGGTCATCTTTCTAATAAATATTCCCAAGTTTTCATTGATATGAATCACAACTATGGATCAAATTTAAAAAACCATTGGGACTATGCCCAACTGACTGAGCCACCCAGGCGTCCCAAGACTCCTACCCTTCTAATTTCAGTGCTGTGCAGAAGAATGTTACATTAGGACATCAAATGGGCCTGTAAAATTAGCTAAGAGAAATAAGATCTAGACTACATGGTAAGTGAGGTAAGTGTTTCATTTATTTATATGGGCCAGGAATCTTATTCTTGTTCTTCCCAGCCCCATCACCCTAGTAGGTATCTTCTAAGAACATTTTTTAGTTTCTTATTTCTCTTTAATGGTTCCAGAGTTATGCTTAGTGCCTGTCTGAGAAGAGGGCCACCTCTGTGGTATTCGTCACTGTGGCTGACATGGGTGGGGGTGTGGCTAAGTCAGCTGTTCTGCCAGAAGCTTGCTAAACTTAAAAATGAAGAGATGAGAAGAATTCAAAAGGTACCATTTCTGGGTGGACCATCATAGGGGTGAACATATCTATGATAAACATAGGACTAGGAAAATGCCTTAAAACTCAGCACTTTTCTAATATTAGGGACTGAAAATCGAAAACAGAGGCATTTCAACCTAATATCCTTGAGTATGTGTTTGAAAGGCCAAATCCCCTGAACAAGCCCACCGGGAGTCTGTGGAATTTAATGTGGGGTTAAGGTCGTAGCATTTCCTGCACCAGCCCAAGAGTGATCATTCCCCCCTCTCTCTGTAAACTAATGAAAGCTACATAAATCCCTTATGTAGACAAAGCCTTTAGCAGATCTGGTAAATGAGACCTATTTAGGAAAAAAAAAAAAAATAGCACTAGGCAAAGTAACTTCTACTTTGCACACATCTGTTTTACATCTGTTAGAATCTAAATTTCTTCAGAGGAGGGGCAATTTCATCCTAGTTCAAAACACGCATTAATAAACATGATACTACATCACCAACATAGTTGGCAAAGTTGCTTTGTTTAACTGATGAAACCAACTTCTAGGTTAACTTCAGGTGAGGTCGTCTAGATACTCTCAGAGTACTTTTCCCACAGTTATACTTAGTATCTTTTTTTTTTTTTTTAAAGATTTTATTTATTTATTTGACAGACAGAGATCACAGGTAGGCAGAGAGGCAGGCAGAGAGAGGAGGAAGCAGGCTCCCTGCCGAGCAGAGAGCCCGATGTGGGGCTCGATCCCAGGACCCTGGGATCATGACTTGAGCTGAAGGCAGAGGCTTTAACCCGCTGAGCCACCCAGGCACCCCCTTAGTAGCTTTTCTGATCCTTGCATTATAGAGAGTCATTTCAACATGGGGCTTATATGGATTCTGAATTTTGATTTTTTTTTTTTTTTTTGGATCATGCAGCTGTTATTTGGAGAGATTATTGATGTTCACAATGAGTTCTCCTGCTGGCATCCCCCCATTTTTTTTAACCCCACGTTGGCCTAAATATTTGTCCAGGACAGAGCTCCTGGCCAACCCCAGTTTATCCTTTTGCCAATGTTCCCCGGTTGCACATAATGAATGAACATTTTGAACTTGTATTTCTGAAGGGTCTATAGACACAAGCATAGACAGTGTCCCAAATAAGAGGTGTTCTATCGCTGGACAGACCTTACCATTTTGTCGTCAATGTTTTCTTTTTTCCTGCTTGCAAATAATTTACGTGACTTTGCCACAGAAAAACAGCTGCCTCACACTATTGCCAAAGTCTCCTGTAACATGGGCTGTTTTGCCAATAATGGTAAATAATGGCGCAGGGTGGTTAAAAAGTCCATAAATCCCCAAATCACATGTAACCCACTCATCTGGGGCTGAGCTGAGTTTCCATGGATACCAAGGGACTGTCTTCAATTTTGGAACTCACAGAGAGAGAAAACTCCCTCGCTCCCCCAGGATCTGCAAGCCTAGAAAAAAGTAGCAAGAGTCCTTGAGAACCATCCTTTTACAGACCCTGTTTATTAACCCACTGGAGACCAAGGCCCAGGCCACCTTCACTTTTCTTATGCTCCCTTAAGAGAAAAATCTCCTGGAGAGGGGGTAATGGGCAGCATGAGAGCTGGTTAAGATTTCTGAGACTATTTTTCCCTGTAATTCCAGCATCAGAGGTGAGTATATTTTCCCATGTTATGGCTGCATTTTTAGAGATAGGGTTTCTATAAGAGGGGGATGCATATTTAGGCACTGAGAGAATCCTGGAAGTAGAAGATGAGCATGCTGTCGGCACAGACATGCATCAGTGTAAAGGCAAAGTCCCAGCAATAAGACTTGGAGGATGAAAACATGCTCGACTTCAAGAAATCAGCTGTATACATAATGAGAGCAAAGTCGTGGTTCCATGTGCTCCATAATGGCTCATGTTCATCAAGGTAAAAAAAAAAAACCAACTTAAAAAGAAAGAGTTCTTATGATTATTACCTCCTTACAAGTACAGCTGACCCTCGAACAATATAGGGGAGAGGGTGCTGACCCCCACACAGTCGAAAATCTGAGTCTAACTTGTGCCTGTCTCCAAACTTAAGTATGGATACCTGCTGTTGACTGCAAGTCTTCCTGAGAACATAAACAGTTGATTAATATATACTTTGTGGGTTGTAAGTATTAGATGCTGTATTCTTACAATAAAGCTAGAGAAAAGAAATGTTATTAGGAAAATCATTAGAGAAAATACATTTATAGTACTGTACTGTATTTATTGAAAAATATCTGCCCCAGGCAACTCAAACCCATGTTGTTCAAGGGTCAACTCTATTAAGCTCCCCAAACATATTTTCTACACCGTCTTGGACAGAAGCTGATGCTGCTTAGCCCTTACTAACTAATTAGTGCTATGCTACAGATCTTAGCTGCCATAAATCCAAAGGAACTATAAAATGTAACCTTGTTGCCTTATTCTTTTTCAGCACTTAATTTTACGACATTAAAGATCTCTTTCCTCAATAAAGTTATACAGTTGAGAAAACCAATTATGATTTTTTTTCCCCAAATTCATCTTTTGTTTTACTGGATCAAGGACTTTAGTATCTCAGGATTGTTGGAAGTATTTTCTGTACAGAAAACACTTCCTGTGTGCCTAGGTGGCTCAGTTGGTTAAGTGGCTGCCTTTGGCTCAGGTCATGATCCTGGAGTCCTGGGATCAAGTCGTGCATCAGGCTTCTTGCTCAGTGGGGAGTCCGTTTCTCCCTCTGACCCTCCCCCATCTCGTACTTGTTCTCTCTCCAATGAATAAATAAAATCTAAAAAAAAAAAAAGAAAGAAAGAAAGAAAATTGTGGTTTGGTAGATCTGGGGTGGGGCCAGGAGTCTGCACTATGATTACAGCCCAAGCAGATGTTCAGATCACAGCTGAGAAATCCCAGTGTGCTGGAAAGAGCCTTTGGAGAGAGTTAACAGAGCTCTTAGCCCAGCCTGCCATTTATTCAAGGTGGGACTTCTGGTGAGGTTCCTGGACCACTCTCACATCAGCTTATTATTTTTTTTTTTTTAAAAGATTTTATTTATTTGTCAGAGAGAGAGAGAGCACAAGCATGGGAGTGGCAGGCAGAGGGAGAAGCAGACTCCCCGCTGAGCAAGAAGCCCGATGCAGGACTCGATCCTGGAACCCTGGAATCATGACCTGAGCCAAAGGCAGATGCGTAACCAACTGAGCCACCCAGGCTTCCCATGCCAGGTTCTTATATGTAAAACAGTGATAATAATTGTGAAGATTAAATAAAATACCCTAAAAGTTCTCTGCAAGGTCTTTGCACATGGTCAATGCTTCCAATACCCGGGTTCCCTCTATCTCTTCCACTTTAGACAATAAGAAAGAACATTTTTTAATACTTTTGTGGACCAGACCCTCTTCCAAGCAGTTTTGATAACATTTAATCCCATGAGGCAAGTGTTCTTATTACTTCTGTTTTGTAGGTGAGGGAATGGAGCCTCACCTGTATGTGAAAGATGTTGAGCAAACTGCCCAAGGCTGGGCTTTAACTTAGCTCTACTACCTAGAGTGTACATTCTGTACACGAGTACAAATCAGGGACAGGGAACTTGAAAACCTTGCTGCTGTCTAAAAAAGACCCACCCTTCCCTTTCCAGCACCTCTGCCATTTGGTCATGTTCCCTGATGCCTCACTAGCTGACGATGACCCCTGCACTCAGTGTGGATGGAGGTCTACCCAGCTGTAACTTGGCTATAATTGTGTCCTTCTCTTGTAGGGTACGGGGGCGAGGAGTACACGATCTAAGACTAAGGACTGCCTTACCTGTAGGGGTCCATTTCCTTTTTCCAGATTTTAGGGAGCGTAAAAGTCCGTTAAAGAAACAATGATACATAAATTTGTTTGGGATGCTCTTCCCTCTCTGACCATGGAACCACGGTTTCATTTTCAGGAGTCCTAACCTGAGAGTCGTGACCAGAAACTTCACTGATCCCTGCTGAGACGCTGCGAACTCCCGTGACACAGAGTGGAGCGTACTGAGTCAGGCACATACACCTGTGAGGGCACGTGCGTGCGCCACATAAATGTAAGATGCGTACGTGCGCGTCACTCCCACCTGTGGCACACACGCACACCACACGCTGTGCACCTATGAGTGTGTGTGTCGGCGGGTGTGTCTGATGAATTGTCTGATGAACTCCTTATTTAAACAACAGTTGCAATATTATTACGGCATTATGTTTCCTTAAAAAATTCATTCCGTTGTTCCTGTCACACAGCAGGAACCTTAAGTGCGGCCAACACTTTCTTGCGCTGACAGCTCTGATTAAGGCATGAGTCTTTATTTATTATAAATGATGTTTGACAAAATTTTTTTTGAATAAATGTTAGTCTATAAATCTACTAATTGTTTCTCCCTGCTGGGAACAGAGTATTAACTGTGTCTGCCACTGCCTGAGAGGCACACACATATTTACGCTGCATTTTACCAATGTTGTTATTTTAATGGGACCTAATAGGACAATTCCACACTGTGATTGTCCCTTAGACATCAGTGTCGCTGAGGGAAGCCCTGTTTGTGCTGAAACTGTCCCTAAGTTTGTGACGACAAGGTTGGGGGTGAGCTGCAGAGGACAAGCTTTGCATGGAGGGACTCAGGACTCAGGTCTCACCAGTTAGCACCATAAAGGAATGAGGCCCAAGATCACTGCTGCTTCCAGGGCTTTCAAGTTGCAAATGCAGATCCATATGTTGAACCTGGCCGCATTTAAATGCTGGCTGCTAACTAAAGCATTGTCCCATGCATTCTCACGCTCAACTCATCTGCTGGTAAGAGGAGCTACCCCTGATAAGTTTGCTACCTCTGCCCACAATAATTCCTCGGAAACCCTAGAAATCTATTTCCTAGTGGTTTGGGGGACAAGCCAAGAGCCCAGGGATTGGCGGTAGTGGTGTGCGAGTCCATGTGCACACGGGATCTGTGTATGTGCTTAGGAAGCCTGGCTTGATTCCTACCCTGGCGTGTGCTCTGTGGGAAGGCTCTGGAATGAGGAGGATGGAGAGCCTTCCCACCATCCTGGTATACTGACTTAGCCAGTCCAGTAGAATGTGACCTAACTGATCACACCACAGCTGGGGTGAGTTTGGCTGACGCACTTAACCACCATGCATTTTCTTCTCTCTAGACGTTTCCCTGCAAATTACCACCAAAGGAGGAAGCACAGTGAGGACCACCCCAGAAAAAAGCCAGTGAGTTAGATCTTTCTGTATCTTTAAAGTCTCCTAGTGGATTTTCTATGCGGGGATGTGGCACCCATTCGCTGAAAACTCAGAGGTTTCTATAATGGGTACTTCCGAAATTTTTGTTCGAAGCTGTTTCCCTGACGGATCCAATCTGAGAGTACTAGTTTATCCCCCAATCATTCATCTGCGGGGCTGTCTGCTCAAAACACTCTCTAAGGTTATTTGTAGGGCTGTGGTGTGCTGAGTACCATACAGAGCCCTGTGCAGAAAGACCTAATTATGACTTTCTAGGAACTGACACTAATGGATTGTTGATTGATTGATGGGCTGCCTCGTGATGATCCTGATAACCTGAGTGGTTTCTCTACAAATGGTGTTAGAAGGACGGTCATTATTTTCTATGAGATCATGGTCATAAAGCTTGCAGTTTATAACTCAGTAGTACTCAGATGATCAATTAACGAAAAAGAGCATGCAGTTCTGGCTCGGGACATAAAGCCATTCTGGTAATTGAAGAAGAGCAAGGGAACATTCGTTTTCCTCAACGCGAGCAAACAGTTCAGGATACAAGCTACGGCTGTAGGGTCTTGGAGTCTATCCGAGAAAGGTGCTCTGTAGATACTTTTATAACATGAGGACACGCAAGCTGCACTAACAGGGACCTGCGATGTGTCTGTCCAGTGTGTGTTCTCATGGAGAGGTGCCGGGTGGGTGGGGAGAGGCAACATGTGGGACTTCCTGAGTGCCACACGCTGAAATGGCAGTGCATATACATTGATATATTTCGCCCTCACAAGGGTTGGTGAGGTGGACTTTACTGGAATGATTCTAAAGGAAATGAAGGCTAAGGGATGTGAAATTGAGTTGGCCACAGCTACTGGCTCAGTGAGCAGCCAGGATCTGAGTCCAGATATCCTTGATGCCAAAGTGATCCGGTCTCCCCCCCAAGCCTGGATTCTCTCTCAGTAGGGTTATCTTCACTCATCGCAGACAAATATAAAATAGTAAGAACAGGGGCACCTGGGTGGTTCAGGTGGTTAAGCATCTGCCTTTGGCTCAGGTTATGGTCCCAGGGTCCTGGGATCGAGCCCCATATCAGGCTCCTTGCTCAGTGGGAGTCTGCTTCTCCCTTTCCTCCTCGCTTGTGCTCTCTCTCGCTAGCTCTGTCATTATCTGTGTCTGTCTCAAATAAATAAAAAAATCTTAAAAAAAAAAAAAAAGTAAGAGCAGTGCCAATGGTATCATGTAAAAAGGGAAGAGCTTCCTTCAAGCTGTCCCAGCATTGGGGCCTTTGGGCTGTGTTCTTTCCAGGGCCTCTGCAGAAAGTGCTGGGCTGTGAGGCAGAGGAGCCTTTCTCCACATCCCCCTCTGCCGCTGTTAAAGCCGCTTTGGCTCGCTGCTGCTTTTAGTCCCCCATTTCTGCTGTGCAGTCCAATATCAATAATGATAAATAATACATCATCAGTCCATTTCCATGAGGCATTAGTCTCCCTCCTTCCTTGCGGTGGGGGACTGAGGTAGCATTGGTGCCCCTGTCACAAGAATCATCCCAGAGGAACAGGCTATAAGGGAGGCTGGTCCACTGCTGCCTGGGTCCAGCTTGAGGATCCTTGGAAGAATGTCTGTATTTTCTTTTTGTTAGCAGACAAAATACAAAAGCATATCACAATGCAGCCTCTTCTAACTATTGCTATTGTTGAGTTCTTTAACATTCTTTAGCATATTCATTCATTCATTCATTCATTCAATGAATGCTCATTGAGTCTAACGTTATGCCTGAAACTGTGCTGGATTTTGGGACATGAAGACGAAAAGCCACAGTCCACACATTTTAAGGTCCGATAAATTCAGTGGGGGTGACAGATGCTTTCTTAAGAAGCTGTAACATAATTGTTTGGAAGAAGAGAATTCTAAAAGGAACACCAGATTCTATTCTATTCTGCGTGGAGTAGCAGAGAAGGCATCTGAACGAATACAGCAGAGGACATGTTCCGCGACTCGGCAGGTGAGGGAGAAGGGTCGGGGGCAGTGTGTCTGGAGCTATGAGTGGCTTGGAAAATGCTGTGTGTCAAGTACCTGGTGGGAGTGGTTAGAAACCAGAAGCACAAACGCTGCTACCAAGCTGGAGATTTTTAACCCATAGGTGATAAAAATGTTTTGAGCAAAACAGGGACAAGATCAGATATTTGCAGATGGTTCTCCAGGAAGCAGGGTGAGGACACACTGGTGGGGGTTGAGGCTAGAGACAGAGAGTTGTGGTGGCTGCCGCAGAGAAAAGGAGGGAAGAGAGGATAGGGTCTTGCGTTACAGTAGCAGCAGAGGGAAACGGCCCATGGGCAGATGTTTAAAAGGCAGACTGAACATTTGGTGACTGTTTACAACAGAGGGAAATAGAGTGCAAGGAACAGAGGTAATCCCAATTTACTGGCTTGAGCACTAGGAAGTAATTTTGTGGTAAAAACCGTGGTCACTAATTTATCTAATAAACCTATAGGCTCATATATTACAGGTGTAACACAAGGGTAGCCTGGGAAAAAGAAAACACTTAAAAGTTTTGCACCGTGCACATTTGCTGAAGCAAAGTATGTCATACAGTTTTCACTGTAGTAAAAAAATACATTTTGGGCAGAGAGGATGCTGATAGAAAATGTATATGCAATTAGTGAATTCAGCCTTCAATGGTATGTCAAATGACCCTTTTTGATTTTTCTTATTTTTAAATATAACTTTTAAATCAATTTTTTTTCATGATAAGACCATAGTTTAACAAGACAAATAGCATTTTATCTTTTCATCATTCTCCGGGAATTGTCACTCTGCTATAATTTTTAGTATCTGAGCATTCTTCTCATTCTCTGAAAATTCCTATTTCTCGCAGTATCTGTTTCAACAGTATCTCCTGCAAGATAATTTCTTCTGTAAGGACACAAAATATAGCTTATAGAATTCTGTGCTCCGCGTTCTCTTGGTTTCTTTGGGATTTCTCCTTGTTTTTATTTGTCGCGGTCTCTCTCTCTCTTAGATTTAGGGTCTTCTCATAACTCTCTAGCCATCCTTGCTCTCCACTTCTATTTACCAAGGAAGCACTCTGATTAAGTGTGCATGGGTGGGGCTTGCAACTGGGAAGGGACCTTGTTATGGGACTAAGACCACCAGCAGATGGCTCAGGATGGAGAAGGGCATGGGGGGGGAAGGGCCTAAATATTCTTTACATGGTCTATCACTACACCTTCTTTTGAGCACCACTGCCTACCCTGGCCTTCCTGGGCATCTGGAGCCCTACACCTTGAGGATCCCCAGGGTTCTGAGTGCTAGACTGGTTGTTCTTATCAGCATCTTCCTTAGGAGGCCCTTCTTAGATTTTGCCTTTCTCCACTTTGCTAAGTGAATTTCCACTCATTTGTCACCCAGAACTTGTTGGTCTGTTGTCTGTTGTAAACTTTTCTCTGTTCTTAGTGCCCACGTAGGTTTTTATTTTTTACAAACCCTTTGGTGGGACTTTGTTAGGTAGCAGAGATAAACCTGTGGGTTCAATCTCTCTCGGGTAGGCAGAAACCCCAAGCTGATTCTAGATGGTTCCTTCACCAAGAAAATCAGTCCTGATGCCCTCAAGTTTCAACCACTTCCTACGCGTATGCTTTCACTAGATTTTTAACTATGTACTAGTATTAGACTGGAACAAGTGAGCTTTCCTGGCATTTCTCCGCAGAGAACCAGTGTAACTCTGTGGTCCAGTAATGGAAAGATAATTTGGCCAGAGCAGGAACTTGATTTAGCGCCTCTTTCCTTCTGGGGTAGATATACCTGCTTTCTTCTGCTGCCCAAGAACATTATGAAGACAGAACATGATATTGTGGGTGAATTATGCTTTGAGACCTTAGGAAGAATGGCCAATCATTGGATTCCAAGAATTCCTTTCTGCCAGGAGAGAGGAAGCCTCAGCTCCTTGAAAGAGGGTATTAAGATTCCTTACTCTTACTGCTTTAATAACGGATTAGCATTAATTATTAAATTAAGTGTTATTTATAAAACATGCTTCTGCCTCATAATTTCTAATAGAGAGGGGAATCTAATTTTTAGCATTCAACTTGTTAACCAATTAAACTAAATCCTTAATAAAACATCTGGTGCTTAAATATTTTAGTGACAAGTAATACAGAGTCTTGTTCTAAAATATTTAGGTGAACTGGAGCTATTCTTCGCTGATTATCAGTTATTTCAGTTAAAATTACACGAAGGATACATGAATGGAGCCACACTGTGTAGCCTGCCCTGGAATGGGGGTCCACAGAGGGAGATTTTCTTCCTCGATTTGGGACCAACAACTCTGAATGTGGTACTTGTGGCTTGGCACCCTTGTTTGTTAAATGGAAATAATACCACTTCCAAAAGATGTCACAGGGATTTTTTTTTTTTAAACTACTTCCTTGAGAAGAGAAAATGAGGATATATGTGGTATCTACTATAAAAATAAAAAGCATCATAAATACATAAAAATCATATGTACAGTGGTTGGAACTAAACTCCAAACTGTGTATTCATATACATATCAATACCTAAACACAGACTTCACCCCAACACCCCTATCTACTGAAGAAATTCAATGCTTTTTTCCAAGTACTCTTTCCCCTTGCCTAGCATCCAGGCTAAAGCAGAATCAAGATTTGCTCTGCATAATACTTTGGTTTATGTGACATGCTGCCATAACTATCCTTTTAAAAGTCACCACTAAAGGCTCCATAAGAGCCAGGTGAGTAGAGCTTAAGAGCTTCTGTGAGCAGACGGTTCTCACATTGTGGGTGCAGGGTGCACTGTGTGGTGGGCTCCTAGGGGAACTGCGGCTTTGGCAATGTCATTCCAGCCGTCTACACCCATTGTCCTTCCAACTGTGCATCTGACTCAATGGTGGACAGATGTGGCATCTTCTAAGACTGTCTACAGTCTCGCAGAATGTGGCAGTGGGGAGAGAGGTGGGGCTCGGTTCTTCGCTAGTTGGCTTAGTGGTGTTGGAAGGGGGAGGGTAGCAAGAAGAGCTGGTAATTGAGAATGGAAGATCTTGATTTAGCCTTTCCCAGTGGGACTTGGAAGGGTGCCAAGAGGGAGTCTGACTTTAATCATAGAGTCATGGAACTGGAAAGGATTTTAGAAATCATCTGCTAGGAGTGTCTGGGTAGCTCAGTTGGTTAAGCATTCAACTTTTGGTTTTGGCTCAGGTCATGATCTCATGGGCTGTAGGATCTAGCTCCATGGCCAGGTCTGCACTCAGTGGGGAGTCTGCTTGAGGACTCTGTCTGCCCCTCCCCCACTCACAAACACACACACACTCTCATTCTCTCTCTCTCTCTCTAAAATAAATAAATCTTATTTTAGAGAGAGTGTGAGAGAAAGAGATCACAAGCAGGGGGGAGGGGTAGAGGGGGAAGCTGACTCCCCGCTGAGCAGGAGCCCAATGTGGGGCTGGATCCCAGGACCCTGGGACCATGACCTGAGCTGAATGCAGCCGCTTAACTGACTGATGGCTCCCACACAGGTGCCCTAAAATAAATAAATCTTAAAAAAAAAAAAAAAAAGGAAAGAAATCATCTGCTAACACAAGTGCCTTATTTGACAAATGAAGAAATGGAAGTGCAGAGAGGCTAAGTGACTTGCCCAGAGTCACATAGCTAATTGGAGGCCAAATGAAGACTAAGACCCAAATTTCCTGGCTCAAGCTAGTGGTATTTCCCTTGTATCATCTTACCTCAAGTACCTCCAGTAATGTCCTGCTAGTTGCATTTTGTCCCCTGTACCACTGAATATCATTTCTGAAATATTTTAACTACAGTACCCTGAGACTGAATTTCCAGAGCCAATTCTTATGTCATTCAAAAGGCATTTTCAGCTGTTCCTGCTTTCTTAATCTTTGAATAATGGAATTTCCTCATGATACGCTTTAGAATTGAAATGCAAAGAGAAATGTTATCTTGTTCACCCTCCGTGCTTCTCAGATATTGAAAAAGTGCTGACCTGTCAATTGTGTTTCCTGCCATCAGCTGCCACCTCCTGCTGGGATCCATGTTCAGCATGACAATGTCTGGCAAAATGCAGGTCTGATCAACAGTCCTTTCCCCAGCCCGCTCTCACAGCTGCTGAGCCAAGATGCTCACCCAGAGCCAGACAGCCCTGGGAGAAATTCATCAAATTGGAGATGGAGTTACTTTGTTTCAGGAAGACAGCTTTCTCCCCTGTGTGGATGGTGTGTGTCACACTCTGGCTGAGTGCTCCAAGGGGCAATATATCTGTGGTCTAAATTGATTCATTCTCTCCCAGGCTGTTTGCAAATCTACAGGTCTGCAGTATTTCCTGTCAGAGGCACCAGAGGCACAAGACAGGAAAACCCTGGCAGCCTGGTCCTGAGTGGGCTTTCTTGAATTAGCAAACGTTTTTAATCAAGGAGAAATGTGGGGGGGGGTTGTTGTTGTTTTTTGTTTAAACAAAAAATTTTTAAAGATTTTATTTATTTATTTGAGAGGGAGTGAGAGAGAAAGAATGACCAGGGAGAGCAGCAATGGGAGAGGGGGAAGCAGGCCATTTGCTGAGCAGGGAGCCCAACATGGGGCTCGATCCCAGGATGAGCTGAAGGCAGACACTTAACCGAATGAGCCACTGAGGCACCCCAAGGAGAAATGTTATCCTGGAAAATCTGGTGGCTTGTGGTTGGACAGTCGCCATTTGGGTCACTTGATGATCAAGGCATGTACTTAATGGCAACAATCTTTCCTCTCCAGAACAACTGTGTCTCTGCCAAAGCTGTCACCGAGCTGGTGAGCTGGGCGGCTTAGGATCAAGGGGGTGAGGTGGTTCTGGGGGCCTGGCACGTGATGAGACACGGCGATGATCGTGGGGAGCTGTCTCACAATCTGCAAATGCTTTATTCTGTACAGAAGCAGTCCCCCTGTGGCTTAACTGTGTCCTGCAGGAGAGATGACAGTGGGGTCTAGGCTCCTAAATGGTTGGTGGATCCTGCTGTCTGCCACGGTGGAATAGCCCCATAAATCAAAGCAATCATCTTTCCGGGGCTAATGTGACTCTCATGGGCACCCAGGGGATCGTTTTCATTGCTGATTCCAGCCAGCATATTTATCCAGAGTCAAGGGTAGCTACTGTGCCATTTCAGGCTTTGATGCAAGTCACAAAAGCAGACGTGGCTACTCATTCTTGTCCTCTCTCATAAACAATGAAAGACTTCAGTCAGATGTTGTTTATTTCTAGATGCAACAGTATGTTTTGCACTCACAGAAAACCTGGAAATTGATGCTTTGCAAATATAGCAGAGCATAGCTACACATTTGAGACAGAAATGGGATGCTCACGCCAACCCTTCCTTTTTTCTCTCCGTTGTCTAGACTCAAGAGGTTCGAAACTGGGTGCCCTGGAAAGGTCCTGAATGTACAGTCCGTCTCGTTTTCACATTCAGGCTGTGGTCAAGGCAAGGCTAGGGGCATTTAAAACTTCGCAACACAGATGTCCTGAGTGCTTCACCAACTGTTTCCTAAATAGTAAACAAAGAACTTAAAAAAAAAATGAGTGAATGTCACCTCTGGCCTAATTTTAAGAGAATGTGTCTTTAGGAACAAAGAATCCTCGGAGAGGCTTATACTGAGTCCCTCAAATCAGAGAAAGCACATCATTCCAGAGACCATACATGAGTCTCTGAATGAACATTTTGGAAGTTTTTCCTGTAATTAGGGTGGAGACTGCATCTCTGGAGAGCTCCCTGGGATTGCTGCAGGAGCTGTTGGAGGCTTTTTATTTATTTATTTATTTTTTCTATAAATGGCTTTTTTTCCCCCCTGGGCTGCAGTTTTAGCTGTGCTTTAGCAATTATTTTTGTCTCATGAATGCATTTTGAAGACTATGAGCTTCTTTTTTCCCCCCAAAAAAAGGCTGACCTATCTACAGGTTCTTTCAAAAGAGACTATAGTTTAGTAACTGTCTGAGCTAAGAATGTGGTCTCTCCAGTAAAGAGCATCAGGATGTTCAGAAATGAATTCTTATTTTTTTTTTTTTTTAAGATTTTATTTATTTGACCGACAGAGATCACAAGTAGGCAGAGAGGCAGGCGGGGGGTCGGGGGTAGGGGGAGGAAGCAGGCTCCCCGCTGAGCAGAGAGCCCAACCTGGGGCTCCATCCCAGGACCCTGGGATCATGACCTGAGCTGAAGGCAGAGGCTTTAACCCACTGAGCCACCCAGGCGCCCCCAGAAACTAATTCTTTTGCAGTCTCATAGTCTCATAGGATTCTTCCTGACTGTTTCTACTGAAGAGGCCTGGACAGTCTGTCCCACATGTACCCACCCCTTGGCTCCCCATCCCACTGCTGGATGTATAATGGACATGAAAGGGAACCTATTCTGTCATTTTTTAAAAAAAATATTTTTATTAATATATAATGTATTATTTGCCCCAGGGGTACATATATGTGAATCATCAGGCTTACACATTTCACAGCACTCACGCTATTCTATGATTCTTAACTGTGTCACCCATTCTGAGATAATAGGACAGAGAAGGAGAGGAAGGTAGAGAAACTGGTAAAGAGATTGTCTGAGGAGAGAATATGGTCCTGCTGAATCCCGCCCCTTCAGCAAAAGGGGTTGGGAAGGGCTACCTCCTACACCCAAGCCCAGTGAGGGGTTACTCTAAGGGGACCCTAGAGGTGATTCTGAAATATGTTTTTGGAGGTAGGACTCAGAGAAAACTGATTTCAACCTTTGAAAACCTGAAGCGGACTGTGGACTCAGGTCTCTCTACTGCCTGGAGGATAGAAAGAGGAGGCAGATGCCCTGTATGAGGTCAGAGGCTAGACACAGTTGCTGGTCTGGAGAGGACTGTCAGGACAGGTGATGTGTGAGGGTCCAGAGCTGGACTGGGCTCAGCTTGGGCCCTATCCAGAGGGGGTGAGAGGGTAAGGGCACTTCAACAGACAGCAGGTGCAAATGGACTGTGGACGCACTGGGGTGGCAGGGGGACCTCCGAGAAAGCGAGAGATCCACCTGTCCTGAGGCATGGAAATTACAGGGAAAAGGGCCCTGCTAGGTAACTGCCAGTTACATAGAAGTGAACAGAAAATTCCTAGGCCTGCTGGAATTTTCACCCAGGGCAGGACACCATTATACCCACTCAGTACATTTAAAGCAGCAGTGAGGCAAAAATAAAGGTGCATTTTAAACACATCACACATCATGTTTGCTGAATACATAGGATGCACCATGCTTCCCTCAAGGATCAGAGTCAATAGAAAGTTAGTGAAAGAAGTCTCCTGGAGGAATCCTATACCACATTTCATTTCAGCCAGCCAAGTACATAATAATTCACGTGTACTGCTTAACTTCTGTGCAATCTGAAGACCAGGTCTCCCAGCCACACACATTCTGGCATGTTTCCAGGAAGGTACAGGGGCAGCTAGGAGGTGTCTTGATTTGACCCATTTTCATGTCTCTTTCCAGCTTCTGGCTCCCTCTACCCCTCCTGTCCTCCACTCTCCACCCTCTGGACTGAATGCTGCCTTCTTCTAGAAGGTAGTGGCAGGTGGGTGTGACTGAGAGACAATGCTAGAGAGCTGTGCAGTGCAGTGACTTGATAAAGCAAACAGGCAGCTTCCTTGAAAAATAAAGGGAAGGTTTCAGACCCTCCTGAGCAGATGTGGAGTAGCACTGAATGTTTCTGGGGAGTAGTGATAGAGTCTTCTCTTGTGTCTTTCTCTAGCTCCTGTCTGGAGTCTGCAAATACACAGACTGTTTGTTTAGCTGGGGTTTTTGTTTTTGTTTTGTTTTGTTTTGTTTTTATCCTTTTTTTATCCTAGGAACTTTTTTCCCTTGCTGAAGCAAATCCAAAAACCTGCAGACTGGGCCTGGGGAGACGGTAACGTCTGTTTGGGGTGCAATTGGAACGCATGCAGGTAAAGACCGGTGAGGGACATCTGAGCATCCAAGTGCACGACCTCTTGTGCTAATGCAGGAGAAACAGCATGCGATTTGAGACTGCCATGTGAGGCTGTTAAAAGGCGGAATGCCAGAAACATTCAAGATAATGCCTACGAGCTCATCTTCCTCCCAAATGTCAGACTTGCAAGAAGTCTGGATTTCCTTTGCTGTGTAAATGCTTTTCTTTTTTCCCTTTCCTGAGAGCTGGAGATGATCCTTTAATGCCAGATTTTTCCATCTTCACTCTACAGGCAATCTGTTCTACACGCCCCCCTTGAGTGCTGAAATGACTTTTATGTGCATCTGATCGACCACACACCAACACCATTTGCCAGACAGGAGGAGCAGAGGTAGGGCTGAGCACGCGAGGAGGGTTAATCTCTCTGTGTCTCCATTTCTGCGTCTGTAAAACGACAATGAAAGTGAAATTTCCCTCATAAGGCTTTAAAGGGTACTGTGCATGGGTGGTGTGGTGTATTTGACAGCTATGGTTATTTCCTCATTATCTAGTAATTTCCTGGGTCTGTGGAAATGTGAGGTGGGAAAGGATAACATGAACCAGAGTTAGGTCCAAGCTCTCCTGGGTTATTTATTTGTGATTTGCAGCAATATTGTGGGCCAGCAACACTTAGATCTCTGACCACATTCTTTTTAGATAGCATTAGACCTGGTTCTAACAGCGTTGATGAGAATTTGAATCTTTTCACCCATTTATTCGCACATCTGTGTCTGTTCATTTGTGGACCAGTCATCTGAGTTAGGGCACTCGGCAATTTACAAACTTGTATACAGCAAAGGACTCCCCTGAAGGAATCTATGGCCATTTGGTTAGTGATATAAGCAACTGATACCTTGTCAGAATGACCAGTTTTGGAATATTCTGTTAGATCCCAATAAATAAAACTAACCAGAAATAAAAGGGCTAGGAAAAACAGTTTGAGAATAACCTCAGTTTCTATACTAAGAGACTGTTCTCTCTAGCCATATTCCTGTGTACCATCAGGCTTCCGATCACAGAGGTGCTCTCAGGATTCCTGTTTCCTCAAATCTGCCGGTATCTTCCTCTACAGTGACCTGGCAGCTTTCCCTCTCTTGGTCAGGAGCCCCCTGCTTCGGGATTAGATTGGACATATCTACTGAGTGCCTGCCATGGGCTCAACACTCTGAGTCTGTTTTAGGCAAAAAACAGTTTTGAGATTACGAATTACACGGGTGCAGACTAGGATCCTGTATTTCAGTTTTGGATGTATTTTAGCGCACAAGTTATGCCTTCCATTTGTCATCTGGGCTTCGTGGAGATGTATGAAGCATGTATCCACTTTCAAGAATAAGGAATCTCACAGATGACACATTTTCTCTTGAAAATGAAATAATATTTTATGGCAAGGAAGATGACCCATTTTTGATTGGGTCTTTACAGGCTTGAGAACAGCTATGCCATCAGTGTTTTCAAACTGCTAGCAAAAGGTCTATCAGGCCTTCCAATATACTTCACAGAGACAATGAGCAGTGAAGTGTCTAATGGTAAGCAAAGATGTCAATAAATGGAAAAATTACGGGATGATCTTGTACCTTTGAAAAGGGAACTTGTCATTTGACCTGCATCAGCCACTTACTCTTCTGGGCCATGACTCTCTCAAGTTAAAAATTAAAAGTTTATCAGGGTAAAGATTCAATTACTTTTAAGGTTCCTCTCTCCCGAAAATGACTAGGATTCTAGGTCTGTGCTCTTTGGTAGGTTAGCCATTAGCACCTGAAATGCAGCTCGTTCAAACGGAGATGTTCTATAAATATAAAACACACACCAGGTTTTGAGGATTTAATACAAAAGAAAGAATGCAAAATATTTTGAGTATATGGGGCTAAATAAAATAGATCATTAAAATGAACTGAACCTATGTTTTTTACTGTGACAACAGAAAATCTGAAATTCCATATGTGACTTACATTATATTAATACTGGACAGCACTGCCCTAGACCTTCAAAATAAAGGGAGCGGAATTTGTCTCTAAGGACTTTGAATTTTTTAAAAAAATTTATTTATTTGACAGACAGAGATCATAAGTACGCAGAGAGGCAGGCAGAGAGAGGAAGGGAAGCAGGCTCCCCACCGAGCAGAAAGCCCCATGCAGGACTGGATCCCAGGACCCTGGGATCCTGACCTGAGCCAAAGGCAGAGGCTTTAACCCACTGAGCCACCCAGGCGCCCCAGGACTTCGAATGTTTAAAGGTCATTTTTTCGATGTTGAGGTCATTATGCTTCTAAAAGTCAAGTTTTCAAAGTCAAAATTCTTATCCACTCAAGACTAATAAACTGTGTGGGGGCATATTTGCTACCAAGTTCCTCTTGAAGTTACTGTCTGTTGAGGACCTCTGCAAGTTCTACAATTATAACACTCCATATTCAACGACTATGGTGAAGTCTCAACTATCCCATAAGAGATTATCAGGAAATACACCAAAATGTTAAGTGTGATTATTTCCAGGTGGGGTACTGAGTGATTTTTGCATTCATTTTTAATTCTTTTCTTCATGTTTCAATCTTTCAACAATAAGGTTCATTAATTTCTTCATCAGAAAAAAGGCTTATCTTTACATTTCAGTCTAAATAATTTTACAAATTCTACAAATACCACAAATAGGTTAAAAAAGAACTTAAAAGGCAATATTCCCAGTGGCTTTAATCTGCTTTTCTCCATTTCCAAATTTTCAGTAGTGAATAATAGGTTACTTCTATCAAGAGAAACAATACACCTTATTTTCACATCTTGATATCCACCCACCTTTTAAACCTTAAACCAAAGTTACTTTGCATGCTAGTTTTCTTAAAACTCCTGAAGCTTTCCTCTTTCCTCTATAAGACTTAAGAGCAGATACTTTAGGTGTGAGCTTCCATCTTGATGCTAACCCAGCTCTCTAATATTTTTATAACTGCAATCAACTAGAACGGGCGTTAGAATATATGTGGAGGATGGGGAAGAAATCCAGAAGATACTTGAATATGCCGCCACATACAGGGCATTTAGGTTGGACCTTAAAAACACCCACCTGAAGGAATGCCATTTACATCTGAGTCCAGGGACAACAGGGGAGAGAACCCTCCGGCATGTAGCTGGGACCAGCTCATACAGCCACGTGTCTCTCTCAAGCACGCACGCACACACACACACACACACACACTCATTCATACACAGAGTGAGCAGGGTAGTGCCCTAGCCCAATCCCGCATGCCCTGTGGTTGCTTTTTTCACTTGCCCTTCCCCGGACTAGAACCAGCGTCCTACCCGCCTGGGATGTGCGAGCAGGCAAGACGCACAGCCAGCTGGGCCATCTGCCCTTGGAAAGCGATGGGCTTCTACAGTTCTGTCAGGTATGACTGTTCAGCCTGGCAACATTGCACTCAGTCCACTTGTTTTCTTCTTGAGGAAAAGTAGTCTTTTTCTAACTCCCATGTGGTGATAACCCTGTGGACTATGG
Organism: Enhydra lutris kenyoni; assembly: GCF_002288905.1. NCBI lineage: Eukaryota > Metazoa > Chordata > Mammalia > Carnivora > Mustelidae > Enhydra > Enhydra lutris. The sequence goes on along the minus strand of NW_019154105.1, from coordinate 71,978,243 downwards.
AACTTCTAAGCAGAGCAGGACTTACTGTTAGTGGTAAAGATGACTTCTCCTTCCTGCGGGGTGGGATCTGTATCCGGGACCACCTGCAAGGCTCCCACCGTCCGGACAGCAGGGTCCAGGGTGACTGAACTTTCATTCACAGTGGTGTCGCTCGCGCCTGTGATCTGGTTGGTGGGTGGGCCTCCTAGAGATCCCTCGAAGTCGGTGGGCAAGTCATCTATGCAGTCGGCATTGGGCTAATATGAACAGAAAAGGATCTGCCCTTAGTGCTGGTCATCAAGTTAGAGATGAAATGTTCACAGCCTAAGTCTTTTGTCTCAATGGAAAACCAAGTTCTTTATGGTTCTCTTCCTGAATCGCTTAAAAAAATGTTCTATTATAGTTTCTCTAATTAACTTGAAAACCACTTTCAAAATTTCCTTTCCAAGGGTTCCACTTAGATTTAGAGAGAACATTTTAATTCCAGGAGAAGCAATGTTCATATATTAATATAATGGAGGGGGACACGGCATTTATTTATAATGATAGTCCTTCCTTACATATAGTGTGTACTCCTCATATAGAATGTAGTTGACAGCTGATAATTACCCCCAAAGACCCATGAATTGTTTGCAAATGCACTGATGACAGTAGAGAAGGGGCACAGAATCTGACTCATGGTGAACTGTTTAGTAGAGAGACACACAAAGCCACAGGGTGAGGCTATTTTTGTTGTGGTGGTTAAACATGAGCCAAAAGCCAGCTGTAAAAAATAACCTATTTGCTTACCATGCAAACTGATCATATGTTTGTCAAATCCTCTAAGTGAAAACTTTACTATCCTAAAACCAGGGTGATGTCATCCAGCTTAACGATCCACTCACTGCAAGACTTCCTCTCCCTCCAGGCCCTCATTGTCGGATCTCTGACAGCCTCACTTGAAGAACAAAAAATTGGGGAGCTCTCTGCTTTGCAAGGCAACCTGTGTTGGCTAGCCTTGTTAGACTATTCTATCATGGGGCAAAATCTTACCCGTTGCAAGTTTTTCTCTTTGGTCTTAGTTCTGTTATTTGAAATAGTATTGAATATATTTATATGTCTTCCACAAACAACTTTTAAGATGACTTTCAGTTGTTATGCCTCTTTCTAACCTCTAAAATTATTTTAAAAAGATGGTGTTGCAGAGATACAGTGTTGAGATATATTAAGAATAGCTATGAAATAAATTTGGTTTTGCACTCGTAATGGATGCAGATCAGGACAGGTAGGATTAGGTGAGGAAAATTCTAGATTGGCACCGATTGAATTAACATCACAATGACTATACTGTGTGTGAAGTTCACCCGAAGGGAAAATCTGTAACTCATGGACTCACTGGGAGCACAAAGCAAGGAACCCAAAGTGGGGGACACTTGTTCTAACTTTCTACTCTTACAGCAGTCTCCCAAGCTGCACACCTGTGTTTCCAATAGTCAGCTGGAAATTTCCATCAACCTCATAAAAAACTCAAATTCAGCTCATTTCACCTTCTTCATCTCTATGCGAAGTGGGCCAATTTATTGAAACTCAAGTTATCAAAAGTCAGTTCATTGGATGACGAACCCACCATGTTTACTAAACTTAGAGATCATAATACTGGGCATGAGCAGGTATGTTACGAATTTTCTCTCTCCATTTCCAGCCTTCCTATTTCCTTACAGTTTCTTCCCTGGTATATTCCATTCTCTACTTTCTCACCAGAGCACTCTTTAAAAGACAAACAAACAGGGGCGCCTGGATGGCTCAATGGGTTAATCTTCTGCCTTCAGCTCAGGTCATGATCCCAGGGTTCTGGGATCGAGCCCCGCATTGGGCTCTCTGCTCAGCAGGGAGCCTGCTCCCTGCCCCCACCCCCCCGCCCCCACCCTGCCTGTCTTTCTGCCTACTTGTGATCTCTGTCTGTCAAATAAATAAAATCTTAAAAAAAAAAAAAAAGACAAACAAACAAATAAAAAGTGGGGCACCTGAGTGGCTCAGTTGGTTAAGCCTCTGCCTTTGGCCCAGGTCATGATCCTGGAGTCCCAGGATCAAATCCCAAGATAGAGTCCCTTGTTGGGCTCCCTGCTCAATGGGGAGTCTGCTTCTCCCTCTGACCACCCCCCATGCTTTCTCTCTCTCACTTTCTCAAATAAATAAAGAAAATCTTAAAAAAAAAAAAAAAAGGTATGATTCTTCTTTTCTCTTAAAGAATGAATTATAAGGTCCTTAGTGTGGCAAAACAGAGTCTCTACACCCTTACCCCAGCCAGCTTTTCTGACCTCCCCTCAGCCCTTGGAAACACAGGCCATATATTCACTATCTCAGGGCTTTAGCTAATGCTGTTCCTCTGCTCAGCCCCCATCACCCCCACCCCCTTTTCTATCCCTAGGTCTCCAAATAACCATGGTGAATTCCTAACCATCCTTCAATTCCCAGGCCAAATGGCATCTTTTTTTTCTAAGTTGCGTTCCCTCCCAGATAGCATCCTCCATACTGTGACACTTTGTAGGCATTTATGGTTTATTTGTAACTGTGCTTGTCTTTGTCTCTCTCTATTAGTCCACAAGCTTTCTTTTCTGCCCAGTTTTATTCATATATAATTGACATGTAACACTGTGGTAGCTTAGACAACAGGATGATTTGATACACACATATACACTGGAAAATGATTAACACATAGGTTTAGTCAATATCCATTATCCCATATAGTTACACGTTTGTTCTTGTAATGACAACTTTTAAGATCTACACTCTTAGCAACTTTCAAATATACAATACAATATTGTTACCATGCTCCACCTTACACCCCCAGGATTTATTTATCTTATAACTTGATCACCTTCACCCACTCCACCCCCACCACAACCTCCAGCCTCTGGCAACTACCAGTCTGGTCTGTTTCTATGAGCTCAGTTTTTAGATCCCACATATAAATGGGACATAAGCTTTTTAGAGTGAAGCTACTACATCATGTTGATCTTAAATTCCAAGCCCTCATATAGTGTCTGACAATTATTAGGTGCTCAGCAAATGCCCACTGGAGTATTTTATTGGAGTCTCAGTTTACTACTATGAGAAGCTGGGAACATTAGTATTAGCCCTAGATCAACGAAGGGAAGATTTGAGAAAATGCTTTTAAAAACGGTCAGGTTCTGTGCAGAGGTAAGGTATGCTGTTCAAGGGCAGCAGAATATGTCACCCCAGATACACTATTGGCGTAAAGATTATTTTGAGTTAAACACAGTGGAGAAGAATCAGATAAAGTAATGGTCTCTGTCCTCCCATCTACCTAAAAGTAGGACACAAATTTGTAAAGGTGGCTTCCCTCCTTGTACCATGAAGAGAAGAACATCCTTATTACCAGAGTCTGAGAGTTGATGCCAAATGGGTCTATAATAACATACCTCATTACCACGCTTTTATCTGCCATTAGTTTCCCTCATATATGTACTTCCTCAGAATCTGCTGCCCTAGCAGCTCAAGGTCCTTTTCCTTTGTCTTGCCACTTCTCTAAAAATTTGTTCTTTCATGAAGATGCGATGTCCAAGTTCTGACCGCCCCTTTAATTTACTCATCCCTACACACTCCTATATGCATGGACAACGCACATGTGAGTAAATAAATGTCTGGTTGTTTTTCTCTTGAAAATCTTGTTTATTTGTTTATTACTTGTTTGTTTGTTTACATGACAGAGAGAGAGAGCAAGAGAGCACAAGCAGGGGGAGCAGCAGGCAGAGGGAGAGGGAGAAGCAGGCTCCTTGTGGAGGAAGGAGCCCAATGTGGGACTTGATCCCAGGACCCTAGGATTATGACCTGAGCTGAAGGCAGACACTTAACCTACTGGGCCACCCAGGGGCATCTTCTCGTGGTAATCTTTTTCTAGTCTCATTTATAGGAGCCCAGCAGGAGAACCTAGGAGGGTAGAAGGAAAAACCATGCTTTTGTCTTCCCCTACAGTATATAAAAAGCCTTAAAAGCAAAACTGATTGTGTGTGGGGTGTCAAGGAAGAAAAGATTTCATGAGAGAATACTGTGCTGGTCGGTCTTTCATCCAAAGCATCTGGATGCAGTTGTAGATACGGTAACAACTGACATATTTTTCAAAATGTTGACTTGTCTTGTTGATATCATTCATTTGTTTTATCTCTTTTCTTTAAAAAAAAAAGTTATTGATTTTGATGTAGAGTGTTCTCTTTACTTTGTGGACTAGTAGGATCAGTATTATATCCTTAACAAAAGGGGAAAAGAGAAAGAGCTAATTAGCTCAGTGAGATTGTTAATGGTGGCACGTGTGAATAATTTGGCTTAGGTATAATATTTAATAGACCACAATTTCCAGAAACTCACAGTTTATGTCCACCCTAAGTAGTTCATCAAATAGATATTTTGAAAAGAAACCCAATTTATAGACCTCTAAGAGAAATTACAGTCATATGTTTAGCAGAGATGTCAAATACCATCTGCGAATGAATACGGTATAGGTCTTCAGATTTAGGTGAGCATGGGGAAACACCTCAAATAAATCAATCTCTAAACAGTCAGGAACTTGGGAATACCCCAGCTACATGGAATTTCTACTTAATAACTATTATCCTATTCATGCCAGGACAAGAGTGATAGGAGAAGGTGTTTGCTGGGATACGAATGGCCTGGGTGTCGCAGTACCTTGTAGGAGGACTCACTGAGACCTCTGTTCTGTCGTCTACAAAGACATACCTAGACCTGACAGGAGAGAAAGGAACGTGAAGCACTGTTGTGTAGATAAAGGGGTGAAAACACTTCAGACAAGAAAGGGCCCCCTGGGGGCTCCTGGGTGGCTGGGTGGGTTAAGCCTCTGCCTTTGGCTCAGGTCATGATTTCAGGGTCCTGAGATCGAGCCCTGCACTGGGCTCTCTGCTCAGCAGGGAGGCTGCTCTCTGCCTACTTGTGATCTCTGTCTAATAAATAAATTAAATCTTAAAAAAAAAAAAGAAAAAAGAAAAGAAAGGGCCCCCTGCCCCTTTACAGTCAGTATTTTATTTCTCTCTCTCTCTTAAAGGTTTATTTATTTATTTGAGAGAGAGAGAGAGATTGTGCACGCAGTGGGAGGGTCAGAGAGAGAGAGGGAGAATCCCAAGCAGAACTCATGATGCAGGGCTCGATCTCGCAACCCTGAGATCATGACCTGAGCTGAAATCAAGAGTAGGATGCGTAACTCACTGTGCCACCCAGGCACCCCAGTATTTTGTTTCTCTTGGTAACATATAATAAAGACAGATACCCACTGTAATGGGAACTTCATAATCGGCAAGCTTTCGTTCTTTAGCTCATTTGAGAGATATCCACTTACAAAATGAAAATGTCTCCAGGTTCCAGCTTTCAACTTACATGGATTTGCCTTATAGCACAGGTGCGTACAAGGATACTCAGTTAAAGTCAACCAAAACCAAAACCGAGCCCCCCCCAAAAAACCTTACCACCTGTAACTGGACAACTCAGTTGGCCAAGATGACCACTGAGGCTTTGGTGAGTGGGCACTGTTCAAAGAAGGACCAGACTGAATTTCATAAATACGATTCTGTGAACAGCAGCCTTCAGACTCTGAAGGGCAATGAGGCCCCAAGACATGTATTGATCAACTTGGCACATGAAAGGGCTACAGAGATAAGAACCAACAGGCACTAACTGTTAGAGACTGACAAGCTCTTGTCAATTTTCCTGAAGAATGGAATGAATATAAGCAATTTAGAAAACTTATGAAGCAGTCTCTGTAAGCAGCATACAAAAGGTTTCAGTTAGCTATAGGAAGTATTTACTAATGAGAAGGCTGTGAGCTTGTCCAGTGACAGGGGAAGTTACACAAATGCAATAAAACATCATCTTTTTGGAGTTTAGGCATGGTGCTGCTACCCAGGGGCGAAGTATAGAGTGGAACAACATTCCAGATTCCTCCCAGATCCTGACTTCAGTGTCATCCTCTAGGAAAAAAACAGAAAAGTCTTAGAGAGGCAAGAGGGTAGCCAGATGACTTGGTGCTTCCTGAGAAGTAGCCCACAGGCTTTCTTCTTCCCAGAGGATGTTCTGTTCTCTGGGTCGAGCTCAGATACATGTCATGTTTCTGTCCAGCTCCCTGGTAAAATCCAAAAGATGCTACCCATGTTTATTTTTCTTGAAGTCCAGTGTGCTAAATAAAATCCCATCCTCCATACTTGGTCAGCATGGAACCATGAACAAAAGAAACTTCTAAAAGTGAAAATGTTATTAATTTTGGAAATAAGCCCAAAGGCCACCCAATACTTCTATTTTAAAAATAGTATCTGTATTCTCAACTCCTTCTCAAGTACCTTCTGGAGAAGTCCTACCACCTCTGGCAAAGTCTGAAGTCAAATGCTATTTAGTACAAAACTTAACTGCTAGGAGTGGTTTGGTTTCATCGTCCTGACCAAGAAGCACTGGGATTGACATTCAGGAGCTTCGAGAACATCCTGAGGAATAGGAACTGGGTCAGATAATGTGACTCTCTCTTTCATTGTTAAGTATTCTGCAGATGTTGGAGACTAAAGACACACACACACATGCAAGCACACACGTATATGCATTTCCTGGCTCCCCCGTATGAATCTGCTGCAGCTGGCAACGTGAGAAGGGCAAACCCCGAGTTCAATTTTCCAAACTCCCAATGTCTGGTAGAGAGGTTGGGTGCTTGGTAATATTTCATGTCCGCTGTAATTGACTTTCACCTTGAACGCATTATGCATTTACAACTCTGGTCTGAAAATTTAATGCATTGGCTTTCAGAATCTAGCTCAAAGCCACAGCACATGAGTTGATTCGTGTTTGGTGTACCAGCCATGAAAAACAGCAGACAGATGGCATGGACGCAGCTGCTACCGGGTAGAAAATTCAGCCAATGCCTGACCTCCGAGTCTTCAGGTGTGCCCTCTCCAACAGAGCCACTCTGATAATCCTAGGATAATTAGCCCTTTGGCATTAAAGGGATCCTTTGATATCTGATCCTTTCTTCTTCAGTGCTATCTTGGGACCCTTAACATTCTCTTATTCTCTGCCATTAGTGGTGAGAAGTGACAAGAGAGAGGCTGCGGCAGAGCAGAGGGGATGGGGAGGAGGTTGGCCTCCGTATCCTGTTTGTCTAGCTGCTTTTAGACAGTGCCAGCGTTTTTTTCCCATCTCTGTGCAGCCCTCGGATTTGGTGGCCTGGCTTGCTTCCTGCCCTCACCGCAGCAGCTGGTGTCTCACCAGCCACCAGCTGTGGCTTTGCTTGAATACGGTCCTGGGAAAGTCCTTCCCCAGAGCAGTGAGCCGGCCAGCTGGTGGGGTTCTCCTTGCGCTGGGGGAGAGACTACATTTTATAAACACATAACTGAGGGCACAAATGGGACGGGAGCGCTAGAGTGAAGGGGTGCTGGCTCTGCCTTCCTGTTCACTCAAGGTCTCTGCAGCGACCTGAGTTGAGCAGAGGCTCTGGGCCAGGTTCCCCAGTGGCTGGCTTTCCCTCCCCTTGTTCAGAAGAGTTCCTTTCCCAGGAAAGCTAGGCACTTCAGACTTTTCCAGAGAAGGGCAGCCTCAGAAAGTTGGCATGCAGAAGCCCTTGCAAACAATGCCGTGAGTAATGCCACAGGAGGCGAGCCCTGGGCACCAGGACCGTCCTGCCTCTGCTGGATCCTGCCTGCGCTCACACCCCGGAGCCCAGGGGAGAAGCCTACAAGCTGCAGAAGCAGCATCTCGAGTCACAGGCGGGGATGTGGTGAGAGGGTCGTGGTGTTCTCCGACTGAGAGAAAGTGAGAGGACAGATGTTTTCAGACATGGGCGTTCTCTTGGAGGCTCATCAGATGACACCCCCCGCTGTGCCGAGGAGGGGGTCAGAGAAAATCCGGGTGTGTGGTTTTCTCCCTGCTTTGGGGGTAATGCAGAAAGACACACATCACGATGCTGTAGGCTGGGCTGTGCTTACCGGGATCCCTAGGGCTTTAAGAATGTTCATCTTGCACATGGGACAGGTGCGATGGTCTAGAAGCCAGGGGTCAACACAGGATTTGTGGAAAAGATGCCTGCAATGAGAACCATACATCTTAGAGTGGCGGTAACTGCAGAGACGACCTAGTCCACCACAGCCCAGAGACTTGTCCAAGGTCACTCGACCGCTCAGAGGCAGAGCTGAGACTCAAACCTCCATCTCCTAGCTCCATGGGCCAGGGAGCTGCCTCTCATACCGGGTGCTGATACAGTCAGACTTTGTCTGGATCCCAGGACTGTCCTCTGGGATTCACAACTGAGTCTTCCAAGTTTCAGAAAATGTAGGGAATGGAGACACAGAGAGATTTTGCTCTTTCTCAGTAGGAAGAAGGCTTAGTGGGAAAGAATGGAAGCAGGGAGGCCTGCCCGAACCTTTGAGAATAGACCTCGAGAGAGAGAGAAAGATTACTTGCAACTAAATCCAAAGTTTCTTTTTTCACAGTCAGAAGACAACTGCAAAATAAAGGCTTGTTTCCATTAATATTTGGGCTGTCACACAGAAGGGCAGCAGAGCTCCTGGAAGCATTTCATAACACAGATGACATTTTACGTTGTGACGGCTGCTGGCTGCTGAAGCAGAAGCCGGGCTGAACCGTCCTGTACCCTTTACTGTTTGTACAGCTGACGCGCTCATCGCCCCTGCAGTGCCCATGCTCCAGGCCCGCGAGCCTTCCCTGCATACCAGCAGAAGTGGGGCGCTCAGGACGGGCAAGAGGGGGGCCTCCTAACTGACCTTTCACTCAACTTGGCTCTCCAGGGGCCCAAGAGATCAGCAGGGACTTCTCGAGTCAGAAGCTTTTCTTTTCACTCGCAAGACTCGGGGCCACCAGCCGAAGCAGACAGAACTTCCTGCCTGGGGCAAGACCGAGAGGGAATGGTCTGCCTTAAGTACGAGGGCTTCACAGGAAATTCCGTCCACCCTGACCGCATCCTTGGTGCAGCACTATTCCAGGAATATGTTTACTCTCTCTCTCACCTTCGTCTTCTTCCTTTCTAACAGTTCTGTTTTCTTTGTGTTAGAGGGCTTTCTGCTCAGATGCTTCAAAGGGACCCCTAAATGAGGGAAGAGAGAGGGAAGGGCCAGCTTTTAAATGGAAATTGAGAAGAAACCCACGTGCTGAGGCTGGGGTTGGCAGTAGGCTGGATAGGAGTAGGCTGGGGATTAGAACAGGAGAGTAGCAACTTGCACGGATCATCATGTTCCCAGATGATCGTTTGGAATGCCTGCAGATTTATTCCTTGGTAGATACGTATCACACTCATTCGTTCTTCTATCCATCCGTTCATCCAACAAGTAATAAATGCCAAGGATTGTGCTCAACTCTGGGAATGAGCATGGTAATGATTTGGCTCCTTTCCCTTCAGGAGTGTAACAGGAGGAGCAGATGCTAATAAAATAATAGAAATAAACTACTTAATGACAACCGTGCTAAGTATCACATTAGAAGAACATGGAGTTTGGGGAGGCTTCTATCTGGGAGATCTATCCCGTTGGGGTACTCAGGGAAGACCTTCCCCATGAAGAGCCAAAGCCAAAACACTTGAGGGCTACATGGACACTATCTGCATATAAGGGAGGGGAGAAGAAAGAGGGTGTTCTAGGCAGAACAATCGACTGGCACGAGAGGCCTGAGATGGGCACTGGCAGGAGTGAGGGAGGGACTAAAGAGGGATGAAGCCACCCTTCTCCACCTCCCTCCCCAACAGCAGTATGGACCTCCCCATGTTCAGGCTCTGCTCTCAGGGAACAAGTTCTGAATCTCAACTTGCTCACCAACTGGTGCTCCTTTGGGGAAAAAAGCCAAACATCATGATCCTTCTGACTGCTCAGGGGAGTCAGCCTCTCTGCGTCCCCCACACACGTGCTGGCACCAGAATGACGGGAAGGCCAGTCACTAGTAGCTGTCTGAGCTTCAATAAGTCTCTTACTATCCCCAAGCTGCAGGTACCCCCTCTGTAAGCTGGAGATACAGCTACCCAGGCAGAGATGTCTTCCTAGAGTCTCCACCGCAAAAGCTGACTCCTGAACACCTTGAATCATTCCTCTCTGCGAACTTGTCATTCTGACATCTCTGTGATGCTGTTTTATGGGTCAACTCGTCTAGGCTCTAGTGCCCAGTCATTCAGTGAAACCCTAATCTAGGGGAATGTCATAGATCTAGTTAATACCTACAATCGGTTGACTTTAAATAAAGGAGATTATCCCAAATAGTCTAGGTGGGCCTTATCCAATCAGTTAAAGGCCATAAGAACAAAACTGAGGTTTCCTGAGGAAGCAGAAATTCTGCCTCCAGTCAGCAGTGTCAGATCCTGCTCGAGTTTCTAAACTGTAGGCCTGCCCTACAGATTCCTGACTTGCCAGCCCTATGATCATGTAAGCCAATTTCTTGAAAAATCAATGCCTTGAAAACTCTCTCTATATATACCTATGATATGTAATATAGTGAGATACAGTGGGATTCTTTGGAGAACACTGACCAGTACATCCTCCAATGAGAATATGAGGTCCATGAGAGAAAAATCTTCATTTGCCTAATTCACTATTGTATCCCCAGCACCTAAAATAGTTCCTGGCACAAAGGTGATACTCAAGAAATATTTGCTATATGGATGGATACTTATCCAGAGACCTGGTCCCCCTCACCGCCTATGCACGGTCATCAAGCTATGTGGCCTCCCTGGAGCAGAATCTCTTCCACACGGCCTGCTTCACGTCTATTCTCAATGCTTCTCCCTCAGTCCTCATCTTGTTGATGGCCTTTATTATTAAAATAACATTGCCACTACTCTCCATGCCACCAGCTTTTCCTGTTCTTTTCATCCCACTCATCCTTGCCAGATTTATCTTCCTAAAATACAGCACTAGCTGCGTCACCCGCTTGTTCCGTTCTGTTCTGTGCTAGGAGCTGGGTACAAAGATGAATAAGACAAGGGCCCTCCACCAGTGCAGGAGTCCAGGGCTTCGATGGGTCCCTGTGAACTGCAACAGAAAGGCCACTGCAAAGCCACACCCCTGGATCCACTACTTTCTGGCTCTTTGGTCTCGGGCAAGTCTTAATATCCCCAAGACTCAGCTGCTCACCTGTGACATTTTCTTCAAAGCATGGAGTTTGCGAGTGAATGAGTCCGCGTGTGTGCTCGCATGTGAGTGTGTGTGTGTGTGTGTGTATATATGTGTGTGTGTGTGTGTGTTGGGGTAGGGGGTAAATAAGGACCACAAAGCTGAAAACGTAACTCCAGGCCCTCCTCAATTGTAAGCTACCCCTAATCTTATTGATACCACTGTACTACACCTTGTTTTTAGATATTATGTTACTACTCAGATTGCTACTCTTTAGAATATTCTTTTAACATCTTAACAAGTAAAGGCAAATTTTAAAAAATCAGAGGGAGAGCTAGGGCAAAAACTAAGAGTGCTCAAGTGACATGTAGAGCAATCATGCTGATTAGTAACTAACATTCATTTATTTCTAGCACCATATTTCTTGTGTGGACCATCAACTATGAAGTTGATGTATCTTTATCTTTATCTTTGTATATCTTTATAATTGGGATTGCAAAAACCATTTTTCCCCCCAAACTGGAAAGAAAAATAAAAGTTACTAGGCTAAACAAATAAACAAAGAGGTAGGGAAAGAGTCCAGCCTTTAGTGAGAAGCACCAATGGTTGAGTAAATGTCTCTACCACAAAGTCAATGTCAACTCATCCTGTTTGTATGATTCACAGTACAGCACTGTTCCTTCCCATTTATTTAAATTTTTTAAAAAGTTTTATTTATTTATTTGACAGACAGAGATCACAAGTAGGCAGAGAGGCAGGCAGAGAGAAAGGGTGAAGCAGGTTCCCTGCCCAGCAGAGAGCCCGATGCAGGGCTCGATCCCAGGACCCTGAGATCATGACCTGAGACGAAGGCAGAGGCTTACCCCACTGAGCCACCCAGACGCCTGGCTTCCCATGTTTTTAACAAAGGCTGAGTGAGAAAGTCCATACTAAGGAACAATGGGACAAGATATTCTATCTCGTAACAATCCTGACAAGCTGGAAATACAACAGAGGATCAATCAAAACTCTGCTCCCTCTTTAGTTATCAAAGTTAAGCAAACGTTTAAGAAAAAGTTCTTCAAACACCTGACAAAAGATGATGCCGGGAACTGCATAACGAGTTTGAGCTGATTATGAGTAATAAGTTCTCACTTTTTTTTTTTTTTAGCAGTAATGACCCTGTTAAGCTTGTTCCCCATTTATTAATTCTTGTTTCCCGTTGTCCTTTTGCCTCTATGTGTGACACCCTCTCCAATTAAATGGCCTTTTTTTTTTTTTTCCCCCCTCCACCTGGATGAAGAATGGAGCCCTTCTGGCCTTTCTATCTCATTCGTTTTTGTAAGCTTCGTCAGACCCTGTCACCCTGACATTGACATTAAAATTCCGTGGCTTTCCTTTTAGCACCAATACAAGCTGTTGCACTGCCTTCAGGGAAATGGTTATCAAAGAACATGAGTCACTCAGGGACCTAGGCAACATTAACTCTTTAGACGGAATACATCCAGTGCTTCTCTGGGTAGTCAGGATACTTCTTCATAGCTCAGAATCTTACTTGTAAAGTTGTCAATGAAGTCAGAGTTTCTAAATGGATAACACTAATTTAATTAAATTAATAAATCTCTACTGGTTACTGAATGCCTACCATGCACCAGGCATGTTATATACATGAGTAATGCATAACAGCCCTATGAGGTAGAAATTATTATTCCCATTTTATGGAGAAATAAGCTGAAGCTCACTGAAGTAAGTTCAGTTATCCAAAGAGTGAGGAAGCTGTCGAGCTAGGGCTCAAATTCAGTCCTACAGTCAGTGGTTTTACCTAATTCAGCACTCCACCACCCTCCTTCCCCTACTGAATGTCATGGGTGGGGGTTGGGAGGGTTGGGGTAGGGGGAGGTGGAAGAATTCAAATTGTTATTCTTCCCCAGTGAATTTTTGTGATTCAGCTCTAAGGAGGCAGTATCTTAGCTACAGGGGTTGGGAATCAGGCAAAACCAAAGGGAAAAGTGATCTGCCTTAAGCGTGTTCACTTGGCTACAGAAGGAAAAAGCTGTCAAACAATGGCCTCATCAGAACTATTCTTAGATATTAGTGTGCCTGATTTATTTGGGAAGAGGATAACATTGGCCTCTAAATGCTCTGTACTCCCCCATTCTCCACTGCCCAGCAGATCTTGTAAATGAGCTGGCAAGCTCTATCACCGTCCCACAAGATTTTTGTATTTGAATTATGAAGTACCAGAGAAAGTTATACCCAACTTTTTTTCAGGGCTCTTCTTGACATGGTCTGGTTTCCTTGCTTGCTTTAGCTTTCTTTTTTTTTTTTTTAAAGATTTTTATTTATTTATTTGACAGAGAGAGATCACAAGCAGACAAAGAGGCAGGCAGAGAGAGAGAGAGAGGGAAGCAGGCTCCCCGCTGAGCAGAGCCCGATGTGGGACTCGATCCCAGGACCCTGAGATCATGACCTGAGCCGAAGGCAGTGGCTTAACCCACTGAGCCACCCAGGTGCCCTTGCTTTAGCTTTCTAAAATACAAACATGATATCACTCTGGAGACTTGAAATGCTTCAGGACCCCCTCCCCCCAACCCTCACCCCTGGCACAAAGTCAAGATGCATGAACACAGAGCATACAGAAGGCTCACCCGACCCGGCACTTGTCACATCTTCTGTTATGTCCCCACATTTACCCCACAATTTCACCATAACTCTGGAATGCCCTTCTCATTTTTTTCCCCTCTGGTGTGTCAAATCTTGCTCACATTTCAAGTCATAGCTCAGATATCCCTTCTCTTCTCTGAACATCCCAACCCTTTTCTCGAAACTCTGCCAAGGAGAGTTACTTTTCCTTTTTGGTCTATTGTGTTTTCCTACATATGTTGCAGTAGCTGAGTATGTGTCTGAATTTCAGAGTTTGACCATGACTCCTTAGCTTTGTGACCTTGAGTAAGTGATTTAACTTGTCTGAGGCTCAGTTTTCTCTTTCGGTTTTTATGACAGTATCCTTTTTTTTTTTTTTTTTAAAGATTTTATTTATTTGACACAGAGAGAGAAATCACAAGCAGGCAGAGAGGCAGGCAGAGAGAGAGAGGGGAGGAAGCAGGCCCCCTGCGGAGCAGAGAGCCCGACGCGGGGCTCGATCCCAGGACCCTGGGATCATGACCTGAGCTGAAGGCAGAGGCCTTAACCCACTGAGCCACCCAGGCGCCCCGACAATATCCTTTAATTGGTGTAACAACCCTCCAAAGTGATAGTTTATGATAATCCTTCAGAGGGCTGTTATTATAATCAAAGGACAAAGAACAAATGAAGCACAAAGTTAGTAGACCAAAGGAAATAACAGAGATTAGAGCCGAAATAAATGAAATAGAGACTAAAAGGACAATAAAAAAGATAGATGAAATTAAGAGCTCATCTTTGAAAAGATAAACAAAATTGACAAGTCTTTAGCTGCACTCACCAAGAAAAACAGGGAGAGGACTAAAATCAGAAATGAAAGAAATGTTACAGCTGATACCACAGAAATAAAAAGGCTCATAAGAAATCACTACAAATAATTTCATGCCAAAAATTTGGGCAAGGTAGAAGACATAGATACATTTCCAGAAACATACAAATTACAAGAGTGAATAATGATGAAGTAGGAAATCTGAACAGATCGATGACTTGTAAAGAGATTGAATCACTAAAAAAAAAAAACCTTCCCCAAAAATAAAGGTCCAGGACCAGATGGTTTCACTGGTGCAATGTACCAAACATTCAAAGTAAAAGTAATACCAATCCTTCTCAAACTCTGCCAAAAAATAGAAGAGGAGGGAACTCTCTCACACTCATTTTATAAGGCCAGAACTGCCCTGACACCAAGGAACCAAAGAAGGACACCACAAACACAAAAAGAGAATTTTATATGCCAATATATTGCCATATATATGCCAATAACCCTGATGATCACAGATGCCAAAATCCTCAACTAAATATCAGAAAAGCAAATTCAACAGTACATTAAAGGGCTCATACACCATGATCAAGTGGGATTTATTCCAAAGATGCAAGGATGGTTCAACACCCACAAATCCTCAATGTTATACCACATTATCAAAACGAAGGATAAAAATCTTACGATTATCTCAATGGCTGCAGAAAAAGCATCTGACAAAATTCAACATCCATTTATGATAAAAACTCTCAACAAAGAAGGTATAAAGGGTAAGTACCCCAAATAATAAAGACCATATATGACAAACCCACAATGTTAGCTATCAAAAGCTGACTCAACGGTGAAAAGCTGATAGATGTTCCTCTAAGATCAGGAAAAATGCAAGGATGCCCACTCTTGCCACTTTTTTAAACACAGTATTAAAATCCTAGACAGAACAATTAGGCAAGAAAAATAATGGCATCAAAAGTGGAAAGGAAGACATAAAACTGTCACTATTTGCAGATGACAGGATATTATATATAGAAAATCCTCAAGACTTTATCGAAAACTGTTAAGAATAAATGAGTTCAGTGAAGTTGCAGGAGACACAAAATCAGTGTGCAAAAATCAGCTGCGTTTCTATATATTAATAGTGAACTGTCAGAAAGAGAAATTAAGAAAACAATCCTACTTATAACTGCATCCAAAAAATACCTAGGAATAAATTTAACCAAGGAGGTGAAAGACCTGTACACTGAAAATTAATAAGACACAGATGACAGCAACCGAAGACACAAACAAATGGAATGATACTCTGTGCTCAGAGATAGGAAAAAATCAATATTGTTGAAAATCCGTACTACCCAAAGCAATCTACAGATTCAATACAATCCCTAGCAAAATTCCAGTATCAATTTTCAAAGAGAAGGACAAATAATCCCCAAATTTATATGGATCCACACACACAAAACCCCAAAGGGCCAAAGCAATCTTGAAAAACAACAAAGCTGGAAGCATCAGGCTCTCTGATTTCAGATTGTATTACAGAGCTATAATAATTGAAACAGTATGGTATTGGCATAAAAACAGACACATATAGATCAGTGGAACAAAACAGCGAGCCCAGATATAAACCCATGCAGATATGGTCAATTAATTTATAACAAAGAAGTGAAGAATATACAATGGGGAAAGCCCAGTCTCTGTGATAAATGGTGCTGGGGAAATTGGACAGCCAAAGAATGAAAAGTATACCCTTATCTTATACCATACACAAAAATTAACTCATGGACTAAAGACTTAAACATAAGACCTGAAACCATAAACCCCTAGAAGAAAACACAGGCACTAAGTTCTCTGACATAGGGCTTGGCAATTTTTTTTTTTTTTTTTAATCTGACATCAAAGGCAAAAGCAACAAAAGCAAAAATAAACAAGCAGGAAAAAATAAACTAGTGAGAGGACATCAAACTAAAAAAAAGCTTCTGCAGAACAAGGGAAACCTCAACAAAATAAAAAAGCGATCTACTGAATGGGAGAAGATATATGCAAGTCACATATCTGATAAAAGACTAATATCCAAAATATACAAGGAATTCATACAGCTTGACAGCAAAATATAATCTAATTAAAACATGAGCTGAAGATCTGAATAGACAGTTTCCTAAAGAAGACATACAGATACCCAACGACTACATGAAAGGATGCTCAATATCACTGATCATTAGAGATATCCCAATTGAAACCACAATGAGATATCATCTCACACCTGTTGAAATGGCTTTTTTCAAAAATACAAGACATAGTAAGTGTTGGAGAGGATGTAGATAAAAGGGAACCAGCATACACTGTCGGGGGGAATGCCAACTTCTGCAGCCAGTGTGGAAACCAGGACGGAGATTCCTCAAAAGATTAAAAATAGGACTACTGTATAATCTAACAACTCCACTCCTGGGTATTTATCTGAAGAAAACGAAAACATGAGCTCAAAAAGACACCTGCTCCTCCATATTCCTTGCAGCATTATTTATAATAACCAAGATATGGGAACAACCTAAGTGTCCAGCAATGGACGAATGGATAAAGAAATGTGGTGTGTACACACACACACACACACACACACACACACACACTCTCTCTCTCTCTCTCTCTCTCTGTGTCTCATGCACACAATGGAATATATTACTCAGCCACAAAAAGAATGAAATCTCACCATTTGTGACAACATAGATGAACCTGGAGGGCATCAGACTAAATTAAATAAGTCAGAGAAAGAGAAATACTGTACAATGTCTCTTGTACGTGAAGCTTAAAAACAAAGACAGTAACAACAACAGCAAGACAACAAACAGACGCAGAATAAACTGCTAAGATGCCGGTAGTGGGCAGAGGGGTGGGTGAGGAGGTCAAAAGGAAAAAAGATAAATAGTTTTGGTACTGCTTAGCTAATACCATTCCAAGGAATCAAAAACCACTGATTACATGTTGATCTTATATCCAGATACCTTAAAATTGTTTTATTTGTTCTAACATATTTTCACAAATCCATTGAGGAAAGAATATTCCTTGCTGATATTTTTGCCCAAGTTGAATTCAAGACTTCAGATAAATGTCTTAAAACACTTGCAAAAGTGGGGCTCCTGGGTGGCTCAGTCAGTTAGGCTCTGGACTCTTCGTTTTGGCTCAGGTCACGATCTCAGGGTGGTGGGATCAAGCCCCGTGTCAGGCTCCATACTCAGCGTACAGTCTACTGGAGACTCTCTCCCTCTGCCCTTTCCCCTCCCCCATCCCCTGTGCACACTCACGTGTACTCTCTCTCAAATAAGTGAATAAATCAATAAATAAAATCTTAAAAAAAGACTTGCAAAAGTGTTTCCTAACTAAAATAAGAAAAATGGAAATTAAAACAATGAGAATTTTTTTGTGGATAATTTGCATTTATGTTTAAATTTGGTAATAGATCATGCTGGCAATGGGGTAAACATTCATATACTTTTGGTGAGAACATAAATTGGCCTAACCATATTAAGCAATATGGCAGACTGCACTAATATTGAAATGCATAATCCCTTTTATCCCGCAAAAAACCAGAATCTGGTTTTAGACTTAGGTCTTTAAACTGAGAAGAAATTTAAGCTGTAAAAGAAAAAAGGACGAAAAGTATAAAATATTTACAATACTCCCTGGCACATTAGAAGCTAGAGCATCATGGGTTTTGTTTTCGTTTTTAGGAGAGGGAGGGGTGAGGGGCAGAGGGAGAAAGAGAATCTGAAGCAGGCCCCACGCCCACCATGGAGCCCAACACTGGGCTCGATCTCATGACCCTGAGATCATGACCTGAGCAGAAATCAAGAGTCGGACGCTTAACTGAGCCACAGAGTTTGAGACACTCTGGGGGGGCAGAGTCAAAGTATTTCTATCTCCAAAACCCAGTAGAGTACCTAGAATAGGATATACTTTCAGTATTGTGTGCTGAAAAAATGAATTCTGAAAGTCCGTTTTCCCCAAGTCATGATTTGATTAACAACAATTTAATTCTTATTCCTTGCAAGTGAGCTTACTGTGGTAAAGCATACTCAGAAAGCACTTTCCTTAATTTTAATAGATTCTCAAATATAAAAACAATTCTGCCTTCTTCTGGGGGCCAGTGGCTCCCAGCAAGAATATTAGGGACATCGATGAGCCTATATTCTGCCTAGACTGCCTGGTAGACATCACAAAGAGCCATTCCTTCTATGCAAATCTCATTTTGGAAACATCGATTTACGGATCTGAGCATGAGCATTACCAAGGTTAGAATGACCAAAATGGCAGTAAAGATGGCACTTACAGAATGTCAACTGAGCCCAGACAGTGTCATGCATGTTGCACAGGAGAACTGTATTCTATTCCTCCCCAGAGGACAAAAGAAATCTAAATTGTTCTCGTTGATTTTCTTACAGGATTCCATTTGTCTAGCTGCTCCTAAAATCAGGTGAATTCAATAAGAACTTCACCAGACTTTGACAGTCATGGCTTTGAAAGACACATGGAAATCACTGGCTTCTTTTGTGCATTATCTTTGGCCCAAACACCATGCCTGTGGTCCAGAACTAGCAACCCAGGCATTCAATGTATCATAGGATTTCTCTACATTTTCTACTGTGCTATATTATGCAAACCAGTAGCTTATTTCCATTCCTATTAGTGAAAAAAGAACTTGGTTGACACAGCAGCACTTCAGTTTGGTATGGAAGGTGGATTTCTTAGCTATACGTGAGAAAATCTGGAAAAGAGTATTTCTGTATATTGTTAAAGAGATTCTAAAGCTGATACCAGAACTCACTACTTGGAATGTTGAGTTCTGAGAAGAAGTAGGAATATTAATGCAGAATAACAAATTCAGTAGTGCACAATAGTTATACAGTACTACTTTATACAGAGCATTGTGAAAGGCATTGGGGCTGCAAAGATGAGTCAGACATGTGTCCTGTTGGTGAGGTGTTTTTAATAAAGAATTGATGGGCTGATAGGAAGCTGCACAGTCCATACTGTGCAGGTTAAAATCTCAGGCTTGCAGGGGGGCAGAACAAGTTTCATTTTTGACACATTTTGGCTGACAGTCCTGAGATAACCCTTAACTTCTCTGAGCCTTAGTTTCTTTGTCTGTGAAATGAGGATAGTAGTACCTACCTGAGGCACTCATTAATATGATTCAACTGATATGCTACCTCTGCCTTTTTTTTTTTTTTTTTTTGAAGATTTTATTTATTTACTTGACATAGACACAGCAAGAAAGGGAACTCAAGTAGGGGGAGTGGGAGAGGGAGAAGCAGGCTTCTGGCAGAGCAGGAAGCCCAATGTGGGGCTCGATCCCAGGACCCTGGGATCCTGACCTCAGCCGAAGGCAGATGCTTAACGACTGAGCCACCCAGGTGCCCCTACCTCTGCATCTTTTAAGCATATGGGAAAATTACAGGCTCTCCTGTTGGTAGCTATGGCTATGTGGCTAATTCTGTCCAGTAAGATAAAAAAAGAAATAACAGATTTCACTTCAGGCCTATCAAAATTCACAACATTTGAGATGGTAACTGCTTCATCACCTGACAGCCATGAGCAAACACTCTTTGCTGATGCACACGTAAAACACAAGACATAAAAAAAATCTGTTGTGTTAAGCCACTGAGAGTTGGGAGTTTTTGGTGTTGTTGGTGCTACAGCAAAACCTAGCCTATCCTGGCTAGTAAAATGCCTTACCAGGTTGCTGTAAGGATTAAATACTTGTTTGATAAATGCTTGGCTAGTTAAGGGTTCGGTGGATAATGGTGCCATTAACTATATTAAGCGATGTTAGTACAACATACAAAGGGATGGGTCATAAAGAGATATAGATAAAAGTATCACAGAATTCAAGGAAGGGAGCAGTTACTCTGTGAGGACGGTAGGAAACAGTAGGATGGGAAGAACTTCGAAGTGCAGAGACTGGACGCAAGAACCTAAGGAGAAGGAATTTATGTAAGTAAAGACAGAGCAGCAGTAGCACGAGATGTATGAGAAACTCAGCTGGGTTGAAAACTAGACTATTTAAAAAGTAAGAACCAGGGGCGCCTGGGTGGCTCAGTCGGTTAAGCCTCTGCCTTCAGCTCAGGTCATGATCTCAGGGTGCCGGGATCGAGCCCCGCATTGAGCTCCCTGCTCAGTGGGGAGCCTGCTTCTTTCCCTGCCTTTCCCTTTCCCCTGTTTCTGCTCTCTCTCTCTCCAATAAACAAACTCTTAAAAAAAAAAAAAAAAAAAAAAAAGTAAGAACAGGAGCTAAAGCTGGAAAGGATGGCTCCAAATCAGCATTTTGAAATAATCTCAAAGGACTTAGTAGCCGAGAGGTATGAACAACGTGGAGAATAATCACGGAGCTGAGCTAGACTTCCCTCACTCCTTGTGATGATGGGATTCTCGTCATCAAGTTAGTTTCTTCCACGTGTTCTCCTTTTTCTATGTCTCCAATAAAGAAAGTCCTCGCAGTGGTGACAATGTGGTGTTTTGGGGTGTGGTGGGGATCAGGTCGCCCAGTTAAGCAGACACCAGCTTCCCCTAGTGTAACCCTTGCCCACTGGCCCAGTGCCTCACTGGGGCAGGGGCGGTGGTGGGGGTTTGGTTATCTCTGCTATTGGGCTTGTCTGAAATGTTTGGACCAATTATGAGAAGCTGCATTTCCCTGATTCCCCCTATTTAGGTTATGGAAACATTGTTTAAAACAAACAAAAAGAAAAGGAAAAAGGTAAAAAGAGCTATCACACAGAACCAGCAGTGACCATATTCTGGCTATTGTTTAACAACCTAATTCCTTTGTTTTGGCAAGCTGATGTGCTCCACTAGCAGTTTTACCTGAGGGAGGGAAAGAAAAAGAATGCAGCTGAGTACCTTCTGCTCCCCTCAGGAGTACCAGCACCGGCTTCCTCTGAGAAAGGCTGGCCTGTTTTCAGAGCCACAAAACCCAGCCTGGAATCACTGAGGAGAAAGCAAAACCCTTAAAGCTGGCCTCGATTAGATTCGTTTCCCTTGGGGTGCTCAGACATTTGGCTTAGAGTGAGATGGGGGTTTCTGAGACTGACTCAGGCAAAACCACACTCCCAGAGCTGAGGCCTGGGCGAGCTCCCCTGTGGTGCAGGGGTGAGGGTGGAGCGGAGCTTTAGGGTGGAAAGAACCCAGACTCTGAAGTCCTAGAAGATGGCTTGCTTTGGGCCCTGTGACCAGCCTCTTTGAGTTAAGTGTATAGGCTGCTGAGATGTAAATTAGATATTATATGTAAGAGAGCTTTACATGTAAACCGTAGAGTGCTTTTCAAAGTTAAAGTTTTGCAATAGACAGCCATTTCATTTCACCTGGTGTCCACAGCATTAGGTTTAAATAGCATTAAAGAACACCCAGCAAAACTTTAAATCCTAAGTTACTGTATCAGATCCTCTAGCCACTAAACTCGATTTCTCTTTTGGCTACAATGGAAGAAATGGATCCTTTGGGAATGCGAGTTACAAAGGAATTGCAGAAACCCTCATTTTATAGGTGCCTCACTCCTTTAGGTTCTGGTAGAGAGCGGCTCTCAGCTTCAAACTTGACCCTGGTCTAATTATATCGTTTGGCTGGGGCAGCAAGGCTGGTTGGCCTTCGTCCCGAGTGTCTAGTTGATTAATATAACTGGGGATCAGGACATTTGAAGTCAGAATGCCATATTTAACAAGGTTATTACAGTTCAAGACTTCCTTCCTAAGGCAGCATTTGCTCTGTTGAAAATACAACAGAAAGTAACTCATCAGACATCATTTATCAGCATTGCCATTTCCTTTCATGTTTCCTTCCTTTAATCCCTTAGATTAAGTGATAACTAATTTTTGGCAGTGTATATATGTAAACCCAAAGGAATCAGAGAAAAAAATTACTAGAAAACACGACCAGCAAACTTTGAATTTAAATTTTATGGAATTCTGACTAATGTACAAAGTGAGCTGCTTTTTTAAAAAAAGTCTACAACATAGCTTCTTTGGTGCTTAAAACATTCTATTTCCATTATTACAAATGAAGGTATAATACATGGTAAATTGCATAGATCTTAAGAAAGCTTGATGGTTTACTGAGTACCTATATATTTGCACACAAATATCCAGATATGGATATACAGAGTTTCCATCACCCCAGATACTTCTCTCCTCCCCTTACCAGTCAATACCCACTCCTTGCCATGAAACCACCATTATGACTTAGTCACCACAGGTTGGCGTTGCTGTGACTGAATTTCATATAAATGGAATCACAAAGTATGCATTTATTTTTTGCCTGACTTCTTTTGCTCAACATGATGTTTTCAGATTTATCTGTGCTTTGATAGACATCAATAGCTCGTTTCTTTTTATTGCCGAGTAATATTCCATTGCATGTGTGTACCAAACTGATCCATAGATTCTCCTATTATTAGACATCTAGGTTGTTCTCATCTTTTTTGCCCATTATGAACAAACATGCTATGACTATTTTTGTACAAGTCTTTCTGTGAACGTATGCATTCCTTTTTTTTGGAGATAGATCCAAGAGTGAAATGGCTAGGTTAGAGGGTAGCATGTGTTTAACTTTAGTAGAAACTGTCAAACAAATTTCCAAAGAAACTGTCCCATTTTATTTTATTTTATTTTAAAGAAGTTATTTTTTTATTTGACAGAGAGGGACACAGCAAGAGAGGGAACATAAGCAGGGGCAGAGGGAGAGGGAGAAACAGGCTTCCCACTGAGCAGGGAGCCCAATGTGGGGCTCGATCCCAGGACCCTGGGATCATGACCTGAGTAGAAGGCAGACGCTTAACGACTGAGCCACCCAGGTGCCCCACAACTATGACATTTTAAACTTCCACCACACTATATAACTTTTAATTTGGCAGAGTATATAAAATTATGTTTCTGAAAAAATGACTTTTTTAAGTAATAGTTTTCATACACAGTGACTTTTGAGGGAGATGCTTTATACCAACATAAATTTCAGATAAATTTGAAAAATACAGTTAATTAATTCATCAGTTATGTTGTTTCTTGATAGGGAAGTGTTAAAGAGATAAACTGAAGGGTAAAAATTCATAAATTTTTTAAAGTATCTTTCTCTGTTAATCAAAAAGCATTATAAAAACAAAATAAAAATACCTGAGAAAAAAATGAGAAATACCATTTACTAAAAATATGAAAACAAATACTAAAAAGTCAATATCATATTTTACCAATTCTAGGCCATACCATTCTCCTCCCCATTTTCATATCTCTGAAATTAGGAAGTGTCTACAGCCAATGACAATTTACATTAGATATCATATATTGATTAATCAATAGTAGTAGACTAAGTACAAAGTACTATGGTAGTCAATTGTAACATCTCAAAGAAATCAAAGACATGGGAACCGAAACTAAGCATGCCCCTTATATTTGGTGATCAGATGAGAAAGAGGCTTAAACCATGCTACTTCCTGGTTCCAAAGTTACATTAACACAAGCACCCTCTCATCCTGCTAGTGGGGAGTAAATCATTATCATCTTTTAGGAAAGCAGTTAGGCAAAACTTCTTACTCCTGACTGAGTAAATTCACTGTTAGGAATTTATCTTAAAGGAGAAATACAGAAAAACACATCAACAATTAAGGTCATGATTTTGTAGTGATGAAAACTACAAGCAATTAACAGTAGGGGACGGTTAAATAAACTCCAACAATGGACTATATTATATAACTACTGAAGTATTTTAAAATAATAATAATAATAATAATAATAGTTTTGTTTTTCATCTTAAAGATTATTTATTTGAGAAAGAGAGAGAGAGAACATGAGCGGGAGGGAGACAGAATCCTAGCAGACTGTGTGCTGAGCAAGGAGCCCCACACGGGGCTTGATTTCATGACCCTGAGATCATGACCTGAGCTGAAACCAAGAGTGAGAGGCTTAACCGACTATGCCATCCAGGCACCCCTTAAAATAATTACTAAAATTAAAGGAAAATGCTTTCTTTTAAATGTCAAATAAGAAAGTAGAATAAAACTGTATGTATGAATGGGCTGACTTTACAATGTTTAACAACATACATATGATGCTTACGTCTATGCAATAGAGAAAATTAAACTATCAATATTAATAATGATTATTTCTGGGTTGTGAGATTAGATTTGTTTACTTCTTTATACTTCTATTTTCAAAATTTCCTACAATTAGCAATAAAACCCTGAAGTTATTTTTAAAATCACTTCTATAAAGAAACAGCTGTGAAAATGAAGACCAATAATCTAATTTGTATAACATGGGCATGAAAGGATAAGTCAAACCTCATGAAAATCAGTCAACACTCATCGCTCTTTTAAAAAATAAAGAACTTGGAAAAAAAATCTGCTCCTAATCAAGCATATGTAACAGGCATGGCAGGGTAAAGTCAGGACAGACCATTTCCGCCTGGCTAGGAAGCACCCCTTTGTTTTCCACTCATGAGTCCTAGGACTCAGAGTCAGAATCCTGACCATATTACAGAGCTTTTTTTTTTTTTTTTAAAAAAAAACCAAAAAACTCATAAACAGTTTGGAATTTTCTGTCCACACAGACATTCAGTTCATTTGACTGATCTTGCAATCATATTGGTCCCTGGGGGCTAATATCTATTTTTAGTACTTTCAGTAAAACTTGATTCTGATTTTTAAAGTTTTCAAATACTGAAATGATGTTCATTTTTATATGAGATAATAACTTGTTTTTATGTTATGTGGTTTATTATGAATATATAGTGTCTGTCAGGGAGAGTGAATGAGAGACCCTGTGCCCCCTAAAGAGGGAAGTTCACAGATGACTATCAGGGCTGAACTGAGATACTGCCTTGTGTTGTTATTAAAAAATCAGAGACCTCCATCTCCCATCAGAGTTTCAGGAGAAGCAGAGGAGGCTAGGAACTGCTCAGGTGGATTTGGCTGGAAGCATCCAACGAAAACAAGGAAATTCTCTGAGACATAGTGAACAGTTTTCTAAGGAGGCCGATTGGACACAAGCCACTGTTAGCGGCTGAGACCTCCATTAACTCCATACATCTTATTAATTTGATTTTAAGGAAGCCGGGACTTGCCAGGCAAGTCAGTCTGGAAGTCATAGAATACATGCTTGTTCAGAAACCTTTACAAATGGATCTCTCCACTGTTTGCCAACATACTTTATACTAGATGTCTCCCAGAACTGCTTCTCTGGTAGAGGACAACGTCACCTGTCATAGAGCACAGGCATTAATGGATCATAATATTTGAGGAGTCAATAATTAGGTCCATGTTAAAAGATCTATCAGCTACATTAACTAAGAAAGGAAAGCAGCTGGATGTCTGATTGGTTAGACAGACAGGGATTGAGGTATGAGCATCTTGTCAACTGCAGACATCTAAAGAATTCAAAGAATTCATCAAAACTCGCAGAACAAAGAATTCATCAAAACTCACAGAACAAATTTCAGCATGGACTTTTCATCAGTCCTCAAAAACATTCCTTTTCCAAATCTCCAGGCTTAACCCCGTTAGGTCCTGTCTGACTCAGATGTTGAAATGTCACCAGAAATTCCTTCATAAGCAAGGGTATCTATTGTCCCAATTTGCCCATACAAGCTTCATTTGTCCTTCACTATAAATTTTTTCTATACTCTAACAGTACATATACTCTTCTTTTTTTTATTTATAATTTGGCACATTTTGTGTTTAAATCTCCACTTCATCTCTTTCAAAACAAATGCTGTTACTTGTGCTCTGATCTTTGTAAAAGTGTAGACTTATGTTTAAAAAAAAAAAAAAAAAAAGGACAGTATGATACATTCTATGTCCCCAACTACTAAAGAGAGCTCTTAAACTGATACAATTGAAATTCAGTCTCATTTCTAAAATGGAGAGAAGAGAAAGAGGCAGGGTAGTGTAGCTCTTACCAACAATTATCTGTCCAAGATGGAACCTTGCCTAAATGACCAAGTTATGGGTGTGTTCCAGGACCAATAACTCAGAAGAAAGTCTTAAAAAGATAAGCCAAAGCTGGTCCTCAAGGTTTGGGTTTTCCTTGTTGTCATTGTTGTTGTTTTTCTTTTTTAAGTGATAAAATCTGTTTCAGTGCTTAAAATCTCTTTCTTCTGTTACAGTTTTTGAATAACTATGCTACTTGCTGGATTTTTCTCTGTTGTTTAGAATCAGAATGGAAAGATACGGGCATGTTTTAGTTATAAACAAATACAGATGTATCTATCAGTCACCAGCTGATATGGGCAGCCATTTTCAACACTCCAAATGCTGTCTCAAGCTGGGTTTACTTCCCAAATCTCTCCTGACTAGATCCAATTCTCTGCATTCCCAGTGCCAACACTGCAGTTCAGGCCTTCAGCATTTCTTACCTTGACTTTGCAGTAGCCTCCCAACTGGCCCCCAGACTCCTGTCTGATCCCTTTGAGCTCTATTCTACATGGTGCTGACATGCTATGTATATAGCAAACACTGAACCCCTCAGCAAGGCCCCCATCTCCTGGCTATAACTCAGGTGGGCATTCAGGTTCTATATGATCAGGGCCTACCCACTCTCTACCATTATCCTGGGCTTGTGCTCTACACCCTGTCGGTTC
Source organism: Enhydra lutris kenyoni (assembly GCF_002288905.1). NCBI lineage: Eukaryota > Metazoa > Chordata > Mammalia > Carnivora > Mustelidae > Enhydra > Enhydra lutris. Next base: position 71,951,153 of record NW_019154105.1, on the reverse strand, counting down.
TAGGTTACCTCTAGTTATCGTTGCTTGAGATACTCTTAACCTCTGACTAACTGGAAAACTCCTCCAGTACAGCTTTATGGAAAACACTTATGCAATCTGAAATCATAACCTCAGGAACAAGGAAATAATCTGAAATGTGACCTCCGGTCTATATATGTAGCTATTTATCACAGCAAAAAAATCTGTATGTGCAGGGAACAGCTTAAATGTCCCCAAATACTCAAATAAAGTACAGAATATGAGATATATTCATTGAAAATGATGTTGACAAAGTTTTAAAAACATGGAAAATGCTTATCCTAGAAATTAACTTAAAGTGACTGAGGAGATGCAGATATTCAAAAAGGTGCCACAGACAGGTCTGAGAGGAGAATGCCTTCCATGATGCCTTCATCAGTGATCACCTCTTCTCTGGTAACCCAGTGTGTTAGGTAGATTAGGCTTTGCTAAGATAACAAATTAAACTCCAAATCTCTGTGATATGCCCAGTAAAGGTTTATTTTCACACAAAGTTGTATGTAGTTTAGGTCACTCCAGAGCAGCCGTCTTCCACATGGTGACTCAGGGACCCAGGCTGCTTCTCGCCTGCGGTTCCACCCATTCAGCTTGGTTCTCTGGCTGCTGAGGCTGAGGAGATATGAGCTGGAGGGCTTTCCTCTGTCCTCGAGTGTTCTCTGAGGACTGAAACCAGTGCTATGGCCCTCCTGTGAGTAAGAGGCTGAGAAACATGGGGGTGCATATCGATATCTGGGGAACAGTTACTGTTTCTGTCACAGCGAAGGTGAAGATGCCTACCACCAAAAGGTCCCCTCAAAATGGACTGGGCTTTCCCAGAGTTACATAATTATGGCACCTCTTAATATGTTCGGATTATTTTTTTAAATAAAGGGATAAGCATTGTTAAGTAAAAAAAAGTTATCATGGGGTGCTTGGGTGGCTCAGTCAGTTAAGCGTCTGCCTTGAATCCAGGTCATGATCCCAGGGTCCTGGGATCAAGCCCCGCATCAGGCTTTCTGCTCAGTGGGGAGTCTGCTTCTCCTTCTCTCTCTCTTTGCTTCTCCCCACTGCTCATTTTCTCTTTCTCAAATAAATAGATAAAATCTTTAAAAAAAAAAAGTATCATAAAAGCTAAAGAAGAAATTAAAACAAGAATGGAGACATAAAACAGTCGGGGCTGAAGCTAAAAAAAATCCCTTTTGGCTAGGAGTGGGTGACAGATTTGGCTCTCGACTTTCCATCAACAAACACAGAAAAAAATCTGGACGGTATCATAATTCAGTACTCACAGTCTAAAAACATTCCCTTGCTGGGAAGAAATGTGGTTATGATGTACATGAACTGCTCTGGCAAGCCCCCATGAAGGAGTCACAGAATAAAATCCTAATAAGAGACACAATGGCAACTTTCTGAAGATTGCTTCTTAGAGCAATCCTTGATAAAAGTGATGGCAATGGCACCAGCCAACTCAGGTCTCTTGGAAGGAGCTAATACACAAAAGGGCATGATTTCCAGCTGTCTGTGAATCTACCTTGTTACAGAGGTACCTTTCAGAGAATCAGAAGGACTGAATTCTACCTTCAATTATTCTTCCCAAAGGATAGCTTTTTTAAAGTCACACTTTTGAGTTTAAAGTTGTACTTGCTGAAAAAGTACTTGGAGTCCAGCTCATCTAGCTGGATAATTAAAAATAGGCTTATCAGAATGAATAATTAAGGGGCAGGAGTTGAAGCAGGAAGATTAGGGAGAGAGCTGCTACAGAAAGCCTGGGAAGAATTGATGGTGGTAATGATGTTAGTGATCATAACAGGAGCAGTGAGAGTTCTTCTAATCATAATAAGAGTAACATCATGTTAGTATTGCAGTAATAGCAACAAGAACAATAACACCAGAAATATGTAGAATTATCATTCTTTGTTAGGTTTCAAATTGAATATGTAAAAACCAATTTTTAGTTAGCCAGCTTAAATGAGATGCTTAAATCAAAATCTAACTTTCTTCATTGATATTTTCTTTTTAATAGAGGTCAAGGCTAAATTAAAAACACAACACAACACACACACACACACACACACACACACAGGCACTCATACACACACACATAAAACCTCCAGACTAGGGGAATGGGGAGTTAGTGTTAAACGCTCACAGACTTTTTTTTTTTTTTTTTTAAAGATTTTATTTATTTGACAGAGAGAGACCACAAGTAGATGGAGAGGCAGGCAGAGAGAGAGAGAGAGAGGGAAGCAGGATCTCTGCCGAGCAGAGAACCCGACGCGGGACTCGATCCCAGGACCCTGAGATCATGACCTGAGCCGAAGGCAGCGGCTTAACCCACTGAGCCACCCAGGCGCCCCACGCTCACAGACTTTTACTTTGAGAAAATGAAGTTCTGGAGAGGGATAGTGGTGGTGGTTGTACAACAATGTGAATGTACTTCATGCCACTGAATTGTAAACTTAAAAATGGTTAAAAAGGTCAATTTTATGTTATGTATATTTTATCGAAGCTGGTGGCATCACAATTCCGGACTTCAAGCCCTATTACAAAGCTATAATCGTCAAGTTGGTGTGGTACTGGCATAAAAACAGATATATACAGATCAATGGTAGAGAATAGAGAGCCCAGATATGGACCTTCAACTCTATGGTCAATGAATATTGACAAAGCAGGACAGAATATCCAATGGAATATAAGACAGTCTCTTCAACAAATGGCATTGGGAAAACTGGACAACAACATGGTGAAGAATGAAACTGGACCACCTTCTTACACCATACACAAAAATAAATTCAAAATGAGTGAAAGACCTTAACATGAGACAGGAAACCATCAAAAATCCTAGAGAATATAAGCAGTAACCTCTTTGATCTTGGCTGTAGCAACTTCTTACTAGACACGTCTCCAAAGGCAAGGGAAGCAAGGGCAAAAATGAACTATTGGGACTTCATCAAGTCAAAACCAAAGTCAACCGACAGAATGGGAGAAGATATTTGCAAATGACATATCAAATAAAGGGCTAGTATCCAAAATCTATGAAGAACTTATCAACCTCAACACCCAAAGAACAAACCATCCAATCAATAAATGGGCAGAAGACATGAACAGGCACTTCTCCAAAGAAGACATCCAAATGGCCAACAGACACATAAAAGAAATGATCTCAACATCACTCAGCATCAGGGAAATACAAATCAAGACCACAATGAGATGCCACCTCGTACCAGTCAGAATGGCTAAAATTAACAAGTCAGGAAATGACAGATGTTGGCAAGGATGCAGAGAAAGGGGAATCCTCCTACACTGTTGGTGGGAATGCAAGCTGGTACAGCCATTCTGGAAAACAGTATGGAGGCTCCTCAAAAAGTTGAAAATAGAGCTACCCTACAACTCAGCAATTGCACTACTGGGTATTTACCCTATAGACACAAACGTAGTGATCTGAAGGGCCCCTGCACCCCAATGTGTATAGCAGCAATGTCCACAATAGCCAAACTATGGAAAGAACCTAGATGTCCACCAACAGCTGAATGGATAAAGATGTGATGTGTGTATGTGTGTGTGTGTGTGTGTGTGTGTGTGTGTGTGTGTGTGTGTATATGTTATATATATATATATATTATATATATAATGGAAAATTCCTCAGCCATAAAAAAAATGAAATCTTGCCATTTGCACTGACATGGATGGAACTAGAGGGTAATATGCTAAGTGAAGTAAGTCAGTTGGAGAAAGACAATTATCATATGATCTCACTCATGTGTGGAATTTAAGAAACAAAATGGAGGATCATAGGCAAAGAGAGAAAAAAATAAAACAAGATGAAACCAGAGAGGGAGACAAACCATAAGAAACTCTTCATCATAGGAAATTGAGGTTTGCTGGAGGGGAAGGGAGTAGAGGAATAGGGTAACTGGGTGACAGACATTAAGGAGGGCACGTGATGTAATGAGCACTGGGTGTTATATAAGACTGATGAATCACTGACTTCTACCTCTGAAACCAATAATATATGTTAGTTAAATGAATTTTAAAAAAAGAATATGTAAAAACCAATTTTTAGTTAACCAACTTAAATTAGATGCTTAAATCAAAATCTAAGTTTCTTCATTGACATTTTCCTTTTAAAAAAAGTCAAGGCTAAATTAAAAATACAACACGCACACCCACACATAAAACCTTCAGATTAGGGAAATGGGGAATTAGTGTTAATGTCTACAGAGTTTTGCTTTGAGAAAATGAAGTTCTGGAAAGGGATAGTGGTGGTGGCTGTACAACAATGTGAATGTACTTCATACCACTGAATTGTAAACTTAAAAATGGTTAAAAAGGTCAATTTTATGTTATGTATATTTTACTTCACCCCACCCCTTCCAGAATCATCTAAGCAAACAGATAACCTTGCTCAGGACAAAAGTGACATCCTGTTGTGAAGAATGAGGAACCTGACAAACCCCTGACCCACAGGCCACTCATTGACCTTCTCAGAGGCTGCTCAGAGAGGCCATGGCCATGGCTTGCCTTCAAACATGGGAAACTGGCTCTAAGCTCCAACACTAAACAGTTAAAGTACCATGCTTCCTAACCAGAAATATTTCCAAATAGGCGTTTCTAGCTGCTTCTTTATCCAAACACTACCCCCTACTCTAAAACACAAAATACAAAGACCTCAGTCAAAGTGTGGGCAGTGGTCACAATGTCTCCTACAGCGTCCTCCAGGAAACACTGTTTACAAAATACAACTCCAGGAGGGAATTTGTCCTATGGGAACTCTGTTTAGGAGCAAGGTAAAAGTGGGGGCACATCTATGGAAGATAAAGACTTGAGTTTTGGATTATTTTATTTGCAATCCAACTGTAACAACAGGAAGCCAGAGGGGCTCGCCGCCTCCATGGGCCACTTCCACACACCCAAATGATACTGACATTGGCTGTATATGGAACACTGCTTTTGTTTGTCCTCTCTAGTAGGGTGGGATGCTGAAATGTGAACAGTGCATCAATGGATTATTAAGAAATAAGCTAAAGGGAGCCAGGGCACATTCCCATTTAACCTCAGTAGAAAATTCTGTCCGTCCTGAAAAAACGTCCTGACTCCTGACTAGCAGGTTCTACATAAGCACCAAAGTCCCAGGGGCTTGGGTTGGTTTATTTAACTTAGACCTTGATCAACATCTGCCTACGGAGTCAGAGGCCAAAGGAAAGTCAAGATGTGCCACTAATAATCTAGAACCATTTTGAACATATTCCTAGAATATTAAGTGAAAAGAACAGGATAATAAATGATGTTGACAGTAGTATCTCAAACTTACCAGAATAGGTATAGCACATAAAAGCAAGGAAATACATAAAAATAGTAACAGTAGTTATCTGCCTGGGGGAGTTAGATAGCTAATTACATATTTATCCATTATACAGATTTTCTATAATGAAAATGGCAATTGGCAAGGCAAACCATTGTTAGAAATTATGAAGATGTCCTTTCTTCTGCCGAGCCTTTCTTGTGCCTGGTATTGCTTCCTCCAATTTTTAAAAACCCGTTTTGCTATTGTTGTTGCACACCTCATGCTGTACGGTGATTTACTTATTTAAATTCCCTTCTCTCCCCCACACTAGACTGATTTCCTTCAGAGCAGGGATCAGGCCATTTATCTTTTCAACTCTGGTACTTCTTACTATTCCTGGCACACAGTTGCTACAAAATAAATGTTTATTGTTGCAAATGAAGTATTTGGTTACTAAAAAATTTAGTTACCTTGCTGTTACCAAGGAGCTTTAAAATTTTTCCTACATTATAGAAGAGTTTCCAAAGTCAAAGGAAAAAGTGATAGAAGCCAATATCCTCCTAAATTAGTAATAATGCTATAGGGATCAATCCAAGAAAGGAAAGAATTTTAAAGGTACCTAGGGTATGGATGCATACATTGCATTTTTTTTTTTTTTTTTAAGTAGCATACAAAGACTTTTGCCCTGCCTGAAGAGGTCGTGTTCTTTCTGAGCAGAGTGTTTGAAACTGTATAGGTAAATAGACTGAAATGAGTAACCACTGAAGAACAGTAGAAACACCAGAGGATAAAAGCTCTGGAAGAATCTGAGAGCCCAACTTATTCTCTGGACAAGGGAAGACGATACAATTTCAATTATATGCTTCAATAAAATATCTTCTGTAGCTAAAAATGATAATCACAAGTATAAACCTAATTCACAAAAACCAGCCCTAAAATACACTATAATGTAGGTTTCGGCATGTATATGTTCTAAGCAAAAACCAAAATTCTTTGGAAAATACCCCAGTGGTGTATTAGGATCAAATCCAAGCCACACAAGTTAGAGCTGTCTGACCCTTAGCTGCTTTGGGAGCTGCTGCACGCGCATGCCCAGCTGGCCCCTGTGGGGGCGGGGGCGGGGAGGGGTGGGCTGGGGTGTGGGGGCCTGCTCAGGAGAAGGCCCCTAGGGAAGACAGCAAGGGGGAGGCGATGAGTGTGTATGCGCATGATTTAACTTTAGTAATCGCCATGACAACAAATGAAGAGGGGAAATCATTTATTAATTCATCCTAATTTGTGCAATGGTTTCTAAAAGAGGCAAACAAGAGAATGATTCTGAAAAAAATCACGGCACAAGAATATCCCAGGGAGATCTGGAAAGGCACCCCAAGTGGCCACACTATAGAAGTGATACACCCAGCGGGTGAGGGGTTAGGAGACCACAGAAAAGAATATAAAAGAAGGAAGACAAAAACTGAATTATTATTATTATTATTTTTTGAAATGGTTTATACTCTAAGGAGATGCAAAAAATTCTGGGGCTGAGTCAGCTTGGAAATAATGAGAGAGTCTATAAAGTTCATAGGATCTGGGGCTTAATAATACCCCAGAGGAAATTATGTAGCAAAAAGCAAATGCCAGTGCATTTGTTTGATGACATCCATTAGTGCGAACTGTCTGGCAGAAACAAGCAACAGGCACCAAAATACCTCGATTTTAAAGTCAGCATGGAAAAAAATGGATGAGCTCTTCAAAGAGTAAATATATATGGTTCATCTAAGATCAAACAATAAATAACTCTAACCTGTGCTTGCTGATTCTCAATGTATTGTGTTATTTAAAGCCGGGCCTATAATAAGGAAATAAAAGCAGATGGACAGCAAGAATCTTGAACAGAGAGTGTCAAGAAATGAGCCAAGAATCAAAAATAATGTAAAAAGGGAAGAATCGTAGGCCACACTGAACTGGCCTAGGGCAAGGGCTAGTATAAATAAAATTAAACTTCCTAAAGTTTTTTTTTATTATTAAAAAGCTATTTCTTTGGTTAATCTTTCCAAAAATTCTATTGTAAGAGATCTGGAATAATACATCAAGACAATCTAAACACTGCTAAAGCAGAGTAATTTGTCTTAATTAAGAACCGAAACCAGCCAAATGTTGCACAATAGGAGCACGGTAAATCGAACTATGGCCCATCTATGGCTTGGATATTACGCGGCTTTTAGTAATTCTATGCGGTAACGTGGGATAGACTCATGGCAGAGCTCCAGATGAATGTTATTTTATACAGTAGGGATTATGGAGCTAAAGTAATGCTTTATATAGTTTTAAAAATAGATTTTCTTAATTACATTTAGATTCTCTAAAAAAAAAAAGAAGGAAAAAGTTGCAATTTAACTTAGATTTGCTTTGGATATTTTTTATGAGAAGTACCCTCCCGGGGCTGTAAACACTCTCTGAGCAGCAAAGCAAAGGAAAGCACATTCTTTGCTTATCACTATGAGGTTGAATAACAACCTTGGTAAAATATCGCAGAGATAAAAGATGCTACCCTGAGAGGCTCTCTGTGGCTCACAGGCTGCCCGCCATTCTTTGCCAGGTTTCTAGAAGTCACTAACTAAATACCAGGTTTAATGTCTGAAGAAAGAATTTCTATATTCCCTCATAGGAAGAAAACCACCAAGTCTTGATGTGTTGATTTTATGGTTTTGTCTTAGAGCTAGCCAGGCATCTAAAAACTAAGGAAAATGCATCTGCATTGAAGGCTTTGGCTGGAGCCAGCAGTGTACTTTCCCAGGCCTGTTTCCTGATGATCAATTTGCCTAAAAGCATTTCAAGAAGGATTCATTCCCCTCGGGAGTTTCTGCATCTATTTACATATCCTGTCCTTTTTTGACACTTCTTTGTCATTTTGGGATTATTAAATTAATTCCTCTACAAGCATATTTTCTTTCTTATTTTAGAGAAATATTTCCTAAAGGTGCATTGCTTTATATCTTTGTGTATTTTTATCTACTTGATTAAGTACTCTAAGAATTTTTTCTAAGATTTTATTTATTTACTTTAGGGAGAGGGAGGGGCAGAGGGAGAGGCAGAGCTCAGAGCCTGACTCAGGACCTGGATCTCATGACCCTGAAATTAGACCTGAGCAGAAACCAAGAGCTGGATGCTGAACCAACTGAGCCGCCCAGGTGCCCCTTAAGACTTTTTAAAAAGCTCACCTTTCTAAGTGAAGAAACTTTCTTCAAGGAATAATTTTTTATTTTTAGGATACTTGATGCAGCAACACTAAAAAAAGGTTTTCAGGGCGCCTGGGTGGCTCAGTGGGTTAAAGCCTCTGCCTTCGGCTCAGGTCATGGTCTCAGGGTCCTGGGATCGAGCCCCGCATGGGGCTCTCTGCTTGGGTGGGGGAGCCTGCTTCCTCCTCTCTCTGCCTGCCTCTCTGCCTGCTTGTGATCTCTGTTTGTCAAATAAATGAATGGAATCTTTAAAAAAAAAAAAAAAAGGTTTTCAATGATAGGAAGACCGTTTTTATGCAACTTAAAAATATTTGATTTTATTGATATATTTAAACTTATTTAATTTTAACTATATATAAAAATTCAAATACCTTAACAGTAAATTTCAATTAGGGAGAAGGATTAGGGTGATATGAAAATCCCACTTGGGGAATGTTTCCAACTACATACGTTGGCATCCTCCCCTAGATTCTAGAAGTTTTGGGGTGACTGTCACATTTCTTTCCTGCTGATAAACTCCTACCCCCCCCCAAAAAAAGAAAACCCAAAAGGAAATGGAATTTGCCTTTGGCTTCCCACTCACTCCAGACCATATTCTGACTGTTGATCTCTTCATGATTATTCACAATATATATACACTTTTTTTTTTTTAGAGAAGGAGAAAGAGGGAGACAGAGAAGGGTGGGGGTAAAGAGGGAGGGGGAGATAAAGAACCTTAAGTAGATTCCACACCCCCAGCGTGGAGCCTAACACAGGGCTTGATCTCACAACCCGGAGATCATGACCTAAGCGGAAAGCAAGAGTCAGACGTTTAACCCACTGAGCCACCCAGGTGCCCCAATTCACGACATATCTTTCTGAGTTCATTAATTAAATTAAAACAGCACTTGTGAAAGTTAGAACGGATTCTGAATATCATAATTCTGTTGTTAAAGAAAACTTATAATTGGGAGCCCCATCATCAATTTCCGTATCATGAGGTTCTAATTCATAGCACTATGCTTCCTTTGGTACAAAGGAGATCAGAAAAATATTTATTTCGCAAGAAAACATGTTTTCAAGGAGAAAGGTTACACTTTTTCCACTGTTTGCTGTTTAAACCCAGAAAGGTTTGGGCAGCCTGACCTCATAGGGCTAGGCCAAGCAGGTCCGCGCCAGTGCAGCCAGGAGGCCCTCTCATCTCCACACACACACACCCCATTCAAAAGCAGGTGGCCCAGGGACTCACCGGCAGGGCAAGATCCGCACAATGTCATTGGGCTTGTATCCTTCGATGCAAACTGCGCAGTTATCAAAATCGGGCTCTGTTTCCTGCAACAGAGAAAGTACAGATGAGTTGACTTGTGTAGCTTCAACTCCTATGTGAAGAGGCAAACAAGCAAGGGGAGCTTGCCTGGAGACAGGCTTTCGATCGTCTGTGTGCCAGTTTTCTCAAACAATAATTGACCGTCTATTGGCTCAGTTTCCATTCCTTCCAACCTCCACTTTTTGTTTCTGGGTTCTACTGTAAGTGCTTTTGTGAGGGAATAATTTTTTAATGTATTGTTACTATAAAATAAAATGCTGTTTATTATGAGTGTGAGAGAGCAATTTTTAAGTATATCATTATTAGGAATGCTATTTATTATAATTAGAAGTGACATCCAAATCTCAAGGCTGAGAAACACTATTTATGGAGAAGTGTCCAAATGATACTTAATCTATCAGTTCCTTGGGAATCTTGTGTGTATACAACTCTAGAACCATGGTTTTAACTTTTTATTCAAGTATTTACATCTCTCTTTATTTGAGTATATACATCTCTCTTTCAATACCCCATTTCATATTCTGTTGAGGGGAAAAAAGTAATGCAAAATATACTTTAAATTTAGTAATGCTTTTAAATGAATTTCATCTTAGGAAGCTCAATAGTATTTTTTATATAGTTGAAAAATAGCAGCGCATAGTGAGATAAATCAAGTATTCAGACTAGAGATGGCACCTGGTTATACATGCAGACTTGTGACTCCCTTACAAATGTTCCAATGAGCCCCAAATACATGTACCACAATCCACTGCTCTAAAATTTATTCTGGGGAGAAGAAAGACCTTTAGAGGTCTGCAGGCCTTGGATTGCACTGTTTCCTTGTTCCTTCTCAAGATACACTTCTGCTTCTGATATGGTTAGAGCATCATTGTTTACAAAAGCTGAGATATGGAAACAGCCTATGTGTCCACTGACAGAGGAATGGATAAGGAAGATATATATACATTTAATGGAATTATATACACACACACAGAAACTATAATATATATATATCATATATATGATATATATACGATGGAATATTACTCAGCCATAAAAAAGAGAATGAAACCTTGACATTTGCAATTGCATAGATAGATCTAGAAGGTATAATGCTAAGTGAAATAAGCCAGTCAGAGAAAGACAATTACCATCTGATTTCACTCATATGTGGAATTTCAGAAACAAAACCAATGAACACAGGGGAAAAAAAGGAAACAAACAAAAAACTCAGACTCTTAATTACAGACAGCTGGTGATTGTCAGAGGGGAAATGGGTGGGGAGGTGGGCGAAATATATAAAGGAGATTAGGAATACACCTATCTTGATGAGCACTGAGAAATGTATAGAATGGTTGAGTCATTATGTTGTAGACCTGAAACTAATATAACACCATATGTTAATTATACCAGAATTAAAAAAAGATAGGCTCTTGGCTTTATGTCCTCATTCTACAGCAAGGGAGTCTGCTGTAATGACTGTGGGGTTGTGGATGCTAGATTTCAGAGGGACTGAATATGCTTTCTGTATTTACTGCAGATATCAGTGGAGGACATCACTCAGCATATAACACTTTCCTCCTTGCAAGGATTTATGGAAATTTTTTCTCAAATTGTAATACCAGGAATAACCATCTCATTTTCACCTTGTGGACACTGCAATAAGGTAATTAGATATTGTTTGAATATTTCTTCCTTCTTTGCATTGGCTGCTAGAAAGCCCCAAACTAAGTTTGGGATCCATTTTTGTTACACATTTCAGGTAATGTATTTGTCTAAAAAATTTATTCTAGCTTCATCTATTTTTCCTATACTTTTCATTTTCTAACACTTTGTTTCCAACTGCTTTGTTGTCCTACTGCACGCATTTTATAAATTGTTTTAAATTATATCTAATAAAGATGGGTATAATTACAGACACAGGAGAGCTATTTTCATGGATACCCCTTTTCCCATCCTTCCATCTCTTCTACCCTGGCTGTCAGAAAAGTCAGGGACTTTTTTGACTAGTCCCTCACCAAAAAGAAAAGAGTCTGCTGTTACCTTATCACCCTTCTTGATGGTTCTGACCTGGAGCTTGCTGATCGCTTTCTTTGCCGCATCTCCCAGTCGGCGCTAAAAAAAAAACCCAAAAGCCGCTTGTTAGCAATAGAGATGTGTAATTTTTGACTTTGTTGCTGATGGCGTTTACTAAACCAGGGCAGCTGTCTCTGAAATCACGCACACGTGGCATGAATGTTAAGGACAATGGCTGGAAGAGATGGGGCAGTGCCGTCTGTGCAAGACCTCTAGTGACTGAGGTCTTTTAAGCACTGTCATCCGGAGAAGCTCTTCATGCCCAATGTTAAGCAAGTGGCAAAGAGCGTGGAAAAATCCCACCCTACAGTGACTCCAGCACGTGGTACATTTACGCAGACTGGCACACGCAAGTTTAGTAATTTGCTGCTCTAGCCACTTCATCTGTGACCAGGAGATAGCCAATCTGGACCCTTGGAATAAACCTCATGTCCTCTTTTTCACAGTCAGGATTTACTGCGTGTGTATTTCTTTCCATTTGCAATTTAAGGACTTTCCTTTGCTTATAGAGACCCGGTATAGGTTTATATATTTCATCTGTACGGTCCTAGTCCATCACATTCTTGCATGCCAATGTCACCTCCTCTGGTGAGGTTTAAGTGTGGGTGTGCCTAAAGGAAGATACAGAAAACATACATGTTCAGCTTAGCAAATAATTATAAAGTGAACACCTGTGTAACCCCTGTCACTCATGTCAACTAATATACTAGCACTCCCTAAAAAAAATTTTTTTTGATAGAGAAAGTTGCTATCCTGATGAGCCCTGCAGTCATGCGATGATAGGCCAGTCAGGAAGCAGGGGAAGGTGGAGGGTGGTGAATTCAGTTCTAATCTGTCCAGATCTGCTCGTGTGCTTGTGAGTTTCCTACATGTAACAGCTCCTTCTTAGCTTTGTGTACTATGACCCTGTAACAGATGCGTGTTGGCAGCCGTGAAACATTTGAAGGCTATGATAAACGAGACAAACATTTAAACGGAATCATCACTTGCTTTCACTAATTTGGTTCCTTTCAGAAACAACACTCAAGCTTCTTTCTTTTCTTTTAAATTGTGAACATATACTAGTGAATGGTTAACATATCCTACGTACCACGCTAAAACTTCATATGCAATATCACCTTTATTCTCACAACAACCCTGTGAGGAAAAAAAAATACTATTTTATAGAACGAACAGAGACTTAGAGAGCTTATGTAAGTTGTTTATCGTTATCAGTGAATGGTCAGTCAGAATCTGAATAAAATTAAGTCTGACTTGAAAGCTAGAGCTAAACCACCACTCTTATTACTCAATAAACCACCCTAGTCACCCAACCAACCAATGTCTACCCAGTCAGCCAGCCAGCACTCAACTGACATTTGGCCAACCAGCCAACCAACCAATATCTAACAAGCTAGCCAGCGAATCTACCAATCACTGAGCAGCCAACCAACATCTGGCCAGCCAGTTAACCAGTCAACCAGCCATTCAGCCAGCCAGCCAAGCAACTAACCAACCAAGATCTATTAAGTATTTATCATATGGCATTTCCTCGAGCATACAACAGTTAAAGTAAGTTGAAGAGAGGTGTTCTTCTTGTTAATTCATTTTCTCTTTGATATTTTGTCCTTAGTTTCTAAAATGATTACTGGCGATTTTCACAGAAAAGTAAGTTTGGTTGTTACCTAAAAGGAGACCTACATATACTTGAGTTTATGCAGAAGTCCACAAGTAGCTATTAAACTAAGGTTGCAGGAAAAAGAGGGAGAGTCTATAATGATAAATACCATTATGGCAGGTGGACATTGAGTGAGAAGGAAAAACACCGAGAAGAAACTAAAAAAGAATGGAACTCTCTGTCCTCTCCTCTTCCTCTAATTACTGTGTGATCATCCTCTGATCTCAACTCTGGCCACTTCTTCAAGGAGCTCTCTTCCTCCATGTCTCCCAAGAGAGACAATCCTTCTAAGTCTATACCTTATGGAACCTGGTCGCTCTGCTTCATAGCACTGTCATAAAATTCGCAATTTGACATTTGTTTTTATGATCGATCCCCGTTAAATTTCCTTCATGTAAACTCCCTAAGGGCCAAATTGTGTTTGTTTTTGCTTCCCATTGTGTCCCAGCACCTAGAATAAAGCTGCCTTTGATAACTAACAATCATTCCATGCATATTTTGGATCACTCGTTTTGTCTCAGGCATAGCTTGGGGTTTTGGAAAGAAGGGTAGTGGAAGGGGGCACCTGGCTGGCTCAGTCCGTAGACATGCAACTCTTGATCTCAGAGTTGTGACTCTGAGCCCATGCTGGGGATGGAGAACACTTAAAATGTTCTTTTTAAAAAATCTTTTTTAAAAAATGGTAGTGAAAAACACATAAATTCCTGTTCTTTTTGGCTTACGATCTAGTGGCAATGCCATAAATCACTGGTAAGTGAATAAAATTTTAAACCAAAAGATTTTTTTTTTCTAAACATGGAAAACCACCTGTGAGGTTAAGCCAGTTAACGGGAAAATTAATGGACAAATTGTAAGCAATATATGTGGTGAGATAAGAAAGCTGTGAGCTTGGCCTTGGCAAAATCAGTCTGTCAGAACATTATGTTTAGAATGTGAAATCTGGACCCAAATAAACACGTTGATTGTTTATCATGAAGAGCTCAGATATTTTTGCAATTGTGTTAATTTGTTTTTAAGATTTTGTTTATTTATTGGAAAGAGAGAGAGAGTGAGCACAGGCAGGGGGAGCGGCAGGGAGAGGGAGAGGGAGAGGGAGAAGCAGGCTCTCCTCTGAGCAGGGAGCCCGATGTGGGGCTCAATCCTAGGTCTCTGGGATTATGATCTGAGCCGAAGGCGGAGGCTTAAGCTAAGCAGAGCAAATAAGTGGCAAACACTATTTTTAAACAACGGTCACAGAGTATACTCAAAGGAAGACCAACATTTCTTAAGGAAGTGAACCAGAAATTATTTTGTCAAAGTTTAATTTTACCTAAAACAATTCTTTAAAAAATTTTTCATAAATTTTTATTGAAATTCAAAACATAATGGAGTACAGTTTTTTTTTTTTTTAACTAATGAAGAGAATGGAATTATTTTTGGTGGGAATAACATTTCCTTTAGCTGGGGTTCAGAGTTAGTGTTTCCTATCATCAGAATCACTTGCTGATCTGTACTATACTGATTACATTGTTTTCTATGCATAATTCTGTGTGATAGCTATTACAAGGGGAAAATAATGAAACATAAGGCATAACCTCTGTTCTCAGGGAATTTGCAATTTATTTGTAAAATTGCTATTGTGGTGGGAGAGCTACCTTGATAAGTATAGTATAGTATTACTGCTTTAGGAGAGAGATGAAATAGTTTAAAACTGCCTAAAATAATTTTTAAAATCAAACAGTTCTGAAGGATACAGATAAAAAAGTGAAGCCAGACAAGTCCTTAATTTTATTAGAAAATTGATAGAGTGGCTTATACTAACTTATACTTTCAATATTCATTTTCTCTTTCATGTGACTGTCTCTTAGTATTCTGTTACTTCATTATGTAACAGCTATTTCTTTTGAAACAACCCAAGAGAAATGTCACTTTTTAAAAAATGTTTTTATTTTAATCACCTGGTGCTCACCATAGTAAGTGCATGCTTTAATTTCTATCACCCATTTTACCCATTCCCTTCCCACCTCCCCTCTGATAACCATGTTTGTTCTCTCTTTTTTTCCCCTTTGCTTAAATTCCACATATGAGTGAAATCATATGGTATTTGTCTTTAACTGACTGCTTTATTGCACTGAGCCTAATACTGTCTAGCTCCATCAATGTTGTTGCAAATGGCAAGATTTCCTTTTTTATGGCTAAATAATATTCCATTGAATCTATAGGATATGTCTTCTCTATCTATTCACCCATCCCTGGACACTAGGGCTGCTTCCACATCTTAACTACTAGAGCTAATGCTGCTATAAACACAGGGTGCATGCATCCCTTTGAATTAGTGTTTTTGCATTCTTTGGCGAAATACCTACCAATGTGATTACTGGATCATAGGGTAGTTCTATTTTTAACTTTTTGAGAAAACTCCATACTGTTTTCCACAGGGGCCGCACCAAGTTTGCATTCCCAGCAACACTGCAAGAGGGTTCCTTTCTTCCCACATCCTCACCAACATCTGTTGTTTCTTGTGTTTTTGATTATAGACATTCCAACAGATGTGAGGTAGTATCTCACTGCAGCTTTGATTTGTATTTCCCTGATGGTCAGTGATGATGAGCATCTTTTCATGTGTCTGGTGGACATCTGACTGCCTTCTTTAGAGAGTGTCTGTTCATGTTTCCTGCCCATTTTTAAACTGAAAAATTTTGGGTTTTTGAGTTTTATAAGTTCTTTCTATGTTTTAGATACTAACCCTTTATCAGCCATGTCATTTGCAAGAATCTTCTCCCACTCTATAGGCTGCCTTTTGGTTCATTGACTGTTTCCTTTGCTGTGCAAAAGCTTTTTATTTTCATATAGTTCCAATAGTTTTATTTTTGCTTTTTCTTCCCTTGCCTCAGGGGACGTATCTAGAGAAAAGTTGGCTAAGGCTGATGTCAGAGAAGTTTTTGCCTGTGCTCTCTTCCAGGATTTTTATGTTTTCAGGTCTCACATCAGATCTTTAATTCATCTTATCTTCATCTATGGTATATTTGCATGTTAATTCATCTTATCTTCATCTATGTTATATTTGCATGTTGCTGCCCAGTTTTCTCAACACCGTTTGAAGAGACTGGGTCTTTTTCTCATTGGATATTCTTTCTTGCCTTGTCAAAAATTAATGGTCCATAGAATTGTGGGGGGTGTACTTCTGGATTTTCTGTTCTATTCCATTGATCTGTGTATCTATTTTTGTGCCAGTAACATACTATTTTGATTATTACAGCTTTGTAATATAAATAGAAGCCTGGAATTGTGATACCTCCAGCTTTGCTTTTTTTTAAGGTTGCTTTGGTTATTCCACGCAAATTTTAGGATTGTTTTTGTTCTAGCTCTGTGAAAAATGCTGGTGGTGTTTTGATAAGGATTGCAATAAATGTGGATTGCTTTGGGTAATATAGACATTTTAACAATATTTGTCCAATCCATGAGCATGGAATGCCTTACCATTTCTGTGTGTCATCTTCAGTTTCCTTCATCAGTGTTTCATAGTTTTGAGAGTACAGGTCTTTCATTTCTTTGGTTAGGTTTATTCTTTGTTATCGTATTATTTTTGGTGCAATTGTAAAACGGGACTATTTCCTTAATTTCTCTTTCTGTTGCTTCATTATTGCTGTACAGAAATGTAACAGATTTCTACAGATTGATTTTATATCTTGTGACTTTACTGAATTCATTTCTCAGTCCTAGCAGTTTTTTGGTGGAGTCTTTTGGCTTTTCTACATATAGTATCATATCATCTGCAAATAGTGAAAGTTTTTCTTTCTTACTGATTTGGAAGCCTTTTATTTCTTTTTGCTGTATGATTGCTGTGCTAGGACTTCTAGAACTATGTTGAATAAAAGTGGTGACCGTAGACATTGTTGTCTTGTTTCTGACCTTAGGGGAAAGACTCTCAGTTTCTCCCCATTACGGATGATGTTAGTTGTGAGTTTTTCAAATATGGCCTTTATTATACTGAGGTATGTTCCCTCTAAGCCCACTTTGTTAGGGTTTTTATCATGAATGGATTTTGTACTTTGTCAAATACTTCTGCTTACTGAAATGATCATATGATTCTTATTCTTTCTCCTATTGATATTGATTTGTGAATATTGAATCACCCTTTCATCCTGAGACCAAATCCCACTTGATCATGGGGGATCATTTTTTAAATGTATTGTTGGATTCAGTTTGCTAGTATTTTGTTGAGGATTTTTGTGTATATGTTCATCAGAGATATTTGCCTGTAGTTCTTTCTCTCTCTCTCTTTTTTTTTTTTTTGCGGTGTCTTTATCTGGTTTTGGTATCAGAGTACTGCTGACTTCCTAAAATGAATTTGAAAGTTCTGCCTTTTCTGGTTTTGTTTTGTTTTGTTTTGTTTTGGTAGCAGTTTGAGAAGGATAGGTATTAACTTCTCTTTAAATGTTTGGTAGAATTTAGATGTGAAGCCATCTGGTCCTGGACTTTTATTTTTTGGAAAGTTTTTTGATTACAGTTTCAATTTCTTTGTTGATAACTGGTCTGTTCAAATTTTCTATTTCTTCCTGCCTCATTTTTGTTACGCTAAATCATGTCCAATTTGTTGGCATATAGTTTTTCATAATATTCTCTCATAATTGTTTGTATTTCTGTGGTGTTTGTTGTTATTTCCCCTCTCTCATTTGTGATTTTTTTAGTTGAACCCTTTCTCTTTTTTTCCTGGTAAGTCTTGCTAAAGGTTCATCAATTTTATTGATATTTTCAAAGAACAAGCTCCGGGTTTCACTGATCTCTTCTACTGTTTTTCTAGTTTTTATATTACTTATCTCTGTTCTAATCTATTATTTCCTTCCTGCTGGCTTTAGGTATTGTTTTTCTTTCTTCTTCCTTTTTAAAAAGATTTATTGTAGAGAGAGAGTGAGACACCCCGAGTGAGGGAAGGGGCAGAGTTAGAGAATTTTCAAGCAGACTCCCTGCTGAGTGCAGAGCCCAATGTGGGGCTTGATCTCATGACCCATGAGATCATGACCTGAGCCAAAATTAAGAGTCAGATGCTTAACCAACTGAGCCACACAGGTGCCCTGTTTTTCTTTTTCTAGCTCCTTTACGTATAAGGTTAGGTTGTTTGAGATTTTTCTTGCTTCTCCTTCCTTTTTATAACTGCTTTTGCTGTGTCTGGAAGACTTTGAACTATTGTCTTCATTTTCATTTGTTTCTAATATACTTTTTTGTCTTTTATTTCCTGGTTGATCCATTCATTGTTTAGCAGCATTTAATTAACCTCCATGTATTTGTGGTCTTTCCAGATTTTTTCTTATGGTTGACTTCCAGTTTCTTGGGGTTCTTGTCAGAAAAGATGCATGATATGACTTAGATTTTTCTGGATTTTTTGAAGCTTGTTTTGTGGCCTAATATGTGATCTATTCTGGAGAATGTTCCATGCACACTTGAAAAGAATGTGCATTTTGCTATTTTAGGATGGAATGTCCTGGATGTATCTGTGAAATACATCTGTTCCAGTGTGTTATTCAAAGCCATTGTTTCCATGTTGATTTTTTGTTTTGATGATCTGTCCATTGATATAAGTGGGGTTTTAAAATCTCCTACAATTATGACATTATTACTGATTAGTTCCTTTATGTTTTTTATCAACTGTTTTATGTATTGGGTGCTCCTATGTTGAGTGCACAAATATTTCAGTTGTTTTATCTTCTTGTTGGATTGTCCCATTTATTATTATATAGTGTCCATCTTTGTCTCTTGTTACAGTCTTTTAAGTCTATTTTGTCTAATACAAGTATTGCTACTCCAGTTTTTTATGGACATCCATTTGCATGATAAATGTTTCTCCATCCCCTCACTTTCAATCTGCAGGTGTCTCTGGGTCTGAAATGAGTCTCTTGTAGGCAGCATATAGATAGGTCTTATTTTTTAAATACACTTTGTAACCCTATGTCTTTTGATTGGAGTGCTTAGTCCAATTACATTCAAAGTAATTATTGATAGATATGTATTTATTGCCATTTTATTACTTGTTTCGTGGTTGTTTCTGAAGTTTTTCTCTGATCCTTTTTTGTTTTTCTTTCATGGTTTTCTGGTTTTCTTTAGTGATGTATTTGGATTCCTTTCCCTTCTTATTTGCATATTTATTAGCTTTGATTTGTGGTCACCATTAGGTTTGTATAGAACATCCTCTGCATAAGGCAGTCTATATTAAATTTGATGGATGTTTACATTTGAACCCATTCTTTACTCTTCTCCTCCCCATGTTTTAGATATATGGGATCATATTTTACACCCTTTTGTTTTGTGAGTTCTTTGACTGATTTGTTTACAGAGATATTCATTTTTAGTGCTTCTGTGTTTCCTACCTTCATACTGTCATTTTGGGTCTTTCTTTTCTGCTCAAAAAGCCTCCTTTAATATATATATATATATATTTAAAGATTTCATTTATTTGACAGAGAGACAGTGAGAGGGGAAACACAAGCAGGGGGAAGGAAAGGGAGAAGGAGGTTTCCTGCTGAGCAGGGAGACCAATGCGGGATCGATCACAGGACTCTGGGATTATGACCTGAGCTGAAGACAGAAGCTTAGCAACTGAGCCACCCAGGGGCCCTCCCCTTTAGTATTTCTTGCAGAGCTGATTTTGTCGTCATGATTTGCCTTTAGTTCTTGTTTGTCTGGGAAACTCTTTATCTTTCTATTCTGAATGATAGACTTGCTGAATAGAATATTCTTGGTTGTAGGTTTTTTGCATTCAAACACTTTGAATATATCATGCCACTCATTTCTGGCTTGGAAAGTTTCTGCTGAAAAATACCCCAATAGCCTTATAGGACTTCCTTTGTACGTAACTGTCATCTTTTCTCTTTCTGTTTTTAATATTTTTTCTTCACCACTATATGTTGCCATTTTAATTACTGTGTGTCTTGGTGTGGACCTCCTTGGGTTGATTTTGTTAGGAGATCTCTGTTTCCTTCCCCAGATTAGGGAAGTCTTTAGCTGTTAGCTATTATTTATTCATAAATTCTCTGCCCCCTTTTCTTCTCTCCTTTTTCTGGTACTCCTGTAATAAGAATGTTATTACATTTGATGGAATCACTGAGTTCCCTAAATCTATTTTTGTTTTGCATAATTCCTTTTTCTCTCTTTTGTTCAGCTTGATTACTTCTATTATTATTTTATTTATTTTATATATATATTTTATATATATAACATATTTATATATTTTTTATATATATTTTACTTATTTATATTATTATTTTGTCTTCTAGGTCATTAATTTGTTCCCCTGCTTCTTCCAGCCTGCTGTTCATTCCATCAGGCATGTTTCTCATTTTGTTTATTGAGCCCTTTATCTCTATTATTTCTTATCTCTGTATTAATGGTCTCCTTGATGTCCTCCACTCTTTGCTCAAGTCCGGTGAGTGTCCTTATCACTGCTTTAAATTCTCCATCAGACATGTTACTTATATCCATTTTACTTAGATCTCCAGCTATGGCCTTGTCCTGTTCTAGCATTTGGGACAAATTCTTCTGTTTTCCCATTTTACCTAAGTCTCTGTGCCTTTTTCTGTGTGCTAGGAAAGTCAGCTCTGTCTCCTATTCTTGAGGGTAATAGTTTTATGAAGAAAAGGTCCTGTAGTGCCCTGCAGTATGGTGTCCCATTAGCCAGGGCTTGGTGCTTCCAGGAATGTCTCCCACGTGTGCTCTTCTGTTAGGTCCTGATCTCCTTATCCTTCAGTCCAGTTGTCTGCAGAGGCTGTCTTTGCCTATTGTGGGCAGTGTTTGGCTCCTGGCCTGAATGTGGCACATTTTAACTTGGTGTGCTCTGGTCTGCTTTTGAAATGAGACTTGTCACCACTGCCCCCAGAACCAAGGCCTCACAAAACTCCCACTTTGGGAGACATGGTGCTGGCAGGAGTTTGGAGCAGTCTTCTGGGGGAGAAGGCCTGATGCACTGGGATGGAGGCAAGCTTGATTCAAAAGGGCAGTTTTGGTGCACAGAGGGGTAGGACTTGGTATAAGCAAGTTAGTGAGCCAGTGCCTGTGCTGTGCTCTACCTGAAGGTGGCCATTATTTATGCTGGTGGCAAGGGAGGATAATGATGCCTGCGAGTTCCTTTGTACCCAGAAGGATCTCTCTCTGAACATTGCCTCTCTGGGACTTGCTCTGAGATGAGCAACTAACCTCCCCACTGTGTGCCCCAGGCCCTCCTCAGATCATTGTTTCCACACTATATGTCCATAGGCTGCTGGCTCTGTCTTTTCTCCAAGAGTGGCCCTAAGTCCTCCAAGCTCTCTCAGAACCAAGCATGTTGACCTTTAAAACCCCAGGCTTTAAGGCCCGCTAGTTGCAAGAACTCATGAAATTCAGGCCCTCTTTCCAAGCCAATTGCTACAGGGTTTCATTTTCCCCATGAACTCCTGTATGTTAGTCTGTCTCTCGCCCTTCTCCTTGACCATGGCTCCCTCCCCACCATGGTGGCCTCAATCCATTTCTCTCCCAAACCATGTCTCCACACTTCTTACTGTCTTTGATATGGCCTCTTCGCCTCTTCTCTACATACAGTTGTGGAGTTTGTTCTGCCAATCTTCAGATCGATTTCTGGGTTATTTAAGATCATCTCACAGTTGTCTAAATTTAATTGTGGGATGAGGCAAGCCTAAGGTCCTCCTACTCTGCTGCTATCTTCCTCTCCAGTCCTCTATTTAAAATAATTCTTTAGCAGATGAAATATGCCCTTCTTAAATGTGAGCATGCAAGGTAAATTCAAATACTACTTTAAACTTTGGCCATGCATTTAACTTTACTTTTGGCTATATCTGAATAAAGACGAGGTGTTTTTAAAAAACATCCCCTTTCTCTCTTCCAAATAAAGCCATTTCTATGCCCTTTTATCCGCGCCCCCCCCCCCCCCCAATGCCATTTTAAAGGAAAATGCAAGCTGTCTTTATCTAAGGGGGAAAAAAGTGTCTCTTCAGGAAATGTAAAACAAGTGGACATTAAGGTGTCAGGGATTATGGCTAACAGCAGAGGTAATGGTTAAGGAGTTGGACAAATTCCATTTTTTGGCACTCTGGTGGCTGAAGGCTGATGAGGTTAAGGAGTTCAGTGGAGGATAAAGTCATTTGGGAGTTCCCAAATTAGCAGAACTAACAGATGGAGAAATGCAAATAAAAAGGAAAATAATCAAGTCCTCTTCAACATCTTCAAGGTCTGTGAGGCCTTCCTCCCTGGAAGCCCCAAGGTATCAAATGATTCACAAAGGCAGGAAAACATGTTTTTTATAACTATTCTGAAAAATGGCATAATGACATTCCTTTCTCTTTCTTTTTCCTATGGAGTTCCTTGAGTCAAACCTCATTCCATATGTTATTGAGAGACAATACACATATATCTCTTTTGAGGAAGAAAAGGATAGCATTTTGGCAGAGGCTGATGAAGGCTATGAAAATCTGCCCCACCAGTGGAGGAACAGATGCTTTTGATTCTTGGAGAATACAAAAACATCAACCTCTGAGATATATATATATGAAAATTATGCAACCACATAGTGTTAGATTTTTTTTTCAATATGAGTTCTAGATTAACAAAATAAAGGACAGAGCATCATAAATTTTTAATAATGCTATGGCCATTTGCATGTAGTCAGATCTTGTTGGTATGTGCATATCTCTGTTTCTTTTTAGGTGACATGGAAATCACACACATAAATATTGACTTTTGAACTAAAAAAAAAAAAAGTTCCACTATCGACAGCTGTCAGACTAGTATTTTTGGATTTCTAAAATATAAACTAAAGAGATAATGGGCAAAACATCATCATTCTTAATAAAATGGCCCAAACAATGTAGTGGCTTTTGTAATTGTGTTTCTTACCTGTACCAAGTATAAATGAGACCTAGGGGCCATCCTACATTTGTACAGATCTGTTTCAGGCAGGGTTCCTCCCCCTTCTCCAGGGTGCTTCCATGGTTTTCTCTAACATAACTGGACCCAAATCATACTATTCATTAAAGACTGTCAGGAGTGGGACCACCTTGGTAATTAGATTCATCCACCAATGTGATTGGAACAGGTATAAGAAAATATTTACCAGGATTACTGCTTCCTTGAAAACAAAGTCTTACCTAGACACCAACAAGGATGGTAAACGACATACTCCATTCAACCCAATACTTACAGTTATGTCCTAAATACTTAAGAAACTGAGAAAAATAAGACACTTTCTTCTTGTTCCCCTCTGTGGATAACACAGAAATGCAGTGAGGTTGATAAAAGAAAAAAACAAAAACAAAAAAAAAAAAAAACAACAACTAGGAAGAAGGATGCCAAAGCATAGCATCAAAATCAAGTTTATGTTTTTCGATTTCATTTGACTAGATAAATCTGTATCCTATGTGCTCCTTTTACCTGACAGCTTTATTTTATAACCATGATTATTATCATTATTACCACAAAGTGGAAAATAACAAATGTTCTTATGTTCTAGGTGAAAGAAAGGCACTATAAGCACAAATGGAGTTGGTCCCAGTTGTCTGGAACCTCACATGGGCCACAGGTGACTAATGCTTCCTCCCCTGCTCTCCTACATAATAATAACCCTTCCAGGCGTGGCTGATATGACAGATATCTTTGCACAGCTAGTCCAATTTTTATGACATAAGGCACTGCTCCATAAATCTAAAAAAATGGATAAAGACTTAGACTACTCGGATGGCCATGGTGACCTCATGGAGCGGTGACTTAAGGCTATTTGCATACATACAACATGAAGTAAAAACATCAGGGTTATTTTTTGTGGGAGGTGTTAGAGAAGAGAAGGCAGTGGTTTGGAAGTTAGAAGATCCAATCTTTGGTCTTATTTCTGTCACTAACTGTATGACTTTGGCCAGGTCACTTAAACATTGTGGGCCTTAGTTTCCTTTATTAGTAAAAGGATGTATGTAAAATAATGTCATTTCCAGCTTTACCAGCTTAGGAATTTATCCAGGCAGAACAGAACTCGGGATCAAAGATCCCTTCAGACCTGAATTACCTTAAAACAAACAAACAAACAAACAAACAAACAAAAACAAATCCATGGTGAATTACTTCACTGAATATGTCATGGATACAACATAGACTTTGCTTTTCTGGGCTCCTACTCTTGCCACCCCCCGCCACCCGACAAAGGGTTCCACACTTTCTCCAGATCAACATCAGGGACAATTTTGGGCCTTTTCTTTAGGGGACAGAAACATTTCCGCCTGGAGACCTTCTCCTCCCTGACACTGACAGCTTATTCCCTTCCCTTTTGCTCTCCTTGTAAAATTCAAATTTGTTTTGCATTCCATTGCTTTTCCTGTTCTAACATACCTTCAGCATTGACCTGTGCAAGTGCAATCAAAGGGACCTGGGCCATGTATATGCAAATAACAGGAAAAGGGGATTCACAGGGAGAAGTAACTCTTTCAAGGAAACTTGTCTGAATGTCATTACTGGGCCTCACATGTAAGACAGGCCTGGTTTCCTTGGATTAGCCTCAAAGGCAAGATTGCTTGTGAAAAACAACAGAAACCTTACTTAGTTTCTCTTATCTGTCTGTATTGGAAATAGCCACCATCTGTTGAAGGGCATCTTGGCTCTTTCCACAGTTTGGTGATTGTGGTCATTGGTACTATGAATATTGGGGTACAGATGGCCTTTCTTTTCACTACATCTGTATCTTTGGGTTAAATACCCAGTAGTGCAATTGCAAGGTCATAGGGTAGCTCTATTTTTAATTTCTTAAGAAAAGATGGTCTATATATACAATGGAATATTACACCTCCATCAAAAAGGATGAATACTTTTGTATCAACATGGACGGGACTGGAGGGGATTATGCTGAGTGAAATAAGTCAAGCAGAGAGAGTCAATTATCATATGGTTTCGCTTACTTGTGGAGCATAAGGAATAACATGGAGGACATTAGAAGGAAAGGAAAAGTGAATTGGGGGAAATCAGAGGGGGAGACAAACCATGACAGACTGTGGACTCTGAGAAACAAACTGAGGGCTTTGGAGCGGCGGGGTGTGGGGAGTTGGGTGAGCCTGGTAGTGGGTATTAAGGAGGGCAACTATTGCATGGAGTACTGGGTGTGGTGCATAAGCAATGGATCGTGAAACACTGAAAAAATAAAATTAAATTAAAAAGAAAAAAAAAAGGAAATAGCCACCATCTACTGGGAGTCATGTGATTTCAGGCCACAGACTCAGTACTTGTGTCCCAGATGGAATGCCCTAGTAGACAGTGAGACAATGTGCCAGCGAATCACCAGAAGGCAGGGTTACCTGCCACAGTCACGGCAAGAATGCTGCTTGCTGATTCTGCTTTGCCATCCTGTAGGGTTTCTACAGGGAGAAGAATTAATACATGGCGGCAGAAGCAGCACTTCCGGGGGGATGAGGGACACCTTAACCTCCTGGTGGGGAGGGGAGACCGCCCATACTGCACAGTGGTGCTCAGGATTGGGAGTCTGTCAGGGATCCAGGCCTCCCACCTCAGAGTTCAAGAACAACTTACTCCTGGGAGCTCATGAGATGGGTAGAATGAAGATGAATCCTTAGCATCCTCTGTGAAGCCCCCTTACACTACACAGTAGAAAGGGCTGAATCAAGCCTTACTTCTAATGCCGAAAAGGACCAATGTTCAAACAGTAAAAAGGTGAGGAGTCCTTCCATTTACTGCTGTGATGGAGGTGGGGCTGGCAACCTTCCTGTGGCTCAAGTCTCTTCAATATATCAGTACTGTGGAGGTAGTTTGGTCTTGTGGAAACTCCTCTGACTTGAAATCACCAACCTCGTTGTGTCTTCATGAAAAAAAATTGTCACCTGGGACGCCTGGGTGGCTCAGTTGGTTAAGCGTCTACCTTAGGCTCAAATCATGATCGCAGGATCCTGGAATTGAGTCTCACATCAGGCTCCCTGCTCAGGGGGAGCCTGCTTCTCCTTCTCCCTTTGCCTGCTGCTTCCCTGCTTGTGCTTTCTCTCTCTGACAATTAAATAAAATCTTTTAAAAAAATCACTTAACATTTCTCTCTCTCAAATTTGTTACATCTAATCTCCCTTTAGATTCTAATAACTAGGATTCTGGGGTCAGGAGGTCAGCATTTTCAACTGCATGAGTAGAATCATGGCCAGATGTCTTCTTCCCCCATATTCCTACAACTGTGTCTTCCCATCCATAGCCTTCTGGGAATGGGGTTCACAGGGTGAAAGGTGTCCAGGCTACGTGTGGAGAAGTCCACCCTGCTGCCATTAGTGGGCTCTTAAAGTACTCATCCAGGGGCATCATGAAGACTTGCGAGGAGAGAGAGATGTGTCACAGTATTTAGAAGTCATCCAGACAGGGGTGCCTGGGTGGCTCAGTCAGTTAAGCATCTGCCTTCAGCTCAGGTCATGATCCCAGTGTCCTGGGATCGAGCCCCACATTGGGCTCTCTGCTTAGTGGGAGGCCTGCTTCTCCCTCTCCCTCTGCTACTCCCCCTGCTTGTGCTCTTTCTCTCTGTTAAACAAGAAAACAAAATCTTAAATGAGAAAAAAAAAAAAGTCACCCAAACGTGTGTCAAATGGCCACAGAAATGTTTTTCCTAATCATTATAGGACATTTCTATCTCTGAAAAGTGGGTTATGGCTTATCTTCCCTTCCTACACCATCCTGGTGCCTTTATCCATGGACTGCTTCCTTCCACAGGTGCAACTGTGGTAGAAAAGGCCTCCTTTACCTCAGCCCCCTTCCCTCAGCTTTCTCTCCTGGCCTAGGATTCTTTGCTCAAGCTGGCTTAGCCACTCTCCCTACCTTTATCATTCAGATCTGGTTCCTGACTTCGAATGCTTCTGTGCACTTCCTACACTGGATTCTCCTCTGCCTCATGGTCTTGCCCTGCCCAAGAACCTGATTCTACTTTGCTCCAAAATCACAGTTAGATTCAAGCCCTATTTACTTTTTTTTTTTTTTTGGCTTCAATAAGAAAAATCTATTGTCTCAAAGTTTTGGAGGCTAAAAGTCCAAGATCAAGGGGTCTGTGGGGTTGATTCCTCCTGAGGGCAGTGAGGGACAATCTGTTCCACACTTCTTACCTAGCTTCTGGTGGCTTCCTGGCAATCCCTGATATTCCTTGGCTTGTATATCCCATCTCTGCCTTTATCTCCCTACAGCTCTCCCTCTGTATGCATGTCTGTGTCCAAATTTCCCTCCTTTATAAGGAAACCAGTCATACTGGGTCAGGATCCCAACCTACTCCAAATGACCTCATCTTAAATAATGATGCCTGTAATAACCCATATCCAAATAAGGCCACATTCAGAGGTACTCAGGGTTAGGACTTCAACATATGAATTTTCAAGGGGACATGATACAACCCATAACACCAGGCAATAGACTAATACTCAGCCATAAAAAGAAAGGGGAATCTCTCCATGAAATGGTATGAGAAAATCTCAAGGTGCAAAAAACCCTAACATTCCAAATTATACTACGCTGTACTTTGCGTAAGAAAGGATGAAAAGGACATGCATGTATTTGTGTACGTTCATAAAAATATTGCTGAGGGTTTGCACAGAAATCACTAATGGGTGTCTCTGGGGAAGTACCTGGGTTTCTGGAGAAGAAGGGTAGGAAGGAGAAATTTTAGCATGTAACTTTTTTATACTGCTTGTATTCTGAACCATGAGAATATACATACACACTTGCCTCCCCAGGATTAATTTTTAGCAGGTTTATTTTTTCCTAAACTTACAGGCAAAATAAAATCATATCTGCTTCTTTAAGGTGCTACCCTTAAAGACCAGCTGCCCTCCTTAGATCAGGTATTATCTTAACATCTTTTGTGGAGTTTTTGTTCCTCGCAGGAACACATTCTCTATCAAAGAAATTCACCTTTTGCATTTGCCATAAATGTTCGTAATGTTTTTTGTCAGTGGGTTCCTTTCACACATGGGAGATTTAAATGGATGTGTAAAAGCTGCGCGTGGCAGGTGCACTGTCGAGCTGCCAGAGAGGCAGGAGTGAACCTGAGAAATGTGAATTATCAGCGGTTCCTAGCTATTTCTCACAGTCCCTGGAAAAAGGTCTAAAAGGAACAGCAGCCCTCCCACTGTTCTCATTTTTGGGTCCTACGCAAGAGGGGAGATGTCTTTTTTCCCAGAACTCCTGAATGAAGCTACATCTACCATGATAATCAGCAACAAGCACTTTCCTGGTGCTTACTCTGCAAGTGACAGCCAGAGAAGAATGGCATCTCCAGGAGGAGACCAGCAGCTGGCCTTGGACCAGCAGGTGCCAAAGACGTTCTCAGGACAGAGCATTTCAAAGATGTTAAAGATCCCAGCTTTAAAACTGCCATGCTGTGTGTCCTTGGGCAAATGCTTACCTTCTCTGTTTCCTAATGTATAGAGTGGGGTGATACATAACAGTGACTTCATCGCAGAGCTGTTAAGAAGCAGTATATCTGTATCTATAGAACATATTAATCAAAGCAAACTCTATTTACTTTTATGTGTCCCAGCTCCTGAGAGACACCCCAGATTTGACAGTACTCTAGATCCTCACCTAAACTGCCTGGGAGAGTCACATTTATGTCTGGGTTTATGTCTGATTATTCAACAGAGCATTCTGGGATTCAGCAGAGATGAGACTCCAGTGGGCTGGAATGTGACATTATGAAAAGCAGTCCCCTCGAGCTCCTGTGTGTGCTCTGTGATGACCTGTATCCTAATCCAAATGGGCCACTTCAACAGCCTCTTGCACATCACAGGACTTGTTCAGAAATGGGAATCAGGAGTCTGGCCCCCTCCTTCAGTTCTGCGGAAACAATTAGTCACTGGACTCAGGCACCCATAGGTCGGTGGATAGACCAGGTTCCCCAAAGGATGCTGGCCTGAAAGAAATGAGGACAGGGCTCTACAGAAGCAAGCATCATGAGTGAAGAAGGTCCTTGCAGAGCCGTGGACCCTGACCAGGGGGGCCAATGGATCCAGATGGAGTGTGAGGCTGTGGTTGGTCTCTGCAAACCAGCCTCCTGGTTTACCTCCCTCTGGGCATCCACATGCATGGGAGAGTGAGGTGTGAGGCACGGAGGGAATGGCTTTCAATAGTGATATGCACCAGAGAGAAAATAAAACAAATACATAAAATAATATGCTAGAGGGAGGGAGAGTGGGGCCCGAGGCCACATTGGCCTATATCAGGCTGTCTTCAGATGTTCTTCTGGATGTTCACTCTCCAGGACAGCTCCTCCTGTCCTGACCATTTAAATGGCATCTATGTTCCAATGGCTCCCGTGTTTCTATGTCCAGCTCTTCTTTCCTGACCTCCAGACTTGCATGTCCAAATACCTAGCCTCTGTTAGGGATGTGGTAGATAGAAGAGGCTTCTCAAATGTAACATCTCCAAACCCAAATTCAGAGTTCCCTGCCCCTCAGGATCTCTTCTCCTGTCTTGCCCATTTCAGTTCATGCGGTGAAAACAGACCTAACTGCATCCCTGATTTTTCTCTTTCTCTCGCACATATGGCAAACATGTCATTTATCATCCGGACTATCACTTTTGAGAGTAAAATGGGGAGTTATTAACAATTAGGCTGGTATAAACTAGGATATATTCCTAAACGCTACATTTAACCCATAGGATTTTAAAATACTGTCCTAATCGGATCCTTCTGACTTCTCACTCACTCTGGTCCAAACCCATCACCTGACATCGGACTACTGGACTAGCCTCCGACTGGGTTGCTATCTGTTTCCATGTGTATTGCTTGTTGATGCCACTACAATGCAACCTATGTAAAGCCGGAGTCCTCGTCTATGTAACAAATATGGAAAACAACTTTTCTTTTTTCTAGCACAGAAACTTCTGGAAGACTTGAAAGGGAAGTGTTAAGAGTTGCTGCCTCTGGGGGGCGCTGGAGAAAGGGAGGTTAACAAAGAGAGTTTGAGGTGAGAAGAAATTTTACTTTTAAATACATACCCTTTTGTTTTTTCTTGAAAACTGTGTGCATACGCTATCACCACCGTTAACTAAAAGCCACTGCTCCATGGGGGATTATCCTCTAAGAAGGCCAGATTCTTCCTCTGTACTCTATTTATATGCTTTCCTTTTCCCATAACTCTGGAGAAAAGATGGGAAAAATATCCCATTTTGTTTCAAACTGTGTCATCTGAGCTAAAAACCCGTATCTAGATTAAAGTCTTTGTGAGTCACAGAAGAATTGAGCTATTTAAATTTGGGGAGATCCTATTTTCTAAGAATTGCCTTATCTATTAAAGGTTAACAACTATCTAATAAGTCACACATATTTTCTCATTCGATACCCCTTGATGGGGCTGACACGTGATCAGCCTCACTTTACAGGTGAGGAAGGACAGGAATAGAAAGGCAAAGGAGAAATTTTTTTCTAAAGGAAATTATATGTTCTTATCCCACCCAGCAAAGGGCCAAAGTACAATGCCGATTTTGATCAGGAAACAGTGCTAACTTTTAACATGATCCCAATTCACTGAGTGACCCTGAGGGTAACATCTTACAATCTGAGGGAAGTTAATAAAATGGGAGCAGAGTAAAAACTGAAGCCTTACGAACCAACTTCCATACCATTCGCTTCCAATTAGCTTTTCAGAGTATGCATACGCCTACAGACATGCAAATTTGATCTACCAGCACAGAGTGAATTGATGATTAAAATAAGTAATCAACTAATAAATTCAAGCTTAAAATGTCATGCTTGACTCAATTGCCTAATGATGACTTGGACAATCTATAGACTCAAAAATACAGGGTTACCATTTTTATTTATCAGTATCAGATTAGCTAGGTATCCTAGCAATAACTGATTTATATATGTATGTATATATGCGTATAGTTTCTTTTTTTAAAAGATTTTATTTATTTATTTGGCAGTTAGACAGTGAGAGAGGGAACAGAAGCAGGGGGAGTGGGAGAGGGAGAAGCAGGCTTGCCTCTGAGCAGGGAACCAGAGGTGGGGCTCGATCCCAGGACCCTGGGATCATGACCTGAGCCGATGGCAGATGCTTAATGACTGAGCCACCCAGGGGCCCTGTATAGTTTCTTTATATTTGTAAACTTTAGCAACCAGTGAAACTGAACATACTAGTTCTATATTTTTACTGCCTTGTGTCTGGCTGGTAGTAAATGTCCACTTAAATCCCAGAATATTCAACAGAAGTGATAAAGTGGACTTGTAAGTAGTCATCAAGGAATCTGCATGAGAGTAATAACGGGTACTATTCATTGAAAGCTTAAACAGTGATTAGCATGATGTTCAGAGGCTTTGAAAAATAATATACACTAACTCATATAATTTTTACTACAGCCATAAGAGGAAGGTGTATTCCCATTTAGTTCAGAAAGCCAAAGCATGAAGAGATTAAGTAATTTGCCCATGTTTGGTAAGCGGTGAAATTGGACTGCTATATAACCACTAAAAATCATGCTTTTAAAAAAAAAAAAAAGATTTTATTTATTTATTTGTCAGACAGAGATCACAAGCAGGCAGAAAGAGAGGAGGAAGCAGGTTTCCCTACTGAGCAGAGAGCCCGATGCGGGGCTCGATCCCAGGACCCTGGGATCATGACCTGAGCTGAAGGCAGAGGCTTTAACCCACTGAGCCACCCAGGCGCCCCTAAAAATAATGCTTTAAAGATTATTTAATAACAGGGGAAAATGCTCAGCAACTATTAAAAAATGGAACACAAAACTTACATGTGTATTTGCATCTCATACATAAACACTTATACAATGACAATTTACTGAATATATAAAACTGCAAGGTAAGTACCTCAATTGTTAACCATTCCATGTAGTAATGGGTGATTTGTCTTCTCTTTTAGTATTTTTTTTTGGAATGTCAAAACTTATTAGAATGAGCAGGTATCATCTTGAGAATCAGAAAAGAAGCAGCAGTAACAAAGGTTTTTAGAAATTGTTCCAGAAGCTGTAGCAAATTTAAACAAACCGATTGCCATAAAATAGGAATAGTCAAAGAGTCGTCCTCTTAAAAAACAACCCAGACCTTACTGCCTTGTAGTAAGTTTCTACTAATACTTATAAGAATCAGCTAATACCAGTCTTACTTAAAATGCTCTTGCGCTTGGCTATCCAATAGAACTTTCCATGATGATGGGATGGCTACCTAATGGCAGTGCATATATAGGACATTTGAAATGTAGGTAGTATAACTGAGAAACAGAATTTAAATTTCATTAAAATTAACTTAAATTTGAATGGTCACACATGGCTAGTAGCTACTGGGTTGGACATTGCAGTTCTAGACTATAAAAAAATGGAGGAAAATTTGCAAATTCCTTTAAAAAAGCCAATATAACTGTTACCTGAATATGATAAAAATGTAAATTGTGGATGAATTTCCACATATGAATATCAGGGTAAAAAATAAATAAAATAGGGCGCCTGGTTAGCTCAGTTGTTGAGTGTGTCTGCCTTCAGCTCAGGTCATGATCCCACCATCCTGGGATTGAGCCCCGCATCAGGCTCCCTGCTCCGCAGGGGTTCCGCTTCTCCCTCTCCCACTCTGCCTGCTTGTGTTCCTTCTCTCACTGTCTCTCTCTGTCAAATAAATAAATAAAATCTTAAAAATAAATAAATAAAATACAGATACAATATAGCATGTGTTAGAAGAATAATATGTATGGAAGATTAAGGATGGTCTAATATTGGGAAATCCATTAATACAATACACTCCTACTAACAGATCAAGAGAAAAAACTCAGACCGCAGCTATTGAAAAGGGATTTGTTAAAATTAAACCTCCATTGCTGATTAAAAACTCTGAATGAAAGAAGACTAACCTGCATTTACATAACACAAGGAAATATATATCTTGACCTAGAAAACTATATGGGAAAATAACAAAATGGAGAAATGATAAAAAAAAAAAATCCCATTAAACTCAGGATTTCCCATTAAATGTTTAATGAAGAGAAATATATTCAGTGTTACCACTATTACTTCAGTTGATTTTGGAGGTACGAGCCAATGAAATTAGCTAATAGGAAAAAAATAATAGGTCTAAAATTTTAAAAGAAGTAAATTATCACTAACTGTGCATATTACTAATGTAATCCTGATACACTAATATAAACAATCACAAATACTTCGTATGGACCTAACCTCTGCCATTGGTTCAATTACTAGCACTATTAACAATTAGCTGTGTGACAGTGAGCAAGCTATTTAATCTCTTTGTTTCCTCTGTATAATGGGGACAATACTATCTTACCAAAGGGCTATTAAGACTATTAAATATGTAAATATATATAGAACTCTTAGAACATGCTTGCATATAATACTATTTAATATTACCATCAGTATTAAAATAATACTAAGGCATGTTATAATCATTACAAAATTATTATGAATTATAAAATATATAAAGTATAAAATATATAGAGTATAATAATGTACAAAATAAAAATACAAAGGTCAAAGTCCTTCCTATATGAAAAAGGATTATTTCATTTATAATAGCAACACAATCATTAAATACTTAGGAATAAACATATAAAAGTGTGTGATTAAATAAGAATATTAAAAAATGCTAGTAGGGGACAAAAAGAATCATTGAGTAAAGGGCAAACATATACAAAGGGAGATTCAACAATATAAGTTACAAATTATTCTATATACTTAAAAAACAGATAAAAGTGACTCAAAGTTTATATAAAAATAGACATAAAAAGTGAAGGTAGAACAATAAAGGAAGGTTAGCATGAATAGATATGAGACAATATTATAGTGCCAAAGTACTCAAAATAGTATGGTACTGAAGTCTGAATAGATAGATTCAGAAGATACAGAAGTCTGAGGGCACAGAAATAGAACAAATTCATATTGGTATTTAATACATGCTGAATGGAGATACTGCATATGAGAGGGGGAGATTAATTATTGAATAAATACCAGTTATAAAATCTGGTAGGTAGGCCATCTGAAAAAAATAATGCTGGCTTTCTACTTGATTCTTTATACTAAGGTAAGTTCTCTGTAGATTAAAGACTTAATCATAAAAATTAAATAAAAAGTAGTGGATGGAAATATGAGAGAATGTTTTTCTATAGGCTTGGTCTGTAGAAGATCTTATTATACAAAACTTGGGAGTTATATAAAAGGATAAATTCAGTTATGTAAAACCCCCGAATTTCTGCATGGCAAAAAGCACCACAGAAAAATCAAAGGCAATGACAAATTTGGAAGATAATATTAAATCTTATGTCAGTTAAGTTGTTTGACTAATAGTCTTCTCTTCAATTTCTTTGACTCACACACATCAGTGAAAAAATGACCAACAATTCAATCAAAAAGTGGTCAGATAATATAAGCAGGTATTCCAGAGAAAAAAAATTCACTTTTTCTATTTTACTTGAAGTATTTACTTTATTTTTCTATTTTACTTACTACTTTACTGAAAAGATGTCCAACACTATTTGTGATTAGAAAAGTGTGATGATTCAACCTTTTTGGCAGACTTTGGGCAGTATCTATCATAATTTTATACACACACACACACACACACACACACACACACACACATCTCATTGCCCTACCTATTAAACTTCCAGAATTTACCTTAGGGGTATACTCACAGATGTGCTCAGTATCACATGTGTTTTTTGTTGTTTTCTTTTTTTGGTAAGAGAAAACATGTTGGTAAGAGAAACTGGTTTAATAAATGTGAAATATGCAGGAAATGAAATGTTATAGAGTCATTAAAAATGAGATGGTAGCTGGGATTGAGTGTAGAGATGAATAATTCCAAGAAGTGAGAAATAAAGGTACAGAGTTAAGAGTGCTACCATTTGTTTAAAAATACGTGTCTGTAAGCACATAAAATATCCCTGGAAGAGAAGATATTCCAGGAAGATGGCTGGATAACTGAGAGACAGACACAGGAAGGCAATTACTTTTAACTGCACATCATTTTATACCTTTTGCATTTTATACCATATGCATACATTATCCATTCCAAAATTAATTCCTTCTTTTTTTACTAGTTTATGATACTGATTAATTTTATTTATGTATTTATGTATTTATTTATTTATTTATATTAACATATAAGGTATTATTTGCCCCAGGGGTACAGGTCTGTGAATCATCAGGCTTACATATTTCACAGCACTCTTTTTTTTTTTTTAAGGATTTTATTTATTTATTTGACAGAGAGATCACAAGTAGACAGAGAGGCAGGCAGAGAGAGAGAGGGAAGCAGGCTCCCTGCTGAGCACAGAGCCTGATGCGGGACTCGATCCCAGGACCCTGAGATCATGACCTGAGCCGAAGGCAGCGGCTTAACCCACTGAGCCACCCAGGCGCCCTTCACAGCACTCTTAAAACAGCTTTTACCTTTTTATCTCCTTTTCTTCTTCCATTCGCCAGAAAATCCTGGCTCTTCCCACACAATGCTGCATATTACCACAATCTCAGCTCACTCCCCTTCCTCCTTTTTTTACCTGCCTAAATAAACAACTATCCACAAAATGAACAATAGGAATGTGGGACAAAGAAAGCACCTTATGTTACAGAACAATACTAGTAAAACATCAAAATGTGTATTTAGAAAGAGCTGAAAAACTATGTGACGAATGGTAACAATGTTTATCTTGAGTGGGGGGATACCAGGTAATTTTGGTTTTATCCTGGTATTTTCTGTGATTTCCAAGGTTTAGATGGCAATATGTATTACTTTTAAAATAATTTTTAACTTTTAAAAAACTTCTTGCTACTCACCTGGTTCCTGTCCCTGGCATTTGCATATCGAAACCTCTGGATATAATAAAAGACCAGCCATGCGAGGGATATGATCATCAGGACGATGAAGGAGATGGAGACAAACACAACCGAAGTGCGGCTCACATATTTCTGCAAGTTCCGGGTTCCGATGGTGATGTACATGGTCACCGTGATGTTCCTTTCCAGCAGGCTTACTATCTCCTTCCCTTTTGGCTCAGGAATCATTATTGCCACGATGTCTTCTACACCTGTTGTGACAGGGACAAGGAGGGGGTAACAAGGGTAAGGTGAGAAGAGAGAGAGGGAGAAAATCGTAGTGAAATGTCTAGACAAAGTGATGTATAGCCAAATAATGACCCTACTTTTGACAATTCTATGCCAGAACTAACAGCCGGCTCCAATTCTAAGATCTCACAGCTAGAAAAGGAGTCTCCTGCAGCTAGCTACCTTGTATGTGAGAAAAGAACCTAAACTGAATTCATGACCCTTCCCACCTAGCCCAGTTTACAGTTCTCTGGGGCACTTCACAGACACCCAAGGAGGGGAAGAGGTACCTTCTACCCCGTGGGAGAAGGGTAGGATGCCCCATTCTGTGCATTCCCCCTTGCGACACCAGGAATCCTCAAATACAGATCTCTATCATTTCTAAGGCAGTTTTCTCCTACATTGAGTACCTAAAGTAACCCCAAATGGGTTTCTTGACAAGCTCTAATGATTTATAAACATTAATATCATGGCCTCAGAATTATTTCCTACTTATTTTATCGAATTCAACATAAACAGCTTCGGTCTCCTCATACTCAGCAAAGAGAGAAGATGGAGACTGCACAATTTCAAAATTGTTTTACCTCAACTTTCAAATATTCCTCCCCCCATGCCCATTATTTGACAGTCTGAAGCCAAAGTAGCGATTCTGGGGGGTCGAAGTTACCCTTTGTCATTGTCCCTATTCATTTTTTTTTTCTTTTTAAAGATTTTATTTATTTATTTGACAGAGAGGGAGAGATCACAAGTAGGCAGAGCAGCAGGCAGAGAGAGAGAGGGAAGCAGGCTCCCTGCTGAGCAGAGAGCCCAATGCG
The DNA here is from genome assembly GCF_002288905.1 of Enhydra lutris kenyoni. NCBI lineage: Eukaryota > Metazoa > Chordata > Mammalia > Carnivora > Mustelidae > Enhydra > Enhydra lutris. The sequence goes on along the minus strand of NW_019154105.1, from coordinate 71,913,787 downwards.
GGGCTCCATCCCAGGACCCTGAGATCGTGACCTGAGCCGAAGGCAGAGGCTTTAACCCACTGAGCCACCCAGGCTTCCCCATTGTCCCTATTGTTGATGATGCTGTGCAAGGCACAGCCTCCACGGGGAGTCTTCAGTACCGGTATGATACCAGCTCCAAAATGACCAACTCAACATGCCACCATGGCTGATCCTTGGACTAGAATATTGATTTCAGTTTCACCAGGGTAGGTTCTCTGGTATCACCCCAGTTCATGTTCACAAAGCTCTGGGTGAGCCCTCCTTCCATATGGAAATAGCCCATGACCTGGGGTCATTGCTAATTAAAGAGAACAAATTTGCAATTAAGATATTGCAGATTCAGGGCAAAATTAAACACCGCTGTAGCTGCTTCAAGTTGGCCTCATTCACGGCTGAGGTCAGTCTGCTGGATGGAACCAGCAGATTACCTTTGCTCAGAGGGATGCAAGCTCTTAGAGGCTACTTAGGGCTTTCACTTGACCTTGATCTCTATGCAAGTTTGCAATTCTAAATTCCTTGCTGGTATTCCACTGAATAAATACTTTAACAGCTAACTACATACAAAGGTATCTGTGTGTGCTACATCAATTACCTATTTTTTAAAAATTCCTAAAACTTTTGTATTGGCCCAACTGTAAAATCAGAAAGCCCAAGAGGATTTAGATTTGGCTGTTATTTCTGGGAATTACTGAGACTGATGGATTGAATTTCAATTTTGCAGAATTTACTGACAGTTTCGATGCTCCTTCTCTTTTCATGTTTACTTTGGCTAATGGCTGCTTGTGGTCTGAGGTTTTGTTGAGGGATTAAGGCTACTGACAGGTTTTGTCTCTACAGAAATATGATCTTCTGTGTATACTAGACTAGTCTGGCCTGGTGAGGCTCATCCCAGTGCTGTAGCTATTTTATAGGTAGTATATTCTAGTAGTGGTAGGATAATAATTTTTCATTTAATTTACTTCCTTATTTATATTTTTAAAACATGTCTACTCAGGACTCTAGAATTCGGTTTTTGTGGATGGGATTTTGGGGTTATTTACAAAAGATGTCATATGCTCAGACTTGCACACATTCCACAGTTTTCATTCCTAGTTCAGTCATTTTTATTATTTACTTTTATTGAAGCATGGTATTACCATACGACACAGCAATCTGATAGTTCAATGCCATACATGATGCTTTGCCCACCATGAGAAGGCTTTTACATTTTTTGGTAGTCAAATTTTATGAATATAATCCCTTATGGCTTCCGGTTTTGATTCTCTGCTTAGAAAGCTCTTTTTCACTCAAGAGGATAGCAAGACTCATCAAAAATTGCTTCTCAAAACACAGTTTTATGTTTTACATTTAAATCTTAACCCAAATACGATTTAGTAACAAAACAATATTTACTGCGCTCTTCCAATGTGATGGGCAGAGAGGAGACAGATAGGATGCAGTTGGTTTTCCCCCTAAATTCTCAGATATGATTGGATCAACTTTTGGACTTTGTTTTACAGTAAGGTTGGCCTTTCTTTCGCTGAACCCATTGCAGGCTGCTTTAGTTGTGTAACTTTTAACATCTTTATTCTCTGGCGGCCTGTCTTCACTCATTCTCCTGCATACACTTTTCCTACTCTCTGCTTATGCATTAAAGACCATAGAGCCTAACAGTGAAGAGTCAAAGCCCAGCTCTACACTTTAAAAACAGGCAACCAGGGGCTCTTGGGTGGCTCAATGGGTTAAGTGTCTGACTTTGGCTCAGGTCATGAACTCAGGGTCCTGGGATCAAGCCCGGTGGCGTCCAGCGCTGCGCGCAGTGGGGAGTCTGTTTGTCCCTCTGTCCCTCCTCCCACTCATGCTCTCCATCTCTCAAATAAATAAATAAAATCTTTATTTTTTTAATTTAAATTCGGTTAGCTAACATATAGTACATCATTAGTTTTTGATATAGTGTTCAACGATTCATTAGTTGTGTATAACAAAAATAAATAAATAAAAATAGGCAACCAAATTTTGGATATCCACAAAGTTTTAAATCACTCCTTATCCATTTTTAGGGACCTGAGAAAATACTTTCTGTTCCTGTAAGGCAAAGTTAAGTGACCATTTTAAAGCATTTAAACTTAAGTGCTTAGTCAACATTGCCGACATTGTTCGTACTATTGGTGTACCTTCACGATAGAAAACAGCCACTTGGAAGGAGAAACAGTAAAAGTGGCAATAGAGCAGTTCTATTCATCTAGACCTCAACTTTATTCATCTTTCTAGGGCTGATGATGGTTTAAAAAAAAAATGGATGGGATTCTTGGATATTTCTCCATATGCTTTAGGCTGTGGATTACTGTGGGCGGTAAAGGGTATGCATTTATCCCAACAGGAACAGTCATTAAGAATTTAGGTACAGGGGGCACCTGGGTGGCTCAGTGGGTTAAGCCTCTTCCTTCCACTCAGGTCATGATCTCAGGATTCTGGGATCGAGTCCTGCATTGGGCTCTCTGCACGGCAGGGAGCCTGCTTCCTCATTTCTCTCTCTCTGTTTGCCTCTCTGCCTACTTGTGATCTCTCTCTGTCAAATAAATAAAACCTTTAAAAAAAGAAAAAAAGAAGAAGAATTTAGGTACAGGGACACCTGGATGGTTCAGTTAAGCGGCTGCCTTCCGCTCAGATCATGATCCTGGAGTCTGAGGATTGAGTCCCGCATCACGCTCCCTGCTTGTCAGGGAGTCTGCTTCTCCTTCTGACTTCTCCCCTCTCATGCTCATGTTCTCTCTCTTGCCAAAACAAAACAAAACAAAACAAAACAAAACAAAACAAAACGTACGTAGGTTATCCAAAACCAGTACAATGAAGTGGATCTGGACGAATCATCTGATCAGTCTTATCAATGCACAAAATTCAGGGCAAAAGCTACCACACAAGGTCTCATATGTTCAAACGAGGCACGTGCACCAAGGTGAGTAATCAGATAACTCCCTGATCTTTGCTTCATTTTGAAATGCACAGCCACAGTATCAGGCAGAAGCCAGCAGCTTCTCCCCAGGTAAATGGTAGTGTAATTGCTTCTGCAGGTGTGTGGGAGGGAAGGAGTGAGAGAAGCAGGGGAGAGGAGGGGGAGAATGCACTGAAAACCTGAGTGCTCTCAGAGTTACAAGCTGCCCTGAGTATCTTATCTAGGACACACGGAAAGCTCTGAGACTCGGGGAAAGGGAAGTTAGCAGGTAGGCAATTTTTCGGGGGTAAAAGCTACAGAGGCTCTGCCTGGTATTTGGGAAATTCTGTGTTTACCATGATACCTACTCGCTCAAATATTGATTGCCTCTTTTGCAAAATTATGTCAGCCGACCATTTATTTCCCTCCCAAAGGTATTTCATACTTCTGAGTGATAGTTATTATATAATTATGGAGTATTCTGGAAAAGCTCTTCAGCCGGGCGAGACAATGTGTGCCCAGCGGACGTATGATCCAGCGGCCACATGGCAAGGGTGCTCTGGATTCTTAGTGCTCCCTTTCCCAGGACAGCATTCAATTACCATTATCTAATTTGGTATATGCAAATGGTAAAGGATCAAAACAGAAGTGCAGGAATCTAAAAAATGTTTAATAACCAGAAAATCCATGATTTGTAAATTCAAAACCAGGTTGTTTAAACACTGCATTAAGACAATGCCTAGGACACCAACAGAGTGTTAGACCCTGGACAGAGCTCCAGCCCCGTTCCTCCCTGCGCAGCTCAGAGAGTGGTACCATCTCTCCTAGGTTCGTGTGATCAAAAATCCTTCATCAGTTCTCTGTATCCTCTACAGAGGGCCTTTCAGAATTTAGGCAATAATAAGAAAAGGCTGCAGTATTTCCTTTGGAGATATTATTTATTTATTTACTTAATATCTTTATTTTATTTTTTTAGATTTTATTTATTATTTGACAGAGACACAGAGAGGGAACATAAGCAGGGGGAGTGGGAGAAGGAGAAGTAGCTTCCCGCCAAACAGAGAGCCAGATGTGGGGCTCAACCCCAGGACCCCAGGATCATGACCTGAACCGAAGGCAGACACCTAATGACTGAGCCACCCAGGTGCCCCTCCTTTTTTTTTTTTTTTTTTTTTTTTTAAAATAGCTCCTGATTATCACCTGTTCTTGTGACACAATGCATGGAAACTGATCTTAAAAACTATAAAGTATCATATAAATGTAGAGTATTACGGCTCAGGTCATGATCTCGAGGTCCTGGGATTGAGCCCAGTGATTTAACATTAGAAAATATATTAATACTTTTAATACATCAAAGACTGAAAGGAACAAAGTATATGATCATCTTGTGTGGCTAGCTATCCTTCAAGATCTGGTCTCTTTCTCACCTACAGTCTGAGTGTGTTAGCTAGGCACAGGCTGACCATGGAAAAGTGTTAGTCCCTGCCTCACTTGGCAGCTAGATGTGGCTACGTGATTAGTATTTGGCCACTGAGATGTGAATGGAGACGATGATTGCTACTGAGTATGTGCTCCCAGATTGTCTCCCCTTTTCCCTGATTTCGGCTAGAGAGATGTGGAGTGGCCAGCTTCTTAGAGAAGGAAGCCACACATTGAGGATAGAACCCATTCTTGATTCTTATTAAGAATAGTAGAAGGAAATCTCCTTATTGTGATAAAAGATCTACCAGAAGCAGCACATTAAATGGAGGACACATTAGGGGGAATAGTAGAAGGAAATTTCCTTAATGTGATAAAAGATCTACCAGAAGCAGCACATTAAATGGAGGACACATTAGGGGGTCCCCAATTCAAATGGTGAATAAGACCAAGAGGAGCCAACAGTTAAAGTAGAAGTGGTATCTGGCATAAAGAGACATAGAAACTAGAGTGTCAATACTGGAAAGGAAGAGTGTAAGCTGTCATTATTTCAGCAAATCACATGACCATCTAGAAAAGCCAAGATAATTTAGCTTTTGAAATTAGAAGAACGTTCACTCAATACAAGATTCGAAATCCACATCAAAAATGAAGGGCTTTCTATATCCCAGTAATATCTCACCAGAAAATGTAATGGAAAAAATGATCTATACATAACAGCAGCAGAAGTTACAAAATACCTAAGCAAACACTGGCCCCCTAAGAAAAAAACCGCAAAATACAGTTTCTCTGAAAGACATCAAAAATTTCTGAAGCAGCTTTCAATTTAACCCAAGGATTATTTAGTATTAGTATTATACATTATTTTCCAAACATATGTGATTTTTAAAGTTATCCATGTGTAATTATTATTTTATTATTTCATTATGGTCAAGGAACACAGCTCTTGATATTGTTCCTTAATCATCTAATACACTTTTGGGGGCTAAATGTTCTATTTGTCTCCAGAAACATTGTATTCAAAACTATTCTTTTGGCAGCGGGGCGGCGGGGGCGGGGGTGCCTGGGTGGCTCAGTTGTTGAGCATCTGCCTTCAGCTCAGATCATGATCCCAGGGTGCCCCGCATCAGGTTCCCTGCTTGGCAGGAAGCCTGCTTCTCCCTCTCCCACTCTGCCTGCTTGTGTTCCCTCTCTCACTGTCTCTCCTTCTGTCAAATAAATAAAAATCTTAAAAAAACAAACTATTCTTTGTTTGATATATACATCTCATTGATCAAGTTTATTAATTACATTCAGATTTTCCATATCTCTTATTTTTATCTGCTTGATTGCCTGAAAGGGGTTGTTAAAATGTCTCCTATAACTGTTGCTCTGTTTTTCCTCTGAAGTTCTGTCAGTCGCTGCTAGTTATTTTGAGTTTCTACGCTGAACTGCATGTACGCATTTGTGGTGGTTCTGTCTGCTTACACTACTGTTGCTGGCATAGGTCTGGGCTCATCAAGATTTTTGCTCTTTGTAACTTTTTGAAGTTATATTTGAGAATAGTCTTTGATGCTTTTAAATGTTACTGTGTCTGTTTATGAGTACTGTCAGTTAGTTTGGTAGCGCACTAGTGCCCCCTCAGCTGTGCTTTCTGTTAACAGGGAGTTGACCTCAGTCCAGAAGCCCCTGAGCCTCCTGATGTATCATCAAAACGTCCACGGTAGCCTAACACGACATCACAATGCCTACGTCATTCACCTCACTTCTCCTCACGCACACATTTTATCATCTCACACTGTCACAGAAGAAAGATGAGTACAGTACTAGAAGGTATTTTGAGAGAGAGAGAGAGACCACATTCACATGCTTTTTATTATGGTGTAGTGTTATAATTCCTCTATTTTTAGTTACTGTTGTTACCCTCTTACTGTGCCCAATTTCTAAATTAAGCTTTATTACAGTTATGTATAGGAAAACACATAGTGTATATAGGGTTTGGTACTATGCATGGTTTCATGTATCCCTGGGGGATCCTAGAATGTTCCCTGCAGATAAGGGGGAATTACTGTACACAAAGCCTTTCAATCTGAAGTATTTCATCCCTTTCTTAGTGTCTAAAATATCTGTCTTCATACTTTATGCAAATATTGCCTTTAATATTTTTTCTCTCCTGAGATCCCTATTATCCTGTTGGTGGCATTCATTCCGTTAGCTATATTTTTATACTTTTCCCTCTCACTCAAAAAACCTTCTATTTTGAAATGATTACAGACTAACAGTGGCAAATATTGTGCACAGAGGTCCCATGCACGCATCTCCCAACTTCCCCCAGTGGTGGCATGTCACATATTACAGTGCATTATCAAAACAGGAAATTCACTGGCATAATATAATTAACCAGATTACAGGACTTAGACTTCACCAGTTTGGGCATGTGCAGAGTTTTAAAAGGTCTTTGTGTAAAATTCCGCAACATTTTATCACACATGCGGAGTCATTCTTATCACTGCCACAATTAAAATATTGAAGTATTCCATCACCGAAAAGAACTGCCTCTCCCTTTCCTTTCCCTTCCCTAACCTCTGATGTCTACTTACCTATTCTCCATCTCTAGAACAGTATCTTCTAGAATGTTATATAAATGGAATCACATAGTATGTTACATTTTGATATTAGCTTTTTTCCCCCTTACTCAGCAAAATACCCTTAACATGAATCCAAGCTGTTGCATGTATCAGTAATTCATGCCTTTTTACTGATGAATGGCATTCTGTGTTATGGAATATTTAACCACAGGTTAGCTGTTTGTTCATTGTTGGACATATGGGTTATTTCCAGTTTGGGACTGTTAAGAATAAAGCTGCTAATCATTAGGGTAGAAATGTTTGTGTGAATCTAAGTTTTCATTTCTCCGGGATGAATGCCGAGGAGTGCGATTGCTAGGTTGTATGGTAGCTGCATGTTTAGTTTTTAAAAGAAATTGCCAAATTGCTTTCCAGAGTGGCTGTATCATTTTACATTCCCACTGGCAATGCGTGAGTGACCCAGTTTCTCAGCATCCTTGCCACTACTTGGAAATATCACTATTTTTTTTTTTTTTAATTTTAGCCCTTCTAATAGGTATATAGTGGTATTTCACTGTATCTTTTATAATTTCTCTTTATCTGTTCTGGCTGACTGTGGAAGAGTCTCTCAAGCTCATCTTGTAGCTCATGAATTTGTCTTTAGTTGTATCGTTTCTGTATTTTATCTCATTTATTGTGGTCTTTATTTAAACTTGAATTTTTCATTCTAAATATTTCCTTAAAAAAAAACAAAAACAAAAAACCCTCTAGCTCCTTTTTTTTTTTTTTTTTTTTTTTTTTAATAGCTTCCACTGTCTGGAAGCTTCTCTTACTGAATATTTGTGGTCCATCTTTTCAATCACTCTTTCTCAGCTGGTATCTGCCCACTTGGTACTTCCTTTAATACTGGTGGTTCTCCTCAGCTAGCTCATCAGCTCTGCCTGGGAGTTCCTATTTCTGTGGTGGAATCAGCGACTCTGCCCAGTCCTATTTTTCTGTGGAAAAACCAAGGCAGGGCTCCTCGTTCTGTTCTTCCAGGAGGTTAAGGAGAGGTATGGATTATCTCAGGTGGCCCCAAGAACATGCAGGGCTCCTCCCATTAGTCAGGCTGTCCGTAATTCTGCAGACTGCTCGCCCTCCTTTCAGGGGCCCTGGCCCCTTCACCTGAGGCACTGTTCAAGTCCAGGCCCCCCAGTCAGGAATTATCTCCCAGGTCCCTGTAGCTCTGCACATCATCTGATCCAACTCCCATTTCCCGCCTGCAGCCTCCTTCTCAAACCTCCTTCTACAACTCTTGGAGACTTGAGTCTCTCGTCAACCAAACACCCAGTAGTAGCTTCCATCTCTTCTTAGGATGATTCCTTTGCCTCTTGGCTTTGATTGATCTGGCTGCCTTACAGGGACACCAGTTTCTCTGCACTGTTGTGAAGGGGACAGGTGTTTTTAATTTATATTTATTTTTATTTAACCATACTGCACATACCTCAGAGCCAGAAGACAGTCTGGTCTGGCTCTGTTTTTCTCCTTCTACACTATTACTCCCAGCCCCTTCCCATCCTCCTTTGAAAGCCACTTGTCTTGGAGAGTCTCTCCACCCGCATTTCCAGTGAAGTCTCTCACGTCCCTGCCTTGTCTACCAATCTCCTGTTTATCTCTTTTATCACCCCTTTTAGCTTCTGGCTCGTAACATCCATCCTCCTCGGGCTACCATTTTAGTATTCACATGGATAAGCCGCCCGCTACTCTGGCTTGTCGGTTGTTCGCTCTTCTCTTCCCATTCATCTTCCTCTTTCTCTAGTCCTCCTCAAGACACATATTCTTACTTTGGGCCTGGTCACTACTAGGAAACCGCACCATCTCTGAAATCCCTATTTCAAAGTGTCACTTTCCTAATGCCCCTGACTCTTCTTCTAGCTCTCTTTGCACAGGTACATCCCCACCCTAGACCCTCCTACCCCCTACTATTTTCTTACTGACCATCAGCCCTCTCCTGGCTTCATTTCTGTCCTTACCCATCTATCCTAATCTCAGCATAGGTCACATGGTCCATCGTTATCAGAAATCCTCTAAAAATACTCTTAGCTACCTTCCTCTTCTATTTCTCCACAGAATGTGCCCGACAAGATGCACTATTCTATGCCTCCCCTTTATCACGGGAACACAGCTAAGAGAAAAACCTGATGAGTCATCTGTTTCCACTTCAAATTTGCTATCCCTTTCCACTAATGAACACCTCACACTGCCTCTCCTACTGGGTTCTGGACTCGCTCTCCCTTTGTCCAAATGATGACTTCAGATTTTTACATCTCTCCTCAAATCTCCTGTGCCTCTTCCCACCCATATTCTCAGTTAGTGATCTTACTGCAGGAGTCACTGAGAAAGAATACCCACCAGAGGGAAATCTCTTGTCCTGTTATTAAATGAGGTAATTCACAGTAAAGCACTTAAGCACCAGGCCTGCCATATAAAAACCATGATATAGATGTCAAGTTTTATTAGAATCATTACAGTTTTACCACTGCCAAATACACAAATGGGACTGTCCCACCCCATCCTCCTCTTAGCACAATCCCCTCTACTACAAAGGCCTAATCCTGTAAATGCAACTGTGCCCAACCAGTGACATCACTTGTCAGGTGTAGGCAGGGCACACAGGAATTTTATTTCACATTAGAGAAAAGCAAATGCCCCATTTTTCTGCTGATCTTAAACAGGAACATCTGGAAGGTTACATTGTGGCAGTATTCTTAGCACCCTAAAGGAAAAAGACCATGGATAGAGATGGGACAGACAGAGGACAGCCGAAAAAATCAAGGCAGAAATAATGTGATGACATGATCTGAGCCTTGATCAAGCCAGACCTGAAGACAGATGCCTTTGGGTTTCACCGTTATCTTGCTAAAGACAGTTTCGTTTGAGTGCTCTGCCCTTTGCTTCCATATGACATAACCAGGTAGGTGTGTGTGTGTGTGTGTGTGTGTACAAAAGAATCCAGGTCTTCTGAATCCCAAGCCACTGTCACTGAACCTCATTATATTTCCATGTGATTTTTGGGTGGTCTATAATTTTACTTTATCTGAATTCACATTAACATTCACCCTTAGTGTTTTCATTTGTGTACATATCAGAAAACATGTCCATATGAAGCATAATTATTACGTCTGCCTTGCATGTATGATTCCAAGGCCACCCTAAGCCATGAATGAGTGGTTGTTTCAAATGGCACCAGTGGGTTGTTGGCTCTTAGAGTCCAGAGACAGGTTAGTGCTATCCCATACCATGTACCTTTCCTGAAACCCATGTGTGACTACACTTGTTGGGGATAGGAAAGATGTTTTCTGGAATACAGTCTTAGTCTGAACTATAAAAATAGTTTTTGGAGGATAAAAACAAATTCACAGTAGGACTAATTAAGGAGTGTGAAATTTATCATTTGGGAACCAAGCAGAAAACTTGTAGTGCAAATCAACATACATGATTCCTCCAGAAGTCCCTCAAGCTCAAAATATTAAAGGTTCATCTGAGCTGTTGGCTAAAAACTGGTTGATCTAGGCGCCACTGCCCCCCACCCCCCGGGCTGCTTTGCTGAAAACCTGAAATATGTTAAACACTGGAGGTTACTGAAGTCCATTTTAATTATGCACCAGATCCTTTAAGTGGAGATTTACCATTATAGTCAGGCAGATGCTCAATAACAACCTACTTTCATGAGGCCAAAACATGTTTAAAGGAGACGCTAACAACAGCCAATTTTATTTTCTTTGGAACGGCTCTAGTAACTTAATTCACTGATGTCAGTTCCTCAGCTATACTTGAAATGATCAGTGACGCACACTTTTTAAAAAAGTCCTATCTTTTCCTGATTTACCAGTGTGTAGAATTTTCTATGAATCTGGGATAATTTTGTATGGGGAGTGATGAATATAATGTAAGGTATTTTATTTATAGCCCCACCTGTAGCATTTTCTTTGAACAGGTTCAGTAAATCAGACTCAAAAATAACTTACTTCCAGTATTTGTGAGAATTTTAAATGACTAAAAATGGTATCATGGAGCCCAGGCTGAAATAAAACAAATCACAGAATAATTCATCTGTATAATAATTCTGTTTTTATTAGAACAGATAATCTTGCTTAAAGAAATTTCTGCTTATATATAAAATGCTTTAAAATCTAATTCTAGCTTGGATAAAAACCAGTATACATGTAAGTCTCATTAAAAAGCAAACTGATGGAATCATAGGATAGGAGAGGATGAGAGACCAAAATTCTACAGCATTTCTCCCTTCCTAGTAATCTAATAGATGAAATTAAATAGCAGAGTCATTCACCATAACTTCTAGCTGGAAGTTTTACAACATCTTCAAGCTTTAGGTTCATGATCTCCAAAACTCTAATAGCAAACTTATCTAATCGGAAGGGGTGGGTGTGGATTAAATAAAATAATGCATATAAAGAACCCAGAAATAGGGGGTGCTCAATAAATAGAAGTTATTATCACAACACTTGTCTATCAGATAATTATTTAAAACATTCCAGACAGGGTAAACCTTGCATTGATACCACAGGAGACAGGACAGAGGTGGGAAGAGGCACACCAAACTTGGCTTCCAGCGTATACCCCCTGAATACTCCTGGGACCCCTCCAAACAGCTGGGGGCATGAGGCCATGCTGAGCAAGTTGCCATTTCTGCAACTTGACCTACAATTGATCAAAAAAAGGAAACTCTGAAGCAGATTATCAGGAAAGTAATCGTCAAAGAAAAAAAAATGAACATAACTGGGTTAGCAATTAATGGCATATATGATATTGCTGTTAAGGTAGTGAAAAATAAAAATTGTGTACCTTTTAGTTCCAAACAGTCACATAGTCAAAGAATGCATGGATTTATGTTTTGTTTTGCTTTGAACGACGGGGAAAATCACACCAATTATTCCCCAGTACACGATTTTTAACAATGCATGGCCAAGAACTTTGAATTACAATGAAAAAACCCACAATGTTAAGGATCTAAGGAGTTTGTAGACATTTATGGCAAACTGCTACGTGCCATTGCATAGAATTGGGAAATATACATGAAGAATTTCTTCTTATAATTCTTGCTTAATTGGCAGAAGCAACCTGGAATTCCCAATTCACTACAGAATTAGTAAATGTCTCATTCCTTGATTTATCTCAAAGTTTGTTTTTAGTAATCTCCAAAGTTATCTTTAGTAGTCTTTGAAAACTAAAAGCGAGAACTCTCTTTATTAAAAGTCCATATTGGAAAATCCCTTTCTTAAGAGCAATTAAAGTTTACTACTTTGGTTTCTAAGAGGAAGCTGGGAATCCCCACATAGTTTTTTCCCTGTGGTAAGATGACACGGACTACAAATTCAACAAATAATACTAAGGTCAGTTGAAAGGCCAACTATTAATAAACAGTGAGAAAATATAGCAATAGTGAGATAGAACTTGGTGATAAGCCTTGGTGCATAGCAAATGGGCTTCTCAAGGATCAGAGCTCAAACTCCAAAGAAGTAGAAAACACTGCATATCCCTTGGCCAGACCCACAGATTCTAGCAACAAGTTGTGATAAGCATTTGTATGAAATACTTTCAGACTAATATGTAAATGGATAAAGTCAATAAGCCTCCTTGGTATTTACACCTCCATTAATAGATAACAGGGCAAGGGGAACCCGGTACATTTTATTAGGCTCTCAGGTCTAGGAAGGGGAGAAGGGCTGGGCAGTTACATATGTATTTTGAAGAAGCGCCACAGATCTGAAATTTATCTCCCTGTTCTTTGCTCAATACATTCTACACTGTAAGTTAAGGGGTGTCTATCATAGATGCTGTCCATTACTTCCTCCCCCAGGTCCCCTGGTCCATACTAATTTAGTGCACATTGTCGTGACTTTCAACTGTCAGCTCTGCATTTCTTTGCCTAAATGGCTTCCCTTGCTTACCAAATATCACTCAGACTGTGTGTAGTCCAGAGAAAGGAGGAACTGCCACCACCAGAGAGCAGTCTTGAACTAATGGCTGAGGAAGTTGGTGTATAAATACCTCAGCTACCTTCTCCCTGTGTCTGCAGAACTCTGTGGCACACTGCCACACACTTCCCAGAGCTCTCCAGTGGGATAAGGCTTTAGGGACTCTCAATGGTAACTTGCCAAATGATACATCCCTTACTGGCCCTTCTCCTTCCCTGTCACATCTCCATTTCCAAACAGGTGTTTCTTGGACTCCCCTCTCAAATAAATGGCTTGTACTTGAATTCTTATTTTAAGTCTGCTTCTGGGAAAACCCAAACTAAGACTGTGCCAAAACTTGTTTCTCTTCCTCTCCTTCCTCTCCTCCTCCTTCTTCTCTTTCTTCTTCTCCTTCTCCTTCTTTTTTATATAGTTCCCTGATGCTCTAAATAAATAATAGCTATCTTGTCTTGTGACTTGGCGACACACAGTACTTCATAAATATTACTCTTCAATAGGTCTACGAATGGAAAGAAAACATCAAAAGCAAAAATGTGAACTCCTCCCCACTAATTTTTTTACTAAAGAATTATTCAGTAGAAGTAGCTTTCATACCTTCTCATGTCGACTTGCCCTAAAGATGGTTGTACTCACATACCTGAAAACTACTTGTCGAATCCACCTATCTGAAGAGAGAATCAAGTATCCTTCTCTCCATCTCTGCCCCTAGGGGAGATGGATATTCTTTGGACACTCAGCACTCATAGAAATTACTGAACATATCAGTCCTTCTATAGCATTCAATGAAATTATCGAACATTCTGGAAGGCTCATTAATATGGTAATCACCAGACACATGGTGCTATTGAGTACTTAAGATGTAGGAAGCATGACTGAGGGACTGAACTTTCAATTTTAGTTGATTTAAATTTTAATTTAAAACCATTACTTAATTCAATTACTGGAAAACTTAAACATTTTGAAACAACTTGGGTATGGGAATCTACTTTATTAAAATGTAAATTTCATAAAACTTAAATACAGATCAAGAATGTCCGATAGAGGGGCGCCTGGGTGGCTCAGTGGGTTAAAGCCTCTGCTTTCGGCTCAGGTCATGATCCCAGGGTCCTGGGATCGAGCCCCGCATCGGGCTCTCTGCTCAGCAGGGAGCCTGCTTTCCTTCCTCTCTCTGCCTGCCTCTCTGTCTACTTGTGTTCTCTGTCAAATAAATTAAAAAAAAAAGGGGGGGGGAATGTCTGATAGAAATTTAGGATCCCTATTGAGGTATGAAGTATAAAATATGCACTGGAATTTGAAGAAATTATCTGAAAAATGTCATTGGTAATTAATATTTGATAATTAATAATTAGTAGCTAATATTTTACATGGATTAAATGTTAAAGTGATAATATCTTGGTTACATAAAATATCTTACATTGAACTTGTTTTCTTTTTTTTAAAAAGAATGTGACCATGAGAAAGCTAAATTACAAATGCAGCTCACATTATACCTGTTGGACAGCCCTGTTCAGCCGCCCCATGAGGAACTTTTATTTGCTAGCCTAGTGGGTAAAATCATTGCTGTATAAAAAGATTAAGACAAGAAAATACTACTCCCTGTCCTTAAAGAGTTGACATTTTAAAAGAAATGTCATAGGCTTGGTCATAATATTGAAGCCAAACTTCAAACCAAAATAAAAAGGAAAGGCATATAAAATTTTCTCAAGGAAAGTATCCGAATAGATTACGGATATTAAAGTAAATTACAGAAAGTGATGGAAGAGCCTACAAGGCTTGCTCTGCCTGAACAATGAAGTAAATGCTTTGCCAATGTCAGCTTTCTAGATGTAAATAGAGTAACATGACTGGGCAATTAGGTCTTAGAAGGGGTCTCATCATCTACTCTGACATCATGTTCTTTATTTTACAGGTTAGGTGACTTGTTTAAGGTTAGAAATCACTTTGTTCTTTCTCAAAGGAAAAAAAACCATTAATTCTCAAATATAATTTATGTTCCTGTTAGTGAAAAATTTTCTGTCATTGCGAAGCTCCTATGTTAGAAACAAGTGGTATAAATGTATCAATGTATCAATGCTTCTACTTACCCTCATATTTCCTCCCATGTTTCTAAATAATATACTAATACTTCTTGGATTATCACTTTTGGAAATTTCCTACTGACACCCTGCCATGTAGATCGCAGCCTACCTACATCCTTGCCTAATCCCTCACTGGACAAATCAGTGATATTCCATGCAAACACTGCTCAGTACAGAGCCAGGTAGAATATGACAATTACGTAACTTTTCTTCACTTTTCCAAAAGCATGTCATCACATCATCCCTTCATTCGCCTGGTTTTCCATATTTCCACTTCTCTTTTTCCCCAATGGCAGGTGTCTCTGAATATGCCTATAATAACATTTGCTATATTCTTCACATACACTAGTTCCATTTTGTCTTTTTGACCGGGACACTTCTCTACTGGAACCCACTCTTTTCTCCTTCAGAAGGACTGGTTGCCTTGAAGCCCGA
The DNA here is from genome assembly GCF_002288905.1 of Enhydra lutris kenyoni. Lineage (NCBI taxonomy): Eukaryota > Metazoa > Chordata > Mammalia > Carnivora > Mustelidae > Enhydra > Enhydra lutris. Next base: position 71,898,399 of record NW_019154105.1, on the reverse strand, counting down.
TGGGCAGTTGTCATCTGGGGCTTTTTCTTGGAAGGCAATCTAGTGATGGGAAAAGCTTACTTTCCGAGTCAGCTTTAAGACTGTCTTTTATTTGTATTCTCAGACATACATTAAACAGCAGCAAAACACTACCATCAACACCACAAACACTCTGCATGCTTAAGATACTGAGTGGAAGCCTTGTGGTGGCCCCTCCGGCAAATGCTATTAAAGCCACAGGGGCTTAGCCTCACTGCTGCCCAAACCCGGAGAACATAGGAGCTGGTGTCAGTCAGCCATATTTCCAGGGTTCCTTTCTCTTTAGTTCCTAACTACTTAGCTCATTATTGTTGGAAAATAGAATCAAGAGGCTTCTGAGACCAGGTAATGTAGACCCCACTGGAGTGTAAGGCTGGGGCTTCATTATTATGGTAGTGGTCATGAAGCATTCGGGCTCCTGTTGATCTGATCCGCTCATTCAGAGAAAGCACCAGTTTGAAGCTGACCACCGAAGAGATTTCCAGATGTGGCCAGAGCTATGAAAAGTTGCTGCAGGACCACAGAGTTCTGCCACTGGGAGACACCTAGAGACCACCTGTCAAGTCTAAGCTCCATATTTTTTTTTTAAGATTGTATTTATTTATTTGACGGAGAGAGAGATCACAAGTAGGCAGAGAGGCAGGCAGAGAGAGAGGAGGAAGCAGGCTCCCTGCTGAGCAGAGAGCCCGATGCGGGGCTTGATCCCAGGACCCAGAGATCATGACCTGAGCCGAAGGCAGAGGCTTAACCCACTGAGCCACCCAGGCGCCCCCTAAGCTCCATATTTTGCAAAAGAGAAAACTGAGGCCTACAGTCTTAGCCAAGACAAAAAAGGGGCTGGTAGAAGCTTGTACGTAGGCTTCAAAAAACACTTAGAAGGTGGCGTACCTGGGTGGCTCAGTTGGTTAAGCTCTGACCGCTGATTTTGGCTGAGGTCAGGATCTCAGGGTCATGAGAGTGAGCCCCGCACTGGGCTCTGTGCTCAGCGGGGAGTCTGCTTGAGGATTCTGTCTCCCTCCCTTTCCCTCTGCTCTTCTCCCCATATATGCATACGTGCACACACTCTCTCTGTAAAAAAAATACATAAATATTTTTAAAAATTTAGAAAAATAAAAGTAACACTACTAACAGATGAATTATGGTCTTACAGATGGATGCTGTTATTTTGCACAAGCTAAGCTTCTGGAAGAAGCAAAAATCAGTTAAATATTTATATTGATAATGTCAACTCTTGGGCATTTATCCTGTAATACTACAACGACTAAATGTGTAAATTGAAGCCCCAAGTCTCAATCTTTCTACCTTGTTTTTTTTCTTTTCTTTTTTCCTAACCACATGAAACACAAATCTTGAGAACTTGTTAATTATTTACCATCTGGCTTTGGAAAATACTTGAAGCAAACATATTATAAGTTATTGCCACTGGTTAGTCTGGTTCTCAAAAGACCGAGCTAGTTGCAGGTTGCTGAACAGAGAATTAAGAGCATTTCACTTCTTATTCAGAGACAGCCTTGCCAAGGTCCTTAGACATGGACCTGAGGTCACTGACTTACTTGTGTAAAGAGAATGTGCTAGTTAACAAGTCAAGAACTATTGAATAAAATGAAATATAATTGTCAGGGTGCCTGGGTGGCTCAGTGGATTAAGGGTTTGCCTTCAGCTCAGGTCATGATCTCAAGGTCCTGGGATCAAGCCCCGCATCAGGCTCTCTGCTCAGTGGGAAGCCTGCTTCTCCCTCTCTCTCTGCCTGACTATCTGCCTGCTTGTGATCTCTCTCTCTCTCTCTGTGTCAAATAAATAAATAAATAAATAAAAACTTAAAAAAAAAAAAAAGAATTGCTCTTCCTTTGTTTTGGGCCTGGTTTTTAACATCTATTCAAATTTTCTAAATTATAGTGAGGTCACTCTAGACAACACCACTAATGCACAGGAATTTTATCACTTAAATTCATTGCTTAATACATGCCATGACGGAATTCTCAACACCAAGGATACCCATCACCCGCTTTCCATACACGGCCTTCACAAGCAATGCAGTGTTCATTACGTGGTCCCAATTGTTCCCCTTTGCTTACTCTAGAAATTACTATTTGTTTTCTTCCTTGTAAACAACTGAAGTGAAACAAAATGATAGCTTTCTTCACCACATTAACAACTTTCTTCTGGAAAAATCATTTGCGGATACTAGTTTCTAGAGCCTTAAAACCATTCTGACAGATCACAGCTGTAAAACTTCATTTCCTCCCTAGAAACATACTACTCTGAATGTCAAGATTTCAAACTTAAATACGAGTCTAACAAAGGCAAAATATAGTTACATGTTTGGGTTGCTGAGCAACTGATAAAGTATCTTTCCAGAGCTGAAGCAAATAAACTTACTCTAACTGAAATTTAAGACCAATAGTTTATGGGGAAATAGTATTAACTAAAGGGTAAATTTAAGAGCAAAGAAAAGCATAGTTGGGGCGCCTGGGTGGCTCAGTGGGTTAAACCTCTGCCTTCGGCTCGGGTCATGATCTCAGGGTCCTGGGATCGAGCCCCACAAAGGGCTCTCTGCTCAGCAGGGAGCCTGCTTCCCCACCTCTCTCTCTCTGCCTGCCTCCCGGCCTGCTTGTGATATCTCTCTGTCAAATAAATAAATAAATTCTTTAAAAAAAAAAAAAAAGAAAAGAAAAGCATGGTTGAGTTTTCCCAGTGTCATGACAGAAAAATTATACCAAATATGGGAACACTGAAATCCTGTTGATATTCTTACCATCAGATAGTCCAAATCTTAATGAGGTCCTTCAAGAGCTAAAATCCTTAGAATAATGCAAAATGTCTTCTTAAAATACATCCAATAATAGTAAATGTGGTTTGTCTTGAGGAGGAAGGGCTTTTATTGATAATAAAAATTCTTCAAGTTCTCAAATTTCTTGTCCCAAAAGAATGTGCAGCAATGATTCCAACCTGAGTTCTCTTTATTTAAAATTTTAGTATACTTGGATATACTTTTATGTTCCTTATTCTCAGCTTTCAGAATCTCCCTCTCACTACATAGAAATCTTCAGACAACATGCTCAGGATAATGCCATCGAGCTAACCAACCAGGCACTGAGGAGAACGAGGAAGACAAAGCAGAAGGTAGGGCTGTACCTCTGGGCAGGTGTGGAGGCATAAAGTGGGCAGCTGCGTGGTCAGCTGGGCCTGGGTCTTGCACCTGTGGCTGGTGGCAGGGGAGGAGCTCAGTCTAACCAAGGCAGCCTGGAGAAAGGCCACAGCATGTCCGCCTTTGACTCTGTGAGTGACGCTTCCCTTGACCCTCATGGGGAGGATGTGCTCAGAAAGACCTATCTCCAAGGGTGAGCTGGGGGGTGTTAATGAGTAATCCTCCTTCCTCAACTCCAGGGACAGCTGTGAGAGTTGGGGTCAGTCCTATGTGAAGAGGGGGTATGCTTTTCATTGGGAAAAAGAGGTGGGACTGGGGGGGGCAGTTTTCTTCTGCATAGGAGGCGAGGAAGGCCCTTGCAGCAGAGCACCCATGACCTCAGTCTTCCTCCTCAGGATCCACAAGAGGTAGAGAGGATGCTCCCAGGAGGGACGCCTCTTCCTGGAGGACGTCAAAATCAGTCATGATGAGTGTATTAGTTTCCTCTGGCTGCTGGGACAAATCACCATGAATGTAGTGGCTTAAAACAGCACTAATTTATCCTCTTACAGTTGGAAATCGGAAATATGAAATGGGTGTCAGTGAGCTAAGAGTAAGGTGTCAGCTGAGCTGGGCTCCTTCTAGAGCCTCCAGGGGGCCATCTGTTTCCTTGGCTTTGCCAGCTTCTAGAAGCACTTCACCTTCTCTGGCTTGTGGCCCCATCACGCCCACCTCTACTTCATTTGACAAACCTCTTCCTCTCTGGTCCTTGTGCCTCGTTATCTCAAGACCCTTAACTCAATAGCACCTGCAGAACCCCTTTTGCCACACAAGACAACACGATCCCAGATTCCGGAGATGAGGACGTGGACACCTCTGGAGAGGGGGTGTTGTTTTGCCTATCACAGTGACGTTGGCAGAGGGACATACTTCTGAAGTAGGCTTCCAGAAGTATGTGACAAGAGGCAGATCTTCCCCAGTCACAGTAAAGGCCTCTGATTTTCCCACGTGTTTACATGGCTTGGAGAATGTTCTTTAGGATTTTTCCCTTCATCCTATTGAGAAGTTGAGAAGGATATTCATTCCCTGTCTCTCCTCTCCTCCCTGCCTATTAGCTCTCAACACCCACCATACCGCCCGAAATCCCAGCACCCTGGCAGGCATTCAGCAGTGAGCAAGATGTTGGGGTGAGAATTCCAAGGAAGGCAGTGACACACACTCACTGTAAAACACTGGCCAGGAAGGATGACAGGCCCGGTCCACTCTGGTATGAAGAAAAGTTGCATGTGTGGGTGTTGTTGGCATAACAGTGATGATTTGCCTCTTAGGGCCAGAAATATCTGCCACCGGCATCGGAAAATATAAGAGCTTTCTAAAGAATTACCCACTCCATCCCCGCGCCCTCTAGACCTTCACAAGCCACGTGGAGACACACATGCTTCTGGTCCCTCCAAGAGAAGTGCGTGTGGAAAGGATAAAAACAAGAGCCAGCAGATTAGCCATGTTTGGAATGGAAATCCAAGGTCATGCTTCCTTCCAAACAGCCAAATCCTGAAAGATTATTAACAGGCTTAAGCTGTAGCCAGATTACCATCTGCCTACAGTAGGAGTCACTGGGTTGTCTTGAAGGCCAAGATCCAAATGATTGGACAAGAAGGGCTATTCCAGGACACAGCTGATCTGCGTGTGTACCAGAACACGAGTGCAAGCTGAAGGTATTGACAAAACTCATCAGGAGTTTATAACAAATACGGGTATCGGTTGTGGAGCTATTGCTCCAACATGCAGGTATGTGCACACACGCACGCACGCACGCACACACACACACACACACACACACACACGCACACCCCGCTGCTAATCAAACCAAAGTCAGACACTAATATTGAACGAGGGACCTTATATGTGGGGGCTGGTCACACAACAAAAACCGCATATGAAGGGCATCAAGATGAAAAACACGGCCCTAGTGAGGAAATCCAGGCTACGAAAAAATTGAAAAAAAGTCTTCTGTGTTCCCTGAAGACTGGCACCACTGAAGGAGAGAAAGATTCATTTGGCGGGAACACTAGAGTAGATGGCAGAGTTGATTTTTCACTCATGGCGGTCACCCTTCCGGTTTTCACCTGGATCGTGCAGGTGCAAGTTCCCGTTCAATCAACTGAAGGCTCTTACACGGAGTGCTCGCTCTACCTATTAAGAGTGTGTGAATTAGTGGAACGTAAACCTGATTTGGAACAGTTAAAACCGGTTTAAAGTCCTGCCTTATTTCACAGCTGTGTGACTTGGCCATTTAAGTCCACTATGTCTCAATTTCTTCACCTCTACAATGAGATAATAATACTTCATATAACATAATTATAATTAGAGTCTAATCATTAATTTACTAAACACAAGAATTTGTTAGTATTATTATTACTACTACTTTGGCTACTTCAAAGGCTGATGAAAGAATAAAGTAAAAGTTTTTATCCTATTAAATGTCATAAAATTTATATGCTACTATTACAGAGAGAAGAAAATTTTGGTTTCCAGTTACAGAATCTAGTTAGGGAAATGCGGTACCTACAAGAAATATTTAAAGAGAAAAACTGTCTTCGGCAAAGTGTGAGAGAGTCCTATAGTCAATGAGATTCCCTGATTCCGTGATTCCATTATGGTACGGCCCAAGAATAAAAGTGAGAAAAGCATTTGTTAGAAAACACTGCAAAGGGACACCTGGATGGCTCAGTCAGTTAAATGTCTGACTCTTGATTGTGGCTCAGGTCATGATCTCAGAGGCATGAGCTCAAGACCCGTGTCAGGCTCCACACTCAGTGTGGAGTCTGCTTGAGATTCTCACTCTCTTTCTCTCTGCTTCACCCTCCTCTTCTCTCTCCAAGATAAATAAATTCTGCGGCACCTGAGTGGTTCAGTTGGCTAAGCCTCTGCCTTAGGCTCAGGTCCTAATCCCAAGGTGCTGGGATGGGGCCCCACAATGGGCTTCCTGCTTAGTGGGGAAGCCTGCTTCTCCCTGTCCCTCTGTGTGCTGCTCCTGCTGCTTGTGTCCTTGCTCTCTCTCTCTGTCAAATAAAATATTTTAAAAGAAAAGAAAGAAAAAACTTCGAAGAGAAGATCTTGAACAGCAGATACGAGGCAGGAAGAAACTGGGAGAATTCCAGAATGTGACATTTGTGAGCCAATACAGAGATCAATGTGAAGTAAATCTACATGGTTTCCCAGCTTCCAGGAAATTCCATCACATTTTAAACCCACGTAGGATCCTCTCCTACAAACCGTGATAGGGAACACAATGACAATCTCCACCAAAACATGAAATGTACATACCTTTTAATAGAGCGCTTTCACTTTTAGGAACTTATCCTATAGATGTACATGTATATACATATGTAAATAATATTTAGAAAGAAACTCACTCAGCCCCTAGTTTATATACTTGATAGAAACAGAATTTAAAATCTAAGAATATAATAAAAAAGGCCATCAATAGGAGACTGTGGTGCATCCACACTGAAATATTTCACAGACTCTATAAAACATAAAATATTTAATAGTTCCATTTGCACTGATTTTGAATAATTGTCAGGTGAAAAAAGGAAGTCCCGTATGTGCAAGATGCTACCATTTGTGGAAACAGAAAAAGCCCATGCACAGTTTGCTTGTCGATGCATAGACTGCCATAGAAAGGCAGTCACTAGTAACAGGCCAGAATAGAGGAGGGAGAGGGGGACATGCCATTCCCCTTTTGAATTCCATTTGATACTCATGTGTTACCTATTCAAAAATTATCTAGTGGCCCAGTGTTTTCAGAGACTCCAGATAAATTTGCACACTATGACTTCAATTTAGGAAGCCCTGATACATAGTGTTCCCTGAAGAGCCTCTAATTAAAATTGTTTCCAGGTAGATAACAGTGCAAAATAAGTGGTCCAACACGAGGTCTAGTCCAGTCCCCCATGGACCTTAGTGATTACAGACTAAGTAAGGCAGGACATGGGCGCCTGGGTGGCTCGGTGGGTTAAAGCCTCTGCCTTCAGCTCAGGTCAGGATCCCAGGGTCCTGGGATCGAGTCCCGCATCGGGCTCTTTGCTCAGCAGGGAGCCTGCTTCCTCCTCTCTCTCTCTCTCTCTCTGCCTGCCTCTCTGCCTACTTGTGATCTCTGCCTATCAAATAAATAAATTTTTTTAAAAATCATAAAAAACAAAAGACTGGACATACAGACTGCTAGAGATTGAATGGTGTCCTCCCTCCCAATTCATATATTGAAGCCCTCAACCCCAATGTGACTGTTTAGAGAGAAAGCCCCTAAGAAGATAATGAAGGTTAAATGAGCTTATAACAGTGGGACCCTAAACCTATTGGATCCGTGTCCTTATAAGAGAGACAGACAGCAGAGCTCCCTCGCTCTCTACCATATGAAGACACTGTGAGAAGGTAGCCATCTACCAGCCAGGGAGAGATGTCTTCCCAGAAACCAACCCTAATGGCACCTTGATCTTGAACTCAGAGCCTCTAGAATAGTGAGAAAATGAATTTCTGTTGTTTAAGCCACCCTGTCTGTGGTGCTTTGCTATGGTCACCTGAGCTGACCAAGACAGGTGCCATCATGGACTCTGGCACCTTGAAGCTGGGCTTGTAGTCTTCCAGCCAGAGGTGAGCTGAGCTCAAACCTAGGCTGCCATCCCTGGTCTGCTGAGACACTGTAATACGCCACTAGGTAAAACGGAAACAGTGTGAGCGAGCAACCCCAGGTCCAGTTCCAGGGCTGCCCACAGACTGTGACCTTTAACTATCAGCCTCTGCCGTGTTTATCTCAAGCATCTCTAAGTTACTTCCAGCTTGTGGGTTCCAAGATCTGTGACACACAGATGGCAAAATATGCCACTGCCGAGAGTCAAGTTCACTTCCAAAAATAGCACAGTTTCATATTTGTGAGAGATACACAGCAGCCTGTAACCTAGGACCTCCCCATCGGAGCAGATCTCGTTTAGATCTCAAAGCCTCCCGAAGCTGACTGCTGCTGTTGCACACACAGAATCTTGGCATTCTCCGGGTAGGGAAGGCAGGGCCGGTTCTACTCTGAGAATTTGCTACTCCGGAAATCCGTCTTCCAGAAAACTTGACACTCGGGGGAAAAAAGGGCAGTAAGGAGGTATTCTGTCTCACAACAGGCAAAACTCGGACAGTTCCTATCGTTATCAAAGTAAGAGAGACGGTGTTAAGCCAGCAACTAAAATGCACATTGCTCAGGGATCATTCACACTAAGAGGGAAGTGACTTAGCTGACTGGCTGATCCGATACTTGAAAGTGAAAGCGCCAGGAGAGTCTTGTGGTTGACACTCAACTTCACATCAGAATGAAAGTAATACCGGGAAGCCTAGGTGAAGCACTGATGCTTTTTTTTTTCAGACTAAGGTGTGAATACTTGTTATCAAAGGTATACATAGTGTCACGACACCTAGGAACAGATATCCTTGTGGGTTTGGGCATGGAATAATGTCTTTGAAGAGTCTATTAAGTTCAAGATAAATGTAATTGCCTACCTGGATTTAGAAATTGTGACCTTGGGACGCCTGGGTGGCTCAGTTGGTAGAGCGTCTGCCTTCGGCTGGGGTCACGATCCCATGATCCTGGGATGAGTCCCATGGGTCCCATGTTGGGCTCCTTGCTCAGCACGGAGTCTACTTCTCCTTCTCCCTCTGACCACCACTTCCCCTGCTTCTGTGCTCTATCTCCCTCTTTCTCTCTCTCTCTGGCAAATAAATAAAATCTTTTAAAAAAACATTGTGACCTTGTTCTTACCACACATTTAGCTCAAGACAGAGATAATAGGACTTGCTAAAAATTTGGCTCTCCACCCATAAATGAGTTGTTGCCTAAAACATTGTATTTCAACATGGATTTTGTTTGGGATGCTTCATAAATGTTTGACCCCCTAAGAAAGGCATCCTTATTCAAAAGTTATCTCAACTTGCTAGAATTACAAATGGTACAAAATAAGTATAACAACACAGAACCTTTTCAGCTGAGTTTTGCAAATCTTTCGTCATAATGACTACCAGAATGACTCACTGAGTACTAATTTATCTGTGGCCTTTCAAAAATGGCTACAACCCCCCCAAAATAAAGTAGCCCAACTTTACTTATAATTGGATATTTTGGAAAGACATGTGAGATAACCCATTAAGATAAAGGTCATATCTATATATAGCCCCACATCTATCTGTATTTGATCAAGTTTATCAAAAACTTTTAAGAGGGACGCCTGGGTGGCTCAGTTGGTTGGACGACTGCCTTTGGCTCAGGTCATGATCCTGGGAGTCCTGGGATCGAGTCCCGCATCGGGCTCCCAGCTACATGGGGAGTCTGCTTCTCTCTCTGACCTTCTCCTCGCTCATGCTCTCTCTCACTGTCTCTCTCTCAAATAAATAAATAAAATCTTAAAAAAAAAAAAAACTTTTAAGAGATTATATTCCCACCATGCCTATGGTTGGGTTGTGAAATTCAACCTATCTTTAAAAGTCTAATTGAAAACCCCTCCAAATAAACTCTGTGTCACTCCATCACAGCCTCTCCTTCCAAGTATCTTTCTAGACTGTTTTCTCTTGATACTATTTTATTTATACTTCTCTTGTGGATCATCTTTGATCTTCTTACACTTTCCCAATTCTTTCTCATCCTTGTAAGAGTCCCTCTCCATTTGTCTCATCTACCCCTTTCTCTCCTGTCTTTTCTCAGTGATTATTCAATAGAGATCCATGTTTTCTATTCTCAATTGTAAAGAAGATGAAAGGAATATATTTATATAGTCTCCTAGCAAGATTAAAAATAAAACCAAATTTAATGGTCTTTCTCATTTTCTTTTTATAATCTTTCAGTAATTTGTTTCTGTTTTTTACAGAATGTATTTTTCTACCTCTGATATAAGTAAAACAAGGTCCAAAAGAGTTGAATAGGTATTTGTATTAAATGTAAGCAAGAGAATTCACACATTTAATGGAGGCCACACATGGAGAGTTATAGAGATTAAAGAGTATTCTTTCCTTATTGGGAAGGACTTTCTTGGAAAATCAGGATGTTTTAAAGGCACACAAAAGTTCTACAGATCATATCAATAAACTGAAATCATTTGGATCTGTTCAATAATTTATACATGCTTTTTCTCCAAATGAATTTTAAGCAGTCTACATAAATACTTTTTCTTTAAATTTACTCACTTTATCTTTTACTTTCATACTAATGAATAGCTTTGTGAAATAATGGATTTGATATGATTGCTATGTGCAAATATATATATACCCTATGTATATATATCTATCTGTAATATTGATCTACACATCACTTAAAATCATTTTGTGGTTTGAGTTCCCATTTTAGTTTAAGGAAATATAATGTCTCAGTTCTGCTTAGAGAAAGCAAATACTTTTATTTATATTTACATTTATTTATATTTTATTTATATTTCTTATTTTTATTTATATACAGATTATATTTATATTTATATACAGATAACTACACAGTTAAAGCAGCACTATTTGAAGAGTTACACTTTTGAATAATAGCAAATCTTTTTACCAGGGTGTTCCTTGACCTTTTTCATTGTCAAAGTCACATGCACGACAAAGTCTTTACTGCATCTGGTTAGGCGCACCCGAGGACTGTTTATCGGACTTCTCTCAGAGGTCTATCAACAGCCTCTCATTCTAAGAACAGATCTATGATGTCAGCCCTCAATCTAACTCACTCCCCCACCTCCTTCCTTTCCTCACTATCTTAAACCATGCCACACTGAATGATGAAGAGCTTGGGTCAAAATGATGTGGTTATATAAACACCCACTATTTCTGTCTCATGGAAACGCTTCCCCTGTGAGTTACTCAATATGTTTCTCAGCTCAGAGAATGCATCTCTGCTCTAGGCTTGCACTGAAAAGAATACCATTTAGCCTAATCCCACTGGCAAATTGCTAAACCTTTAAGCTAAACCTTTAAGCGGGACTGCTGCGCGCGCCATGTGACAGCACTCTGATTTGAACGGGGTGGCTGGCAGCTTATAACCCAGCCAGTTGTACTGTGAGGGGAAGACTGGCAGAAGGCGGACTGGCAAAGAGGCCGGGCTCCCTGTTCTGATTCCAGCTCGGTCACCCCGAGTAGCTCACCTCGCCAAATCACCATTTTTTTCACCGAAGAAGTCAGCTTTTTTCAAAGGCCTCTTCTAGTTCTGATGTTTGAGCTCTTCATGGAGTGCTCTTTAAATTCCCAAAGGGAAAGAACATTACCTCTGGTATGCACTACTGATACACCAAATGCCTACAGAAAGAATGAACCAAGTGGCAAGTTTACCACTACACTTTCGAGTGGCTGTCAATTCATTTAAGAGAATCAGATTCTTTCTGCACCAGGGAGAGAGATTTCTTGAGCAGATGCAAAATTACATATTACTTATTGGGTCAAGTATGGATGGTGAGACTAAATAATTAGTTAAGGACTGAACTTTGAGAAGGAGAGAAAGGGCCATGGGAATATTTTTAGAGAGTGAACACATTTTGCAAAATAGTATCACAATGGGTGCTCACTTGGAGGATTAATTTATACCACAAAAGAGAACATGTACCATGGAGTATAATTCAAGAGACTTTGGAACAGCAACTGATTATTATTGGACTATCACCTTTCCTGTTGCCTTGTTCTACATCAGTGGCACCTGCCTTATTGCAATCCCCACCAGTCACTCAATCCCAACGTTCACAAGCACCCTGGATCTTCTCACCACAGCAAGAGGAATCCAAGTGAAGGGGAGGGAGGCCATGGGACATCCACTGAGCACGTGTGAAAAAGAAGGATGCTGTAAGACTAAATTTTCTTCTATTCTACAAGAGGAGAGTCCTGGTGAGGATCACAGAGGATGGGAGTAACAGGCAGCTCAAACACTAGAGCCTTTGGAAAGAAGGAAAGCCGTCCTATCAGGTTCTCTGTGAGACTATGCTAAGGATTTTAGCCCCATGCTTGCCCAGCACTTTGTTTCTATTCTGTTCCCCTTCTCCGGTTTTCCTCACCCTCACTTTCTTCTTCTCCAGCTCTAAGTGAGCCCTTGTCTTAGACCACCAGAAAACCACTAGCTGCTTTGATCTTATAATAGCCTGCAGCTAAAGGAAGCCTACCAAGATCAGGCTAGAGAGGAGAGGAAGGAGTGGGCTTGTGTATCAGAAACTGATTAGGATTCTGAATTCAGTGTCTCAAAGACACGTTATACCTGCTGCAGTGGTTCTGTACTGTTTTCAGTTGATCCATTCAACAGCATTCAGCCAACATCTACTGAGCATTTCCAACATACCAATCTAGGCTCTGGGGCTATAATGATGGTGAACAACAAAAACAACTAATACGTGTTACCTACTTTCATGGGGCTTACAGTTAGTGGAAAAGACATGAATGGAGAAAAAAAAAATCTCTACCCATAAATGTACAATTAATAACCAAGATAACCATCATAAAGAAATGAGATTCTCTAGAATGTTCTACAAGGAGCCTGAGGTGGAGCTGGGAGTCAGGAAATGACTTCTGGAGGACTGACACTAAAGCTGAGCTCTGACAAATGAGTAGGAGATTTCTTAGCAGAGGCAGGGGCGAGAGCAGAAGGAAGATGATGAGGCAGAAAATTACTACCCCCTTGAACTTGAAAGTCTACAATTTTTACATTATTCAGATGAGGCCAATAGAATTACGTCTGAACACTTTCTAAAAGGCCATTAGCGAACTATACTTATAAGGTAAGAGGTTACAGCCCCAGGTGAGTATGGAGACAGGATTCTGATCAGTGACCCCTGTGTCATCAATTCTGTCTTATAATAACCTTTTTTTTTTTGTATGAACTACATAACTGTCCTTGCTGAGTTATTTTTTTTTTTAAAGGAAGTTGTCTTTGAGACATGTGGACTTCAAAAGTTATTACTTTGTGATACAGCCATTAATCTTAGTTGTCAGAAGAAATTGCTTTCTACCTGGTATTTTACAGAGGCGCTTCAAAACTCTGCTCCCTACTCTTCTGCCTTCAGGTCTGAATGAATCAATAAATTAGCGACTCCAGCAGATGACTTGCTTGTTCAAAAAAAAAAAAAAAAAAGAAAGCTCAAGTGAGAAAGTGAGAGGTTTTTTGCCCCAACAAATAGCACAAGCAAAAATCCTGTGGCAAGTGAGAGCACAGAATGTTCAAAGAGCATTGAGGAAAAATAGGTAGATGAGGAAGTTTACTGACGGGGCCTGTAGGGACATGAGGGAGGGCTGATGCCAAGAATGACCCTGAGATTTCTGACCTACACCCCTGAACAGACAGTGGAATCACTCTTTGACTTGGGGGCAGTGGTTGGACATGGACAAAATCCAAATTTTGGAGGGAAGATTTTTTTTTTTTTTTTGACATGCTGAGTCTGAGGTGATTTTGAGCAATACAAATATTGATATTGTGGATGGATCTGTGGATAAGTTCAGAAGGAGAGAAGCTGTCAGACTGTAGGTGGTCCCTGATGCATGCATGGGGATAAGGTTGAGCAGGCTGGTGGCATAAAGCGAAAAGAGAAGGCAGCCTGAGATCAAGCACTGAGCAAAGCAAAAGAGAAAAGCAGCAGCCATGAGACAGGAGACAGCCTGCCTTGACCAGTGTTGTAATTATTCCTGGTAAGGGAGGAAGTATTTTCTCAGATGTTAGAATTCTAGGACAAGTAGGCTTCTTTAAGGAGGTATGAGAGCCTAAGCACTGTGTCAGATACCTACACTGGAAAATTTCCCCTGAATTGTGGGTAAAACCTATGAGAAATGAGGTTATACCAAAATGGGTGTTGACCAACCCACCTTACAAATTAATTTTTGGAACACAACCCATTTGCAACTTAAGTACATCATGTACTATGACAGAAGGACACATCTTATTTTAGTTACATCTTAAATATTTTGAGGGAACAGAGTATTTTTTTTTCTAATAGCACTTTATTCCTGGAATTTTGCTGTCATTTGAATATCTATTTTTAAGAACCAGAATGAAGAGTAAGGAGGACTGAAACCTAGCTGCATTTCTCCACTCTTTGTGAATCTTGCTTTTGTCTTTGTCAGTTCTGTGGTTTCCTGTCAGCTAATCAGACCCTGCCTTCTGTGTGGCAGCCGGAAGAACTGACCAACACGATCTCTGGTTAAAGTCTGGCAGCAATGAGCTAAGGAAGGGAACACAGCTCAAACCAGACAGATGTCAAGTTCCTTTAATCCTCTCCATAATACATGATTGAACTGGACATGGCTGGTTAGGCACTAGATGCTGCTTTGTTTCAGCTGATCTTTGGAAATCTGAGGCTGTGGCTCTACTAACATCCTTATCTACTTCCCAGAAACAAGGAGGTACACTGATGAACACTGGCTCTGGAGTCCCAGTTTTGATGTTCATTCACACCCAAAAGCCAAAAGTCTACATAAACAGCATGTTATTCCTAAATAGAAGTGCTTTGGAGAATCTATTTATATTCTTATATATATTCTTAGACTTATACTCCGTCGTTAAAACAGAAGAGAACAAGACAGGTTTAGGTAGTTCTTCCCTTTAAAGCAAAATGGATACATATATACTTGAGTTTACACTGCATAGAGAACAGCATTGTTCTAAAATATAGAAGTTTTTAAGAAAACCACAAATGTCTGAGACAGTTCATTCTTTGTGGAAGAAAAGAGTTCTGTGTACTACACGAGCTCCTAAAAGGCATTCCAAAGTTTGCAAACTTTGCTTGTTCTACCGTTTATTACTTTTTGATTTTCAGTATAAGATATTAATTTCCAAAGGTTGGAAAGGAATTGAGGCATGAATCAATCCCCACCTCTTCTTTAATAGTCTGTCTGTTCAACGGCTCATTGACTCATATCCACACATCTGAAATACAGCAGAGCTGGAAAGCGGCCTGGCTCATCCTTGTTTTAAGATAAGAGATTTAGGGACGCCTGGGTGGCTCAGTTGGTTAAGCGGCTGCCTTTGGCTCAGGTTATGATCCCAGTGTTCTCGGATTGAGTCCCACATCGGGCTCCTTGCTCAGCAGGGAGCCTGCTTCTCCCTCTGCCTCTGCCTGCCACTCTGTCTGCCTGTGCTCACTCTCTCTGACAAATAAATAAATAAAATCTTAAAAAAAAAAAAAAAGATAAGGGCACCTGGGTGGCTCAGTGGATTAAGCCGCTGCCTTCGGCTCAGGTCATGATCTCAGTGTCCTGGGATCGAGCCCCGCATCGGGCTCTCTGCTCAGCAGGGAGTCTGCTTCCCCTTCTCTCTCTGCCTGACTCTCTGCCTACCTGCGATCTCTCTCTGTCAAATAAATAAATAAAATCTTTAAAAAAAAAAAAAAAGATAAGAGATTTACTGAAAGTTCAGCTTATCCAGGGGAATGGTGTAGTGGTAGTGACAGTCTTCTATAAAGACCCTGTGAAAATACTCCTTCTGGAAAATCAAAGCCCACTGGACAGAAATCTGGGGGACCCATGTTCATGCCTGGGTTCCACCCTTATTAACCGTGTGAATTTGACCTCATGAGTAAATGTCTCTGAAACTCATCTTATTCCTTAGTATAATAACTGCATAAGTAACCTTTAAAATTTCACCCAGTTCTATAATCACATTTTCTTGTATTTCAGTTGATTTTTGGCAACTTTAGTGCTCCT
The DNA here is from genome assembly GCF_002288905.1 of Enhydra lutris kenyoni. Taxonomy (NCBI): domain Eukaryota; kingdom Metazoa; phylum Chordata; class Mammalia; order Carnivora; family Mustelidae; genus Enhydra; species Enhydra lutris. The sequence goes on along the minus strand of NW_019154105.1, from coordinate 71,882,570 downwards.
AATCACTTGGGTACTTGAAAGGCCATCTGATTTGTTCTTTGTGGTTTAAATTTTCTTATTGTTTAAAAAAATACCTGTGGATATTAAATTAGAATTCCTCAACTGTTTCAACAAAATTAAGACTTAAAGTTTTTATTTGACCAAAGGCAGATTCAAACATTGATATGGTTTCCACTCCTTGGTGTGATTAATAAAATTAACAGAAGTGAACTTTGTTGGGGCACCTGGGTGGCTCAGTTGGTTAAGCGACTGCCTTCGGCTCAGGTCATGATCCTGGGGTCCCGGGATCGAGTCCCACATCAGGCTCCCTGCTCGGCAGGGAGTCTGCTTCTCCAGCTGACCTCTCTCCTCTCATGCTCCCTCTCATTCTCTCTCTCTCTCTCACTCTCAAATAAATAAAGTCTTTGGAAAAAAAAAAAAAAGAAGTGAACTTTGTTTATATACCTCTTTCCATCTAGGGCTTAGGAAGTACAATGTGAGACAAAACTCAGGTGGGAATGTAAACACCCTTTCCATTAAGGTGCCAGAGAGTTTGTCATAACTCAGTAGGTTTGGCATAAACTAAGGCCTAGCTAATTCCAAATCCCATCTTCTTTCCAATACACCAGTTTGACCCCAGGAGAGCTAGTTAAAGACTGGAAATTCCTTGAATATTAAAGGGAACATGGCATTCTACTACCTATAATACCTCTGTTTCTCAGCCCAAAGCCTTGCATACAGTAGTTGCTGAATGATTAATTTGAGAAGACTAGAAGGGAGATTTCCATTGCCAAGGTCCTGGACTGAGGTCATTTAATTTGTGGACTGATATCATGGATCAGTTACAATTCTGCTTTTATCTCATACAGAAAATCTCATAAACCAAAATGACTACATCTTCATCTTGTCATTTAGAATGTCTGATGTTCTGATTCTTGGTATTTTGGCCGCATAGCCTTCGGGATTTTTGTGTGTGTGCATGTGTGTGTGCATGTGTGTGTACGCATGTGTCTGGCTGATCCCAGAAAGATACATATTCACCATCTCCATTCCTATATCAAACAGTAGGTATCCTGCAAGAAGGAGTCTCCAAGTTTTGTGAACCTAAGTACAGATCTATTTGTCCAAGGGAAGTAAGTGAAGGTTGTAAGTGAAATGAACACCCTGAGCCATGAAGCCGATGAATAAGAACAGGGAGACGATATGGTTCCAGGCTTCCAGCACAAATTCCAGCAGTGCTCAGCAAGCTTGGTGGATCTGAGATGTACTGAAAGATCTTTACCCACCAGGTAGGCACTTCTATTATAAGATGAATATACTTGCTCTGTAGCCATCTGCCTTGGAGTTTCAGATCCTTGAATTAGCACATGATTCAAGAAGAAAATTTCAATATATATCTGAAAATTCCATTATCTGGGCACCTCAATGGTTCAGTCAGTTAAGCATACAACTCTTGATTTTGGCCAAGGTTGTGATCTCAGGATCAAGCACTACCTCTGGCTCCATGCAGGGTGTGAAGCCTGCTTGGGATTCTCTCTGTCACCCTCTCTCTTCCCCACCCCCCGCTCCATGCAAGAGTGCAGGCGCACTCTCTCTCTCTCTTTAAAAAAAAAAAAAAAAAAAAAAAAAAAAGCTCCTGGGTGGCTCATTCCTTAAGCGTCTGCCTTCGGTTCAGGTCATGATCCCAGGGTCCTAGGATCAAGTCCACATCGGGCTCCCAGCTCAGCAGAAAGCCTGTTTGTCCCTCTCCCTCACCTTGTGTCTCCTCTCTTGCTGTCTCTCTGTCAAATAAATAAATGAAAACTTAAAAAGAAGAAGAAGAAGAAGAAGAAGAAGAAGAAAGAAAAGAAAAAGAGAAAGAAAAATTCTATTAGCATCATCAATTAAAAAAAATCATTTGTTATCTTCCTTTGTACACTAAGTTATATTACTTTTTAATTGGGTCAGCTTTTTTTTCCTCAATTGGTATGAGTTTTTTTTTTATTTTAAATATTGTTAGATATTAGATATATGGATTGTGAATGTCCTGTACTATGTAGTTGCTTTGTCAAGCTCTTAATAAGACCCCATTACACATACACATTTTTTTTTCTTTAAATTCAGTTTAATTAACATATACTATAAAGTCTCTGTTCCTGTAGATTGTCTCTGTTCCTTTAAGGCTCTCTCTCCATTCAAAAGATTCCCTGTGACATTTCTTGCAGGGCTGATTTACTATTCACAAATTCTTTTAGTTTTTGTTTGTTCCAGAAACTCTCTATCTCTCTTTCTATTCTGAATGACATCCTTGCTGGATAAAGTATTCCTGGCTGTGTATTTTTATTTCCCCCAATTTATCATGTTAAATGTATCATGCCAGTTCTTTCTGGCCTGCCAGGTCTCTGTGGATAGGTCTGCTGCCAGCATTATGTGTCTACCCTTGTAGGTTAAGGACCTCTCGTCCTGAGCTGGTTTCAGGATTTTCTCTTTATCTTTGAAATTTGTAAGCTTCTATAATATGTCCAGGTGTTGACCTATTTTTGTTGATTTTGAGGGGGGTTATCTGTGCCTCCTGGACATGAATGCCTGTTTCCTTTCCCAGAGTAGGGAAGTTCTCAGCTATAATTTATGAACATACATTCTTAATATAATGAAGTCGAGTTTATCAATCTTATTAATGATTAGTGCTCTTATTTACAGTATAGAAAATCGTTATGTATCAACATTATAAATTTATTCACCTATGCTTTCTTCTAAAAGTTTTATTGTTTTAGTTGTGATCTATCATTTTTTTTTACACAGTGTGAAGGAGGGTTCAAAGATCCTTTTCCACATGAATATCTAATTGATCTAGCACCATTTATTTAAAATATCATCCTCCCTTCTCTGTATTGCAATGAAGACTGTTCAAATCAAGTGATCTTATATATAATCAGATATAAGATCACTTCATTTATATCTATATATCTATATCTATCTATATCTATCTATCTATCTATATCTATATATATGGATATATCTTAATGTATATATTAGGTCTGATTCTAGACTCTCTTATTATGTCCCCATTCTATTTGTCTATCCCTTTACCAATACCACACTGTCTTACTGTGACTTTATTATTAAAGTCTAGCTAGCATGCATTGCTCTTCTTCAATATTGCCTTGGGCATCACAGCCCCTTTGCATTTTCATATAACGTTACTTCCCCAATTTACACACACATACACAGATGCGTGACCTGTTTCAGATTTTGAGTTTTACACTATTTATAAACCTATTTTGAGAGAATTAGCATCATTAATTGGAGAAAAATTAGAACCACAATAGAATACCACTGCATATCTAAGAAAAATGGCTGGAATTTACAAAAATTTTAAAAACCAGATAATGCCAAATGTTGCCAAGGATGTGGAGCAAATGGAACTCTCTTACATGTCCAGCATGAAACAAACTGAACCAGTCACCTGGGAAAAATATTTGACAATACCTACTAGGGCTAAACATATGCTTATTCTTCACCCAGTGACTGCACTCCAATCTTTCATGCTCTTCCATGTCCGGTGCTCCCTTCTTTGTTTCATAGGTGGAATAGCTTTCCCTCTAGAGTGTGTGGTTTAAAACACAAGTTCCGGGACGCCTGGGTGGCTCAGTTGGTTAAGCGGCTGCCTTCGGCTCAGGTCATGATCCCAGTGTCCTGAGATCGAGTTCCACATCGGGCTCCTTGCTCATCAGGGAGCCTGCTTCTCCCTCTGCCTCCGCCT
>NW_019154105.1:71761731-71878749 GCF_002288905.1 Enhydra lutris kenyoni | reverse complement strand
TTGGTTAAGCGGCTGCCTTCGGCTCAGGTCATGATCCCAGTGTCCTGAGATCGAGTTCCACATCGGGCTCCTTGCTCATCAGGGAGCCTGCTTCTCCCTCTGCCTCTGCCTGCCATTCTGTCTGCCTGTGCTTGCTCTCTCTCTCTCTCTCTCTGACAAATAAATAAATAAAATCTTAAAAAAAAAAAAAACAAAAACAAAAAAACACAAGTTCCAGAGTCAGATTGCTCGCCTGCATACTGTAGCTCCACCTTACCTGGTAGGGTGACTGTGGGTGAATTACCCTCGTGTATCTCATGTGGACAAAATGATTAGTGTGTTTGCACATCGTTTATGATTTTTATCTGCAACATGGTGGAGGAAGTGGAGTGTACTTACCCCCTCCTAGGTTTGTCGTTCTGAGAGGACCAAATGGTCCAGTCCACACAGGAACAGTGCCTGGCAACCCCCAAGAGCTCAATAAACATTAGCTTTAATTATTATTTTCTACCTATTGTAACACTACCTCTCAATGCCTACTTAGTGCAAATGGCACCACCTCCATGAGATTTTTTTCAAGAGGAGGAGGAAGCTAATACTAATTCTGACAGACATGTAGTCCCTCTCTGTCTATCCACACTTTATTTGAATCTTTTTTGATTCTTAATATATTTGGCTTTGATTGCGAATTGCCCTGCTGGTGTTTGCCCCTCCAGACTGTGAGCATCCCCGAGACAGGAATCTCTGCTCACTTGAGTGTCTCTCTAGATCTCTGCCTGGTGCTCTGCACTTACATGTTCAATAGATGTTGGTTACATTGTATCAAATCCAATCAGGAAGGGAGACTGCTAGGTGCCTTTGAGTAATAATGTTACTGGATGTGTTTGCTTTCCAAGACGCCTGCCATTTGGAATTGGGCTTAAACAAACAGTTGACCTAAAAGGACAGTTTTTAGTGACCTAAGAAGAAGGTCATGAGAAGTTATGCTAAGATCCAGGAGAGTGGCTTGAACACTGGCATAAAAACACTTCAACTGAGTGGAACAAGTGGTTGGGGTAAAATCTGCCATTATTATGAAAATGTAAAGTTGATAAAGATGTTTCCAGTTATGATCTTGAAACCAGAAACTGCCTTAGGGGATATTAAGATACCTGCAGTTTAATTTTTTTTTTTTTTAAGATTTACTTTATCTTAGAGAGAGAGAAAGTGCACGTGAGTGAGCGTGAGCCAGTGGGGGGAGCAGAGGGAGAGGGAGAGGCTCTCAAGCAGACCCCACTGAGTGCAGAGCCCAACACAGGGCTCAATCTCACAATCCTGAGATCATGACCTGAGCTGAAACCAAGAGTCAGACGCTTAAGCGATTGAGCCACCCAGGTGCCCCTAAGATACCTGTAGTTTAAAAAGAGAACTGGATTTTCATACACTGAGCTCAGTCTTCAGTTTGGATGGAAAGCCTTGGACTTTTAATCCTGCAGTTTGTTTTTTTCTTTTAATTTAAACTCAACTCAATTAATAGTGTATTATTAGTTTCAAAGGTAGAGATCAGTGATTTATCAGTCTTATATAACACCCAGTGCTCATTACATCACATGCCCTCCTTAATGTCCATCACCTGGTTACCCTCTCCCCCACCTGCCTCCCCTCCAGCAAACTATAATTAAGAGTCTCTTATGGTTTATCTCCCTATATGACTTTGTCTTCTTTTGTCTTTCCCTCCCTACCCATATGCTCCTTTGTTTTGTTTCTTAAATTCCACATATGAGTGAGACCATGTGATAATTGTCTTTCTCTGATGGACTAATTTCACTTAGCATAATACCATTTTTACTTACTCAGATTGACCCCATAGGTCAATTTGTGCTAATGGCTTTGACTTTGCCTTGAGACTTATTTGCAAAAACCCCTGAAGTGGAAGAAGTTCTATCTCAGAGCACCTGGGTGGCTCAGTCAACTAGGTGAACAATTCTTAGTTTTGTCTCAGGTCATGATCTCAGGCTCCTGGGATGGGGTCCTATCATGGGCCCTGCCTTCAGCACGGAGTCCACTTGGGATTCTCTCTCTCTCTCTCCCTCTGCCCCTCTGCTCACTCACTCTCTCTCCTCTCTCTTACAAACAAATAAACAAGCAACCAGTTCTATCTCGAAGGCTGCCCAATTTGAAGATCCCCAGGCAAGAGAATAAATAGGGGTTCATACAGTATACGTAAATATTTACTAGGTAAACATTAAGGTAATAAGATGCTATACAAAATACATCTATCCGTCCACCTTCATAAAGACCTGGAAGCCATGATCATACTTCCTACAGGAGCACCTGTTGGCACAGGGCTTCCTGTGACTTGCAGACCCAGCTGTCCCTGATCTTGATGGGCTTCCTGAACAGGTATGGACACCCCAGCCCATGTGTCCAAGTCCCAGCCACACCTGCCCACAGATAGCTAATCTTTTGGCCCCAGAGACAGCATGGTCTACCTTCTGGAAAATAGACCTAAGAGTAAGGGCTGTTGGACACTGGAAAGTAGTTCTGGGATTCTGGGCTTTCTAGTGTGGTATGGTCCCTCCCTTGCACTGTGGAGAGGGTATGTAACCAAAACAAGGTTTTCTTTCTTTCTTTTTTTTTAAAATATTTTATTTATTCATTTGACAGAGATCACAAGTACGCAGAGAAGCAGGCAGAGAGAAAGGAAGAAGCAGGCTCCCTGCTGAGCAGAGAGCCCCCAAAACAAGGTTTTCTAAAGTATGGGGTCCTCCTTCTTGGGTTTAAGGGTAATACCAAAGCTACTTTAAAAATATGCATGATGATGGAATATTTTTATCTCAGAGTATTCTCAAACCCTTATTTCATGAAATACTGGCATTCCTAAACACCAATATTAGAGTACTAAACAAAATTCTGGTGCTACTCGCTTCTCCCCAACAACAGAAAGCCTTGAAGTTAAAAGAATTTGTTGTATTAGTAAAGCATAAGTAATTACCAAAGAGCAAGCTATTTTACTTGGGCTTTTTTCCCACTATAAGTCTGAAAGCCATGGACTTGGTGCCACTTTTGCCTCATTCAGACTAATTCAAAAGAAAAAGAGAAAACTAAGGATTTGCTTTAAAACCACATCATAGGGCACCTGGGTGGCTCAGTTGGTTGAGCATCTGCCTTGGGCTCAAGTCATGATCTCAGGGCCCTAGGATCAAGCCACACATCAGGCTTCCTGCTCAGCAGGAAGCCTGCTTCTCCCTCTTCCTGCTGGCCCACCACCCCCACTCCACCCCCGCTTATGCTCTCTTCCCCTCTCTCTCTCTGTCAAAGAAATAAATAAAATCTTTTAAAAAAATAAAATAAACCCACATCATAACAATCATTGGCCATAACATCATGGCCAATGGGAGGATAGGTTGTTTTTAGTAAAGGCACATCAGAAACTCTCTTCTCTACCCATTTGAACAGAACGGTCTACACCCACTCCATATTTTGCTTCTCAGAAACTTGGATATTAGAACATCAGATTTATTTACTTGTTCTGAGAAAAACCAAAGCTATAACATACTATCTTAGATATCTTCCTGTCCAGACATGCCTAAATAACTCAAAAATAAGCTTTGAAGTCGAATAGATTTGATTTCCCATTTTAGGTCTGTCATGTTATTTTTTTTTTTTAAAGATTTTATTTATTTATTTGACAGACAGAGATCACAAGTAGGCAGAGAGGCAGGCAGAGAGAGAGGAAGGGAAGCAGGTTCCCTGCTGAGCAGAGAGCCCGACATGGGGCTCGATCCCAGGACCCTGGGATCATGACCTGAGCCGAAGGCAGAGGCTTTAACCCACTGAGCCACCCAGGCGCCCCTTTCATGTTATTTTTGTGTGACATGGACCCGGGCAACACCACAAAGACCACAAGTTGTAAGGATTAAATGGAGTCATTTATGTAAAAGGACTTGGCATACTACCGAGACGCCCTGTGAATGTTATATTCTTTCCTCACTATTTCTCTTCACTGCATTCAACTCAAATTTTTCAATCATCACAAAAGTAGATTGATCGTGATAGATGAGAATATAAGCGACTTCCATTCACGACATATGATACTAAATTTCAGATTCACATGCAGAAAAATCTCCTCAGAGTGAAAGGAATTTTGGAAGCTAATCAGAGGATGTCCTCGGTGGTTCTGAAGAACAAAGAATGTTCTTGATATTAAATTGAGCTCTCCACGATTTCATAGTCTCAGGTTATAGCTGCATTCCTATTAACCTCTTTCCTTTTTGCACATAGATACTCTTTTTGGAAATTACTTTTTCACGAATCCCTGCCAATTATATCAGAGTTATTGTGAAACAGGGGTTCTTTTTTTTTTTCAAAAATCCACATTCGAATCCTAACACGGGGCCCTACAAAGAACTAGGAAAGCTCTCAAGCAGCTGCTTCTCCTGGAGAACTGGCTGGAAGTTACCTGCAAACAAACCCCAAGGTCTGCCCACCCCGGCAGCCAGAGTAGAAGTCATACTCCCTCTCTTTGCAGATGACATGATACTCTATGTGGAAAACCCGAAAGACTCCACCCCCAAATTACTAGAACTCATACAGCAATTCAGCAACGTGGCAGGATATGAAATCAGTGCACAGAAATCAGCTGCTTTCCTATGCACTAACAATGTAACTGTAGAAAGAGAAATTAGGGAATTGATTCCATTTAAAATAGCACCAAAAACCATAAGATACCTAGGAATAAACTTAACCAAAGAGGTAAAGGATCTATACTCGAGGAACTACAGAACACTCATGAAAGAAACTAAAGACACAAAAAGAAAGAAAAACATTCCATGCTCTTGGATCAGAAGAATAAACATTGTTAAAATGTCTATGCTACCCAGAGCAATCTATACTTTCAACACCATCCCAATCAAAATACCAAACGGCATTTTTCAAAGTGCTGGAAAAAAAATCCTAAATTTTGTATGGAGCCAAAAAAGACCCCAAATTGCCAAGGAAATATTGAAAAAGAAAAGCCTGGGGGCATCATGTTGCCTGATTTCAAGCTTTACTACAAAGCTGTGATTATCAAGACAGCGTGGTCCTGGCACAAAAACAGACACATAGACCAGTGGAACAGAGTAGAGAGCCCAGATATGGACCCACAACTCTATAGTTAAATAATCTTTGATAAAGCAGAAAAAAATATCCAGTGGAAAAAAGACATTCTCTTCAGTGGATGGTGTGGGGAAAATTGGACAGCCAAATATAGAAGAATGAAACTGGACCATTCTCTTACACCACACACAATGGTAAACTCTAAATGGATGAAAGACCTCAATGTGAGACAGGAGTCCATCAAAATCCACAGCAACTTCTTTCAAGACATGTCCCCAAAGGCAAGAGAAACAAAAGCAAAAATGAACTTTTGGGACTTCATCAAGATCAAAAGCTTCTGCACAGCAAAGGAAACAGTCAACAAAACATAGAGGCAACCTATGCAATGGGAGAAGATATTTACAAACAACACTACAGATGAAGGGCTGATATCCAAGATCTATAAATAATTTCTTAAACTCAACACCCCCAAAACAAATAAGCCAAAAAATGGGTAAAGACAAGAACAGACACTTCTCCAAAGAAGACATACAAACGGCTAACAGACACATGACAAAATTTTCAACATCATTAGCCATCAGGGAAATTCAAATCAAAACCACACTGAGATACCACCTTATACCAATTAGAATGACAAAAATTAACAGAGTGGGGCATCTGATCCTGACCTTGTGGGTTCACCGGAAGAGACTGGCTGAGAAGCCATAGGAATTCAATGTCTGCATCCCTAAATGTAATTGCTGGGTCTCAATGGGTAAATAAATTAGCTTTCTTCCTGCTCTCCTCTTGCACTGTAAATCACAGTATTTTGAGTTTGAGTGCACCATCTCAGCAAAATGCAAAAATTCACATGAAAAATGGAGACTATGTATACCTATATATAATGAAAGGGTGTTACAGCTTTTCCTTTTTATATGTAAAGGATGCCCTACTTCTTTACTAAGTCCCCTAAACAACCTAAAACTGCTTGTCACAAATATACCAATGTTCTATTTAAAGGAAACAGTGTGGGGACAGGTAAATTTCGGTTCCTGTCTGCAAACAATTCACAGCAACATCTCATCAAGGCACTGCAGCACTGCTCCCTGCTAAGCTACTGTAGGAGAATTCTGGAGGGGCAAGGGGGGGGTATTTTTTTTTTTTTTTTAAAGAAATTGAAGTCCTTGCTATTTGCGGCATACTACAATCAATGTTTAAAACATTTCTAAGAGCATAAGAAAAATGTCACAGCGTAGGGTTTCTGGGTTCTTTTTCATTGGAAGTGAATCCTGGGGAGTCTGAACCACTGCTGAGCTGTGACAGCTGCTGGGAACACACTGGGTTGTTGATTACACAGAAGCAAATCACCAGGACAGTAAAGAACCCGGATGTGCTTTCCCATTGGGAGAGAAATTTATGTTTTCCCAGTGAATCTAAGGATGATGTTAGGAAGAGGCTCTGAGAGTGCAAATGCTTTGTGGGGCTAACGCCCCCCACCCCGCCAATTTTTTTTTAAATGATATAATTTCAGAAGGAGAATACAGTGGATCTTCAAAGACAAACCTTGTGAAGTGGTTGCTAGAAGCAAAAATGACAGTGAGAAAAGAGAGCAATCTACAAACTTCCTTTATGCTCTGCTCTTCCTCCTCCTAAAGACAGCCTTTGTAAATGACCCCTGTGCAACACCTCCTTACTACCCAGCTGGGCCTCCCACTCAGGGAACGAGACAGGGTAAGAGTGCTAACGGCCCGCCCACAGCTCCCAGGGCTGCGCTCCCACTTCCAGGCAGACCTGCTGCTCCTACCTTTCTCCTCCTAGTCCTTGAAAATCCAGCTCCATTGCTCTTGCAATACCCATTTCTGTACCTCCTGCTTTCTTGGGAGAATTGGTTAGAATCTATCCTTGGACATCTGATGTCATATGATGTCCCCTGACTCAAAGCATTGCAGGGTCTAAATCTTTCATTTGACTTAGAGGAGGCAGTACAGAGAAGGCTTGCAGGCTTGGTCTCTGATGATGGACTTGCTGGCATTGAGTCCTTAGCTCCAACGTTTTCACGAGCTGTGTGACTTTAGGCAAATCACTTAACTTCTCCGTGCCTGTGTTTTCTCACCATAACAGGGAGAATCACATCACCTAACTCCTAGGGTTGTTGTCTGGAATAAAGGAATATAAGAGTACCTAGAACAATGCCAGCCACAGAGTAAACACAGAAGAGCTATTAGTTACTATTTTGGCACCAATAGTACCTTTGAACAGGAGGCATTCTGTCTCCGCCATCTACTGCTTCTAATCAGTTGCTGACTGGTCAAGTCCCTGATCGCTCACCGTATCCCCCATTCAAGGGTACCTTGTGCCCCCACTGTGGATATTATGCTGCTGACTCCCATTTCACTGGTCAATATGGTGCCCGGAAGATAAAGGGGTAAAGAAAGGGAAGAAATAGTGCGCGCTGTCACGTGCCAGCTCAAACGTTCATACTCCTAACCTCGTCTCATGTTCATGACTCCCAGGAACCCGAAGGCCACCGCTAGCCCTTCTCTGAATCTTGACTGAAAACAAACCATCTGTAAAAAGACATCTTTGAGACAGCTGGAGAAATTAGAGTAGGCGACACTGTGTGCCCAAGGATACTAAGGAACGTTTACTTTTTTTTAAATGCAATAATCCCAGGGGGCTTGCATAGGCCTCAAAAGGCACTTATTAGCCAGAGAGCCATATTGAAGTAACTATGGGTAAAATTATCTGATGACTGAGATGGGCAAGAAAATATTCCAGCACACGTCCACCTCATGAAAGTGTGCAATGGGCCAAGGATATGATATTGGTACGATTTTGCTAATTTTTGAAACCGCGTGATGGTAACATGGGTTACTCTTCTTTCTATATTTGTAGTATATTTGAAAACTTCCCTAGTAAGAAGTTTCTTAAAGGAAGGTATCTCAGGGGCACCTCGGTGGCTCAGTCAGATGGGCGTCTGCCTTTGGCTCAGGTCGTGATCCCAGGGTTCTGGGATCGAGCCCTGCGTCAGGCTCCCTGCTCACGGGAAGCCTGCTTCTCCCTCCCTCCCAGCTCAGTGCTCTTTCTTTCTCTTTCTCTCTCTCAAATAAATAAATAAAATCCTTTTCTTGTTTTTTTGAAGGCATCTCATCTGCAAGTGAGGAAAATGGGGACCCTTAGAGGCTAAGGACCTTGCCTAAGGGCACAGAGTCAGTATCCAAAGTCCTTTTTGGTTGATGCCAATTGCATCCCTGAGAGAGGCTCTTCTAAACTGTTGATGCTGTCTTTTTAATATCAAAATGTCTGTACCTACAGGCATCTCCTCACTTTCCATTCTAGGCTCTGAGGAGGTTTTCCTTTTTCTCCAATGCTGAGCCTACACAGAAATACCTGTTTAATTCTACTCCTCTTTCTTTTAACACTGTTAATGTGACCTCTCCACTGATCACTCCCCTTCTGTCGAGGTCTCCCTATTGTGAAATGGACTATCCCTCAGTCCATGGCTTTCTGCTTGTATCCTTTCCCGCCAACACCCCTGACATCTGTTGGTTCAGCCTTTACGATGTGTTTCCCATCCCCACCACTCGAAACCACGGGCTTTTCCAAGGTGAGAACACAACCTAATTTCTACATCATTTGGATATACCTCAGTTTTCACCCTGCTCAGTATCTCTGCAGCTGGCTGACGACCCACTTCTGCTTCAATCTCTCTGTGTTGCCTTTCCTATCCCTGGGTTTGTTTTGCTTCTCCTCTCCATCTCTGATTTCCTGGATTTTTTCCACAAAAATCTCACAGTTTAAAAAAAAAAATCTTAGAAATCATCTAGTTGATCTCTTCATCCATGCGTGGATACCATGGGGAAAAAGTCAACATATGCAGACATGTGTAACAAACTGTAGGTACCCTAGGAATGCCAAGTCTAGTGTTGATGAGGGGTAGAAGCAGAAAAACGTTCACTGTTAGCCCAGAAGGCTGACCTACAGCCCATATAGCTCTGATAAGGATCAAATACATGTTGGTCACTCTATTCTTAAAGGGTCTCATGACTGCCACATATCTTACCAATAGTTAATACCAAACTGAATGATAAGCACCAGAGAAATTTTGTGAAAGTAGTTTTAAGTGTAGAAATTTGAAGACATATTTACGATCCAGTACTCCCTGCACACGACCACTTGACCATTAAAGCATATAACAACCAGCCTCATTCAGCAAATGTGCAGCTTTTTCTGCCCACGGGTCCCATCCCCATGCTACTTAAACAAACTTAGGAAGCTGCATCATACAACATCTCGAGAGTTCTTTCTCTACCATGACCCTGCAACAGTAGGATCTAGTTCTGTATTCCGTCTGCTTGCTGGACGTCTCCACATGATTGTTATTCAAGCCCCTGGACTTAAAATACCTCAACTGGAATTTATCATCTTTCTCAGAAACCAGCTTCTTTTCCCAACACTCCTCCTTCTGTGAAGGGCAATGCTATTATTTTAGTCAAGAAGGCTTAAGATCTTGGAATCAACTTAGACCTTATTTTCCTAATAGGATTTAGTTTTTAGAGCAGTTTCAGGTTCACAGCAAAACTCGGTGGCAAGTGCAGAGAATTCCCACACTTGGTCTCCCTAATCCCCAGCCTCCTCCATATCCACACCCCCAACTACAGCGGTACCTCTGGTGACAATGGACAAAACTCCGCTGATAAGAGTATAATCACCCGAAGTCCACAAGTCCACAGTTCATATTATAGCTCCCTGCTGGTGTGGGACATTCCACAGGTTTGGACAAATGTATGAGAAATGACATGTAGTGAGCACCACGGTATCCTACAGAGTCATTTCACTGCCCTCAAAAATTCTCTGTGCCCTGCCTGCCTATTCATCCTCCTTCTTTCTAAACCCTTGGCAACCACTGATCATTTACTATCCCCATAGTTTCAGCTTTTTGCCTTTTCCAGAATATCATATAGTTGGAATGTGGCACCTTTTCAGAGGGTCTTCACCACTTAGGAACATGCACTTAAATATCCTCCATGCCTTTTCGTGGCTTGATTGCACAGTTCTTGTTCAGGTTGAATACTATTGCACTGTCTGCATGGACCACGGCTTATTTAACCATTCACTGACTGACGGACATCTTGCTTGCTTCCAAGTTTGGGCAACTATGAATAAAGCTATTACAAACATCTGTGTGCAGATTTTAGGACCTTTTTAAAATCCTCCATAAGCCTCACATCCAATAATAACAATTAGTATATAATGTTGAGGGCTTAGATACACTTAAAAATGTACTATCTCATTTGCTATAGGCATTTGAATTCCTAACTACAAATAGGGACCACGCTCAAGCTGAGAAGGGCTCATTCAAGGACATGTAGCCTTAGCAGACATATGGAAGTGGAGATAGAAGAAGCCAGGATGTGAGCCCCAGCTTTTCTCCTTTAAACATCAGTCAAGTCCCTCCAAGCTGCCAGGTCCTAAGTTCTGTGTCTCAAACCCACCCTTTCCTTTTTACGCCCACCATTACTGCTGTGGTTCACGAAGGATGCTCTAGCTTTGAACTCACAACACTCTCCTCTTCAGTTACACATCTCCTGGTCTAATAAGCCTTAACCACTTTACACAGTGTCTAAACACACCACACCATCTCTTCCCTGCTTGTGAAGACTCAGCAACTCTTTGTTGCCTCCTGGATAAAGTGCAATGTCTCGCCCTGGCTCTCAGAGCCCCACAGCCTGGGTCCCCTCCCCCCAGACCCTGTGCATTTTCTGTATCATAAATAGTCATACCCCCAACCCTATCCACCTTCCTCTAAGTCTCTGCTACTCTAAGGTTTCTGCCACCCTGGCCCCTCCCTATCATCTCAAGGGCTGGCTGCTGTCCGTGGGTTCCAGAGACTAGGTAATGCACAGATGAGGGTCCCCAGCTGTCCTCTCCCTGCCAAGGGTAATCACAAAAGGATTCAGGGGAAGGAAAGATGTACAAGTCACTTCCCAGAATTCTACCTTTGTACTCATGCATACATTTTTTAAAAGTGGCAAAATTGGGATGCCTGGGTGGCATTGTTGGTGAAGTGTCTATCTTCGGCTCAGGTCAGGATCTCAGGGTCCTCCAGGTCCTGGGATCGAGTCCTGTACTCGGGCTCTGTGTTCAGCGGGGAGCCTGTTTCTCCCTCTGCCTGTTTCTCCCTCCTCCTATTTGTGCTCACTCCCTCTCTCTGACAAATAAAATCTTTAAAAAAAAACAACAACCTTAAAATAAATAAATGCATGGATAAAGAAGATGTGGTATATATATACAGTGGAATATTATTCAGCCAGCAGGAAAATGAAGTAAGAGGCTTTTAACTATAGGAAACCAACTGAGGTGGGTGGGAGGATGGGGTAACTGGGTGATGGACATTAAGGAGGGCACGTGATGTAATGAACTGGGTGTTATATGCAGCTGATGTATCCCTGAACTCTACCTCCAAAACTAATAGTACACTATATGTTAGTTAATTAAATTTAAATAAAATTTTTAAAAAATAAAAAAAAAAACCTTTAAAAAAGTGGAAAACGGCCACTAAAACTAGTGACCTCATTATTTGTTGACTCAAAAAAATAAAGTTGAAAGGGTAGTAAAGTCATTGAAATGTTGCACAGGTCTTTTTCCTAGGGGTTGTCCTAGTAAGGTAACACTGCTGGGTTTTTTCCTCCTATTTGTCTCTGGAGTTAGAAAAAAAATCCTTTCAAGGCAACCTAACAGCAAAGAAATATACAGTAAAATAACATTACACAAATCACATTAGGAGAAATACACTGTAATGAATATGAGCTCGGGGTTTCCTAAAACATAATTTCTGGCTCTGTAGAGACCACATTAATATATTAATCTTTTTTTTAAGATTTATTTATTTGACAGAGATCATAGGTAGGCAGAGAGAGAGGAAGGGAAGCAGGCTCCCTGTTAGCAGAGAGCCCAACACGGGGCTCGATCCCAGGACCCTGGGACCATGAGCTGAGCCGAAGGCAGAGGCTTTAACCCACTGAGCCACCCAGGTGCCCCTAGTATTTTAATCTTTACGAAAAGACACAAACCCTTGGATCTCAAAATGTAAATAAAATCAATGGTCCAGAATGAAAAGATCCATGTCAAATGTGAAATAGCTTGTAATTATCAAGAAAATAATTTTAGGTATTTGTGGCTGATGCCTTTCTAGTTGTCTGTAATTGACTTAACATTATTTTTTCCAGGTATGAAAAAGACACTTCACTATGTGCTTTATAACAGTCTTTGACTGAAAGACTATATTTAGTTCTTATTAGATAAAGAAAATCATCAATCATATCACTTTCAATGTAGTGGAAACTTTATGGTAAGAAAACCTGAGAACAAGATACAGTATTTTTTAAGGTGACTCCTCAAGTGAGCGGGGTTGGAGATGAGAAATACGTGCTAAAATTTCATCATTAGCATCCCACCCCTCCCACCCCTCACCTTCCATATTTGCTAGCATCTGTTTATAAACTGAGTATGTAAATGTCTGTCATCTGAAAATGTATATGAAAACCTGTTCACATTTCCAAGTCTGGTAAGAGCAAATGACTCTTTCATGTGTCTTTAATGTTAACCCATTCAAATGGTTTTCTGAACAACAGGTATGCCAATTATAGAAAGTTCTAGTGGCACGGTTATTGATTTGGTCCTTGGCAGACCCTCTGAAGTTGACAGAGAGCTTTAAACACATAAATGGAATAGTTTGGCATTTTATGGTTACGCTCCACATTCAGCTTGGAAGACCAGATGAGTCTGGCAAACTCCTTGAATTACCCATAAAGGGTTGGTTTGTTTACTGTACCGCCTGCTTGGCAACTTCATCACTTCAACTCTACACCCTTCATCATTCAGCTTATTTATCCACAAAACACTCTTTTCTCTTTGGCACTGGAGATTTTTTTGGCTTGTTGCTTTTTTCATTTTATTATGTCTTATTGGTCAATGGCAAGAAAAATTTCTTAAAATCTTCCATACCTACATTCTGTAGGCTTCTCTGTTAGGCTTGACTGCTCCATTGCCTACAGTGTAAACCCCCTCCCCCCAAACTATTTGGTCTGTGGGAATATCCCCTCCCCAAGCCCCCAGTAAAGTAAGAGCTCTGTCTGGGTCAAGCTATCTGCACATGTGATGTAACTCCACATTCTGAGGTAAAGGCACTGGGACAAGGGCATTAGGCTGAGGGCCAAATGGGGGCTGGGACGCAACATAATCTCTACCATCCGAGCCTTGTGGCCATGGAGCTCCTGCTCAGGGAAGTTTTTGAATTCTCCCAGAGATAATTTCCTAAATGCTCTGGTTCTAGAAAATGTTCCTTCTTTAGTGTGTTTGTAATGCTGCTTCCTCTTACCTATGGACCAACAGGTTGTCGGTGTCTTCACCCCAAATCTCAACTGTCAGGAGCATATGCCAAACCCTATGAGCCATGGCCAACCACACAATTCCTACCTACTCAGCTCAGCGGGACAACCACAGTCAAGGCTAAGGCTATAGCATCGGTCATTTCGTGACGTGGTTTCTTTTCAGAAGCTCCTCATGATCTCAGCTGCTTCATGTACACCCCCTCAGGTGTACTTCCTGGAGGGGGATCCAGGAAGAGTTGAGGAGGAGATTCTGGCTAGACCAGACCCTGCACGCTGGCCATGAAAACAGAAACACTGCAGTTCAGCTGTACCGAATGGATAAAACCCTTCCTCAGCCTCTCAGTGTTGCCGGCATGCTCCAGCAAAGCACCGCCATCTTGTTCATGAACACTGCTGACTGACCTCAGAATCTGAGGGGCATAGAGGTAATGGAAGAAAAGAGACATAAATCACCAAATCTGGCCCTCTGCTTGGTTTTCAGGACTTTCACGTCCGGCTAACAATGGAGATAAATGGACAATTCCTTGCCTGAGAACTGGAACACTGCACATATGGATGGAATCAGGAGGACATCTGATAAAAGTTACAGATAATTCCAGTTCAAAGATCTCTGTGTTTCCATTTTCAGATGCTTTAATCATGTGGCCCATATGCCCGCGTCTGCAATGCAGACGGCTGGGGGAACAGATGTGTCCCATTGTTCCAGGTAGAAGCCCCCCATGTGGGAATCAGGCAATTGCTAACACTCTGCGCTGAAGTGCATCTGCCCCCGGTGCCCCACACCAATGGTCCCCGCAGGGGAGAAACTATAAATGAAATAAACGTTTGGGGCAGACCTCCAAAGGGAAAATATGAGACCTTGGCTGAGCTATACAGCTCGCTAACAAATCCCTCTGTGGCCAGTGCACAGCAGAACGTGCATTGTGCTCATGCTCCACTCTTCCCTGAGCGGATCCTGGGGCAGCAGCTGCAGTGACTACAACTGGAAGCCCAGACCATGTGCTAAGACATGGGTGCCAATCTGAGAGAATAAGGGGCACCGAGAAAGAAGGGCTCCTTTACAGAGGTGGAAATGGTCTCTGGGGACAGTCAGTTGGTGCAGTTTGGAACCAAGGCTTATGATCCTTTGCACTGGGACAACAGCTCTCTGGGAGCCTCAGATCTTGTAGCTTTATCATCTTTCATGAGTTTATTCCCCCACTCCCACCCCCACTTAGAAAAGGTACATATGGACTTTGTTGGAGGGGTTATTGTAGAATATATAGAGTGACAAAGGCAAAACACAGCAAACACCCTTAAGAATGTCACATTACCGGCTAAATGGCCACGTACAGATGGGAATGACCTGATGGTCATGACCTTTGGAAACTGGTTGGCTGACTTTGCCAGGGGCAGCTCATTTCTCAACTCCAGTGACCAAGCAAGTTTAAAAATCCCGGTCTGAAACAAATACATGGACTATTTGGTGTTTCCTGAATTCTAGCACCTTCTTTTTCATTCTGCGCAACCAAACAATGAATGAATGAAAGATGATTTAGGGAAGCAGGCTGGCTAAAATGTTAGAGAGAAAGTAAGGATCAAATTCAAGAAAGTTTTTAATTGCATTTTTGAGATTCCTCAAGTTCTTTTCATTATATATCACATCAAAACTTTCCTATAGCACCTAGATAAAGCATGACAAAACCATGGAAGACTATTACTGAAGACGGGTGTGTTTTTCTACTCAAGTGACTGTCAAAACCATTTATCCAAACTCATTTTCTCCAACTACCTTCCACCTAAATTTGCTACACTCCAGTGAACTGTATTTTACTCTCTCACCTCACGCTCCCTTAGCTTTGAGAATCCAGTCCGGGATAGATCCATCACGGGAAAGTGTACATATTGTAAGTCTCATCATTTATATAAGTTTAGAAATAAAGAGAGACAATTTGCGTGTAACAAGTGCTTTCCTTTATTTAATCGGTATTTATTGTGTACCTAGATGGTACTGTAGTGCTGACCAACAGAAATCAGGGAGTCACAGGTGAAATTTAAATTTTTAAATTATCAAAAATATCATTTCAATGTACCATCAACATAAAAATTGAGATACTTTACATATTTTTATTATTTAATTCAATTAGACAACATATGGTACATCATTAGTTTCAGAGGTAGAGGCCAGTGATTCATCAGTCGCATAGAACAGTCAGTGCTCATCACATGCCCGTCACCCAGTTACCCCATCCCCCCCCCCCCCCCCCCCTCCAGCAACCCTGTTTGTTTCCTAGAGTTAAGAGTCTCTCACGGTTTTTGTCCCTCTCTGATTTCTTCCTTCTCAGTTTTCCCTCCCCTCCCCTTTGATCCTCTGCACCTCTACATTCTTTCTTATTCCAAGTCTTCAAAATCTAGTTTGTATTTTATACCTTCAGTGTCTCATTTCACCATCCACACTCAAGTCCTCAACAGCCCTCTAGGGCTACTGGCTCCCAAGCTGGATAGCATATTTCTAGACAATTTGTGCTTTCTTGCCTGTCTTACTTATTTGCTTTGTTCTCTCTGTCCGAATGATTTCATGCTTCGTCCATACATCCATTTGCTCATTCAACATGTATTAAACCTTGATTATGGCCACACAGCAGAATAATTAGCCATAAACCCACCTCTCATAAAACCCTAAGATATTTTTGCTGTAACAAATATTCTTCGAAATATAACAAATATTCTTTGCTGCAACAAAATATTCTTATAAAACCCTAAGATATTTTTGCTTTAACACATATACTTTGAAATAAACAGCTAGAGGGGTGCCTGGGTGGCTCAGTCAGTTAAATGTCTGCCTTTGGCTCAGGTCATGATCTCAGGGTCCTGGGATCTCATCCCATGTAGAGCTCTCTGCTCAGTAGGGAGCCTGCTTCGCCTCTCTCTCTGCCTGCCTCTCTGCTTACTTGTGATCTCTGTCAAATAAATAAATAAAATCTTTAAAAAAGAGAGATAAATAGCTTGGAATTATAGGAAAATAATGAAAATTTGAACCAAAGGACTAGATAGGGATGGAAGTGGTGGTAACTGGACTGCCAGTGGGTTGGTCCTAGGCATCTGAGAAGTTAGGCTTCCATATAATGAAAGTGAGGCTTAGCAGATGCTCAAGATGAAATGTGTCTCTAAAATGGGACCACAGAGTGGTATTCCCATAGTAAAACAGGAAAAAATCCTCCCTCAATCATAGAGGAAGACAAGAATAAGTGGGGGTAAAAATCTCTTAAAATTTACGTCTATGGATCTCTCCCCCACTTAGGCTTGAGGTTCAAATTTAAACTGATGTGTATGTTCCAGTAATTCCCATAAATACTACAGGATGCTTGGCAGAAGCAAACACAGAACAATTCATGGGGGATATACCTTATCCCAGGGCACACCAGATCGTAACTGGTTAAGCTCACAATATATATAAAACCAAATGAGAAAACAGCACATCCTGGTCAAGAGTTAGCTGGCCCAAAAAAGAGTAGGATTTCCCGACACTCAAAAGAATTGGGAAGTAACTTTTCTTTTTTTCTACTCTCTCATGTCCTAGCCCGCAAGTAATTCAACGGTGATAGTGAGGAGGAATTGGAGGAGTTTAAAATTATGAAGGAGGAAAGTCTCAAAAAATTCTGATTCAGGAAAATCTCAAGAAATTCTGATAACAGAAGTATCAAATAGAACTTTGAAGGTAAATACAGTCACAGTATTAAAGTTATAAGGGGAGACAGCAAAAATAGGAGAAAAGAGCAAATGTCATGAAAAAGAGCAGGCAGACTAAACCAAATAACTAAATTGTACTTGAAATGGTGAATAGTGCCCTTCAATTAAAAAAAAAACAACAAACAAAAAACCCTTATACTTTGGTTAAACACTGACTTCTGATTTAGTTTGAAGAGAGGGTTAGTGAACCGGAAGAAAATAATTTAGAACTCTGTAACGAAAAACTACCACTTAGGAATTATGTTGAAATATGGACATTTTTTTGGCAAAGAATTTAGTTTACCACTCAGGGACGCATGTTTTTTAAAAAAGTACTAAAATATGTTGTTTAATCAATTCTTTAGAATAGGAATGATCATTACTTATTTGTAAGAAATAAGAAAAAGTAGGCCTAAAAACAATCCTAGAGGTGAGAGGTGACTGGTCTTCTAAGAATGTTTATTGGCTTTATACTTTAAATTGTATATACACTTAAAAATTTTACGAGTAAAATTAAAAACTGAAATACTTTAAACATGAGAGGAAAGAGGAGATAAAGTAAACCCAATCACAACATTATAGATCAGGTGCTGTAAGAGACACTTGGAAACCCCAGAAAGAATAATCAAAGGAAAAAAAAATAAACACTTAGCTGATGAATAAGAAACATAAACAAATATTTATGACACACTGAGAAAGGACACTTGTGAGAGTATGTTGGAAGAAATAATCTATTCTGCATAGAGCCATCAGGAAAGAATTACAAGGATCCTAGAACAGCCCTATTGGGCAGCCCTGAAAGAAATATAAGACACATGTTGGGTATGTCTGTAGTCCCATGTGGCTAATGGCAATCACACTGGCTGACATGGTCTGGAGAAGCAGCTTCCAACATAATGTTCTGTATATCCACGTGCTCAAGGA
Organism: Enhydra lutris kenyoni; assembly: GCF_002288905.1. Classification (NCBI taxonomy): domain Eukaryota; kingdom Metazoa; phylum Chordata; class Mammalia; order Carnivora; family Mustelidae; genus Enhydra; species Enhydra lutris. Next base: position 71,860,687 of record NW_019154105.1, on the reverse strand, counting down.
CATTCAGGTGGGGTGTATAATATATTTTCTGTGTTCAAATGAGTTTGGTAAATTTCAGGATGACAAAATTAAAGTCTAAGCTGCAGAGCTTCTCAGAGCCTTTAATATGTAAACACTCCGCCCCCCAAGAGGGAGTGTGGTACGCACTCTAATGTTTCACAAAGGTATTTGCCCAGGTAGTACTTTTTGTCTACTGCACCTCTGATAAGGTCTCCCAGAGAAATCTGCTGTGGAAAACTCAAAGGAACTAGCAGGATGTAAAGCTGGAAACACAGGCAAATCTCAGATCAGAATCTCACCAGATAGGCTAAGAAGTTTGGATCTTGAAATAGTAAGTGATATGAAGCTCTGCAGACACTGGTGCAGGGGAGTCAGGGCTAATGCCTCTGACTTTCAAATGTGGTCATATAAAGCTCAAATGTGTTATGGCTGCTGTTCCCTAGACCAGAGTTGAGAGGGGGTCCTTACGGGACTTCCCCCAGTTAAACCCAGGTAAGGCGAAATTCTTTCTTGTCAGCTGTTCACACAATCATTCTTCTTCACGGGTCCTGCTGAGAAGGGTGGAGGAAAAAAAAAAATCCCCAAATTGAAATGAACCCAGGTCACAGATTCTGGAACCAATTTAGTTCAAAAGGAATTAGACCACGCTCTTAAGCCATAATAAGTAACAACATTCTCTGGAGTACATGACTGATAATTGGGATTGGAGCACTCAGCGTTAGACAACAACCTCACTTTTTCTGAAAAATGGTTTTTTTGAATAGGTCATACAGCCAGCCACATCGTTCAAATTACACCCACCCACACATGCACCCCCTTATACAATGAAAAGCTTCTGTTCTGCTCTTCCGCCTAGCTCCCATCACCTGTATAGCAGAAACTGGGTAGCTGGTGTCTAAACCTGACTCTTCTTTGTCATGGTACACAGCTAGACTACATTTCCCAGCCTCTCTTGCAATTAGCTACACCATGGAATTGAGTCTTGGTCATGGGCATATCCCGTCACTTCCCTGTCTGGCCCATAACAAACTCCTCCACTCATCCTTCCTCTTTTCCCATCTGCTGGCTGAAAGTCAGTCAACACCTACAGCAACCTGGGAAGCCACGTAAAGAAGGTGAGGTCTCCATCAACCTTAGATCCTGGATGACAGAGGAGAGAGCTCTCTCCTCCCAGCCCCCACTGTAGAGTCAATGTGGATATATACCAATTGTTTTAACCAGTCTCTCATTCATGGATTTGGATTAGACATTGATCTTTTTTTAAGTTTTATTTATTCAAGAGAGAGAGGGAGAGGGAGGGAGGGAGAGGAAGGGGCAGCAGGAGAGGGACAAGCAGAGCCCAATGTGAGGCCTGATCCCAGGACCCTGAGATCAGGACCTGAGCCAAAACCAAGAGTAGGATGCTCAACCTGCTGAGCCACCCAGGTGCCCCTAGACACTGATTTTTAACCCTCCTCGTACTAGTGTTCTTAAAGATCATTAGTTAATGAGCTTAGAATATTTTTTTGTCCAATCCTACTTGATTGAGATGTATATATAGTACAGAGCAAATCTGACAGGATCTTCAAGTTAGAATATAACAGATGACAAAGGGCAAGGCTGAGAATGCTCTGTTGCTGATAAACACACTGTTGAAATCCCACTTTGCATACTGAGTACAGTGTCGGGACAAACTGGAACCCAAAATTCCCTCTGTAGAATTAATCATATTACTGCGGAGAGCACCAGACAACTGCTCTATTCAAATCTTACTGATGTCATATGAAAAAAGGCTGATGGGTTCACATCTGGCATTCATTAAGAGGTAGCGGCTGGAATTAGTCAGAATCCTGGATGATTAATCTTTGATATGCATGGCCACAAATGGTGGACACTTAGCCAGATGCTTCTTAAAAATCCTGCTAAAGGACCAGAGCATGGCTCAGAAACCATTTGCTTAGTCATTTAACTACAGTGTTTGCTTTTGCCAGCCGCTTGACAGTTTAAAAAGAATAAAAGCCTATTCCCCACTGGAAAATTCTGGATTTTTGCCATAATCATTACATACAGTGCTCTTAGGAAATTCCAGCTTTATGGCTCTTTCGACACACGGAATATAATTTTACTGTCAGCAGAGAACACTAAAAACAAAAAGTAATATAAGAAAGCAACAATGCTGTGTTCTTTAGTAACCTTCTTTAAAATTAAATATCGATTATAATTTTGCAGTTTATTTTCAAACCAGAATGGTTGAGTATTTGAGGCTTTGGACTTTAGTGTTGGTGTTGGGCTTATAATGGAAATGAAGTGCTTCTTAAATCTAAAACACTATAAAATTCCCAAAGGTAATCTTGACACTCCACTTTATTTCATATGTTTCTTAATAATGAAAATACCATTTCAAATTTAAGAAAAAAGTCAAAAAATTTTTAAAAAAACCACCTTGTCATTAAAGCTCATATCCTAAATATCCAATTATTTAGTGGGCTTTCTTTGATATGATGACATTAACTTAGGAACAATTCAACACTGGCAATTAAGAATAATATTAATATTCACCCAAACCAACATCATTTATAAAGATATGCCACCATCATTGATGATTATTTGCTTTCTCTGTAAGTACTTAGGAAGCATCAGATTCTAAGAATGGATGCCCTACATATTTTCACAGCTATTCTTACGGTTACCCAAGAGCTAGCTGCATTTTAATGGAGAAGATGACTATATATAACTCGTGAACACACTGATATTCCCTGAGATGAAAGGTTTTGCAGAAACCAGAGAACGCACTTATTTCCTTAAAAAGAAAGGCAAACATTTTCCCTGGATTCTATCCTGGTTCCTTAGTATATCATTCCCTTGAAGATTTACAGAAACAGGCTCCATCTCCATGTAATGCCAAGTACCCTTGAAATGCTCCTGATACAGCTTATGTTTTCTTAGGTACCATGGAAGAGGCTACACAATTCAAACTAGACACCCTACTTCACAAACTCAGGGTCAGGCACACCAAACTTAGGGCAAAACAGTCTCTCTGCACCTCCCCTTTTAATGCTTCATTCAGTTCATGTAGACCTTAAATCAGAGCACCTTACTTTACATACTAGTACAGTCATGACAAAGAATCTGTGAAGTTTTTAAAAAATTAACCCTTCAGTATATAGAAAAGTATGAAAATATTGCCCTTACTATTTTTAATGGTTTAAGGGAAGTCGGATAACCTTAATGTGGTACTGGACCTCAGGGTCAGTATTTATCTGGGTAGGAGAAATTCCTGGTTATACATCAACAGACCAAAAAAAGAGAACTCCCGCACAAATTAGGGAAGCAGATGTTAAGTTAAAGCCAGTCCTATTGAGCAACAGAGTGAAAAGGCAAACTATGGAATGGGAGAAAATACTTGCAAGTCATGTATCTGATAAGGAGTTAATATCCAGAATAAAGAACAACTCAAGAACAAAAAAATCTCAATAATCCAATTAAAAAATGGCCATAGAACCTGAATAAACATTTCTCCAAAGATGGTACAGAAATAGCTAACAAGCTTAATGAAAAGATGCTTAATGTCACTAATCATTAGAGAAATGCAAATCAAAACCCACATTGTGTGATCATCTCATACCCACTAGGGATGGCTACTATAACAAGAAAGTAGGAGAACAGAAAATAACAAGTGTTGGTGAGCATGTGGAGAAATTGGAACACTTGTCCACTGATGGTGGGAATGTAAAATGGCACAGGTGCTTTGGAAAAAGAGGGGCAGAGTCTTAAAAAATTAAACATAGGATTATCATATGATCCAATAATCCTACTCCCGGGTATATACCCAAAAGAACCGAAGGCAGGATCTCAAAGAGATATATGCATATCATATTCATAGTAATATTATTCATAATGGCCAAGAGGTGGACAAGTATCCATTCACGAGGAAGAGAGGAATACGATACAAAACATACAATGGAACACTACTCATTCTTAAAAAGAAAGAAAATCCTGCATAGGCTACAACCTGGATAAATCTTGAGGACCTTATGCAATGTGAAATTGGCCAGTCTCTAAAAGACAAACACTTTATAATTTCACTTATATGAGGTATGGGACAAAGGAAAAGGGTAGTTGCAAGGGGCCAGAAGGGGGATGGGAGAATGGGGAGTTACTATTTAACAGGTATGGAGTTTCAGTTTTGCAAGATGAAAAAGTTTTAGAGATCTGTGCAACAATGACGTAAATATATTTACTGCTACTCAACTGTACACTTAAAAATGGTGAAGTTGGTAAATCGCACGTTGTTTACCACAATTAAAAACTACAAAAACAAAACAAAACATAGCACTTTGGGCCAGTCTAAGAAACCACAGCCCTTGATGTGCCTGGCTGGCTCAGTGGGGTAATCCTCTGCCTTTGGCTCAGGTCATGATCTCAGGGTCCTGGGCTGGAGCCCCACATTGGGCTCTCTGCTCAGCAGGGAGCCTGCTTCCCCCTCTCTCTCTGCCTGCCTCTCTGCCTACTTGTGATCCCTGTCTGTCAAATAAATAAATAAAATCTTAAAAAAAAAAAAGAAAAAGAAACCACAGTCCTGAAAACTCCACTAGAATCCTATGGTTTCCTCAAAGACAATACTAGTTGCTTTTCAGCAGATCAAAGCTAATTCAACAAGGTAATCAAAGTACCTTTTACATTTGCCAACTCTCACCAATTTAACCCAAAAAGCCACAGTTCCAGAACGTTTTAATAACTCTGGAAGTTTTTGTTAGGCACTCTTCCTTCCAAAGCTGAGTGAACAACGAAGGGACATAACTGAAATTAGCTAAGAGAGTAGAGATTAAAAGTTCTCTCTCTCTCTCACCCACACACACATACACACACACATTCACAGGATAACTAAATGGGAAGAATCCTCTCATAATTTATATGTGTAATTAAATCACCATGGCATGCACGTTGAATATCTTACAATTTTATATGTCAATTATCCCTCAAGCTGAATTTTTTTTTTTTTAAAGGACACAACTGAAAATATTTAATCCGAATCAGATGTCCACACTGGCTCTGGAGAATGGGGAAGCTGGTCCCTGCCCATCTGTTCTGAGCCCTCTGGGTGCGAGCCACAATGCAAAGGCTCCAAATCCGAGATGCCTTCTGCGGCTTCTCCCTCTGCAAGGCCATGCACACGGGAGTCCTCAGCACAGTCTCCTCCGAGAAGAATGCCAGGGAATGTTTAGTGGATAAATAGAGAAGACACAACAGAAGTTAATTACACATTTAATATCTGTGGGGAAACATGTATGTATTGCTGAGTGCCAAGTGATAAAAGAAATCGAAATCCCACAGAATGACACTATTCGGTCAGGAGACAAGGCTGGTGACAGAACACAGAATAATAAAGCAGTGACCCTCCTTCATTACTCAAGGCTGCGTCCCTGCTCCGAGCGAAGCTCCTTCACAAGAGTGTGAGTCCAAGTACACACGATCCTTGGAATGGCCTATATGCTGCAAGGTAGTGTGCCACGGAAACTTCAGAGACAAAAAAACATAAATGTTATAAAGAAACAGAAATGGATGTAGGCGTGTGAAATTAAAAATTAAATATAAAATAGATACAAATAAATGTGGAAACAATGCAGTTGGTCTGTATGAAGGAATGAATTTAAGATATTTAAATAGTGTCACTTAATTGACTACGCATTCTTCTGTGTCTGTTCACATGCAAAACACTGTACCAACCAGCGGGCCCAGGCCAGGGGCACAAGGAAAGCTAAATGACACGACACAATGAGGTAGTCAAGGGAAGAGCTTCATCTCTGGGTCATGTGTGAGGATGTCTTAGCAGGTCCAGGAAGCATGAAGATGAAGAGAGGGGTGGAAAGCCAAGAAGGTGTTTAGGACTAAGAGAGTCTCATAAAGCTGTAAAAGTACATCAAGAGCAGTATATATGAGATTACTAGAGACCTGTGGCAAAAGCCTAAGGAACAAAAGTGAATATAGCATCCCTTCCCACTGTAGCAATATTTTATTGTAAATTTTGTGTGTGGGGGCTGGGCTTGTCTAGTTCATTGTTGTACTTTATAGGTTTCGGGATCGAATAGGTACTTGAAAAGATCTTTTGAATGAATCAACAAAAAATGAAGCTAGACAGACAGTTGTGGGGCCAGATTATGACTGCCCTTGACTATCAGGCATTTTTTAAATAGTATAAAGCACATAACCTGAAATTTACCACCGCAACCATTTCTAAGGGTAAAATTCAGTAGTGTTAAGTATCCTGATGTTGTTGGGTGGTGTCTCTAGAACTTTTTCATTTTGCAAAACTGAAACTCTATCCCCTTGATGAACAACTCAGTATTTGGATTTGTTTGTGGGTGATGATGTATTTCTGAATGTTTCTGAGTAGGACTCCTGCATTTTGGGAAGTAACCTATAAGTAATGCTAAGTAATGCTAAAGGTGTGTTAGACTATCACTAGGTTACACAAAGGGGGTTAGTGAATCTCTATTGTGCACTAGCCACATTTTATATTTCTATTTTTGTAAGGAAAATCCCAAATGCAACATATTTGTTAGAACTGATGATTTATAAATTTATCTGCTCATAACACTTTTTTTAAAAAAAAAGAAATTCTTTAAAATAATGACCTAATATCAAACAGTACAGCTCAAGGTAGATTACAATTAAAAATATGTTTATTTACCTAAAGGCCGTTAGCCCTCAAGTGTTGCAAGTCATGGATTGCTGGTTTGAGGATTTCTAACAAGCACTCTGTTCTCTAACACTGAGTCCCATGCTATCACCCTCGCCAGCTCCTGGCCTCGACCCAGTATTTAGCATAGATTCATAGCCTTTCACTTATTTCTTGCATGCTGTTCTTTAACAAGCCATGACAAGAAACATATATGGTGGTGGATTGCAGAAAGTTATAGACTGACTGGCTGTCCTTATTTATTTTAATGGGTACAGTATTTTATTTCTTTAAAAAAATGTGATTTTTCCATTTAAGGTTTTTGTTTTGTTTTGTTGTTTTGAGTAAGATCACTTTTGCTTATCATCTTTCTACTAAATCACCCCCTCAGCTTTTTAGAAAGCATAAAACGTAGTGCCTACAAATTTATTGCATATCACCCAAACAGACTGTATTAACCACTCTAGTTTAAGTCAATATGTCATCATTGAAAAGACATCAAGAAGCCAATGAATAATGTTTAGGCGGAAAACTTTAATGAAAGGATAAACTAATAACAAGAGAAATCAATTTCATTAAGAGAATTTGGAAGAAGACAGAAAACATAAATATAATCTGATGAGAACATTAGACCTGCATTTTATTCTGAAGGAAATGAAATAGTTCAAGAAGTTTTGGAATTTCCAAGTTTCTTTGAAGCCATTTTAGTCCCAGTTTCCCAATAAAATAATATAATTTATTTTCTTTTTTCATCATGTAAACAGAAGCCTGAACCATTTTTGCAATAAACTGTTGGATCAAAAAAGGCATTTTCCCAAGATAGAAAGTTAAGGAGCTCAGTGCCAAGGACTAAATTATTTCCAGCTGTAAAGTTGATTTTACTTTTCCTGGGAAAGCCGATATTAGCCAAATTCAATGCCATTTTTTGTGATATTCAAGAAAAGACCATCAGTGCAAGATTAACAATGTAAATCAATTAGTAGGCATTATGTAGACTTATAGAACTAACCACAGTCATTCAAAAAAAAATTTAAGTTCCTACCTAGATATATCTATGCTAGAGCCAACAAGCAATCACATATGCTAATATGCCAAAATATAATTATTTACTAAGTACTTACAGTTCATAAAATTTAAATTGTATACAAAATACTTACAACACATTCAGAGAAGGGAGACTCTTCTGTACCCCCCACCCTGATAAATCTGGTACGTTAAGTTAGTCCCCACTGTGCTCCAGGCGAAGAGAATACTTGGCTGATTTTCAGGTTCCAGAATAAAAACTACCCCCCCCCCCAAATAGGGAATACAAAGACTTCCTCGATCTCTGGGAAAACTGTAGGAAACAGTTGGGATACTTATTATGTATACTCTAGGATACTCCTTAGAACAAGACCTTCAGTGGTACCACTTAAATATTTTCCACCTTGTCCGGAGGACTTCGTCTAAGAAATCAAGAAATAAGGCAGAAAAATTAACATAGCTGGCAGCTTCTTTTGATGTTAAGGTCTGAATTTTTGTGTGTCCTTCAAATTCACATGCTGGAGTACAAAGACGCAATGTGATGGTATTAGGAGGGGGGCTTTTGGGAGGAGATTATCAGGTCATGAGGGTAGAGCCCTCAAGAACGGGATTAGTGAAGAGAGACCCCGCAAAACTCTTTACCTAATTCTACCCAGTGAGGATACAGGACAAGTCTGCAACCAGGAAGAGGGCCCTCACCCTGCCAAGATGGCATCCTGATCTCCAGCCTCCAAAGCTGGGAGAACTAAATCTCTGTTGTTCATACATAACCCAGTCTATGGTATTGTGTTACAGCAGCCCAAACAAACGAACATTTGGGGACCTAATAACACTTTTTTAAAATCTCTTTCTCATTTTGAGGGTAATGCAGAGTGGAAAAGTGACTTGGGATTCATAGGAATAGTAAGAGGCATCTGGAGAAGCAGTGACATTGGCCACAGAACAAAGAGAATGGTGGAGATCACTTCTACTCACTACAGGTTGAGGACCTCAAATGAGACCCCCCCCCCCGCCCCGTCCCTCCCGCAGTGCCAGAGGCAAGACATGGTCAATAGCCTTACCCAGGACAGCCAGGCCCTCGGGGAGAAGGTGGGTGGCTTTGGGGGGGGGCAGGCAGGTGTTGCTTAAAGGTCTAATGTGGATGACAGATTCAGAGTTCAGGAGGTTGAGGCCTCCCATAATTGGTACCCAAGCATACCCATGACCCTGAAGGCCTAAGCTGTGTCTACGTGGTGGGTGGGGAATAAAGTGCAGAAGCAATATTTTCAGAAAACAAAATAGAGGCCCTTGGGAAAAACCACCTTACTTCTCCTGCTTGTAGTTAGGAACAGGTATTGGAGGAAGACATAGGAATCTTCAGAGTCTCTTTGGTGAAAAGTAGGTGAAATTCAAACATGGAACATAACATTTTAGAAACTAGTATGGAGTAAGAGATCATTTGAGACCAGTTAAACCAGTTAAAATTAGTGGACAATTTGCTTCAGCAGGAGGCAGAGACAGTACGAGGAGAGGAGGAGAAAAAGACAGGGTCAGGGGGAGGGGAGTGGTGGAGTGTACATAGAGTACACAGATTCATTTAAATAAAATACATACTTTTGGGAATTAGGTTATGGCAAGAGTATACCATCAAAAGAATGTATTGTAAATAAATTCTCTGAAATAGCTCCTAAAATCTACAGGGATGGAAATAATAACATGCTTCAAACTTTCTCATTCATGTAGAATTCTTCCGGTTCAAGATAAACAAATGCAATATAAATCTCTGCATAAAAGGTAGAATGGTTATATAATTTTTTGGCCAAATCAAGTCAATTCTGAGGTAAAAGGGGAGGCAATGACTGATTCTACCAGAACAACAGGCAATCACTGAGATGGTCCCAGGCAAACTGGGAAGTCTGCCTCAGGGCAGACCTCATGAGTGTAAAATAATACTTCTACCAGTGGCTTACTTCTTAAATCTTAAGGTCCAACCAAGACTGTCAGTAGAGGGACACATTTTATACACATTTATATTTCTGAATTTCAAATGTCTACAGAACACAGCACATAGTTTATAAAATTCAATGATGTTTCAATGTTATAGAATTCATGGTAAATTTTGATTATTCTATATATTCTCAATCAACACCTCCTAAAAATACCATCCACCTTATGTGCCTGAGAAAACTTCTAACTTCTCCAAGGGTTGGCACTTACTTTTTAAGTCACTGTTATCCAACGTATTTACCAAACTGTTTGATAAATGTTGACTATTGTTATAAATAATCATTTATTTTTTTAAAAAAATGAACTGAGCACTTGCTATATAGTGCTGAGCCTACAGCTAAAAATCTAAATGTGGTTGCTATCACTGAGAAGCTCAGAGCTCACTTAGGGAGACAGAGAGTCAAACAAATAATTATAACCTACTGTGACAAGTGCTCTAATACAGGTACAAGCACGTGCTATGGATATCTTATCTAAGCAGGTAAATCACAACACACCACAGCAAAGGCCATGCTGGTAATATGAACAGTGTGTTCTGAGGTCATGGTAGGTGGAAGCTTCAAATGTGGAGCAGTTAAAAAAAAAAAAGGCATGAGAGTGAAGAGGTCACTTCATGATGGGGGAGAAATCAAAGTATACCATGCAAACACAAGATGACACAGAAACTACATGTGGAAATAACATCCTCACTTCAACCTAAGTTACAAGAAAATTAGACCTCTATACTTCATACAGAGCTGTACCTGGCTAACAGTTCCCAGCTGCCAAGACTCTCTGAAATTTGACCAGGGGCAGCATTTTTCAAATATTATGGGCCATTTGGTCTAAATAATGGATTACTTTTGCTGGTCCCTGGGAAGAAAAATGAGGAAAAGAACCTCCATACACATCAGAATTAATGGAAAGTATACTACTACTTTCTTTTTTTTTTTAGGAGATTTTATTTATTTATTTGAGAGAGATGGAGCGAGAGAGAGAGAGAGAGCATGAGTGGGGAAGGGGCAGAGGGAAAGGGAGGCGCAGATTCCCTGCTGAGCAGGGAGCCTGATATGGGGCTCGATCCTGGGACTCCAGGATCATGACCTGAGCCGAAGGCAGATGCCCAACCAACTGAGCCACCCGGGTGCCCCAGGATACTACTACTTTTGTTAAGATGCCAATATGATATTTACTCTGAAGCAAGGGTAAGGTCAGAAAATGGAAAATAAATGAATAAAATTTTCATTTCTTTTTTTTTTTTACATTTTTATATAAATGAATACTGTAAGCAATATATGTGATGAAGCCTTGAACCATCTGCAGAGCCACCATGAACTAGATCTAAAGAACCAGTCAGCATGTGAATCATCTGAGGAAATGAGAAAGTGTGAGATCTAACTTATTTTCAAAGACTGCTTCATGAAACTGTATTTTAATTACTAAAGAATCATAATTGTAGGTCTCAATGAGGCCAACTAGAAAGATACTTTCTCCAAGAAAAGTTAATGATTCAAGAATATGGAATCATCAATAAAAATTAAGCATGTATTTAATGAACATGTTCTGCCCATTGACATTTGCAGCTCACCTGCCTAGAACAAAGCAAGGGGGGGGAATCTATAAAACTCAAATTCTAGCGACTCAGAGAGATTCTATTTACTTAGTGTATTGAAGGAAACATTTTGCATTTGGAGACTCAGTCTTATTGCATAAAATGTGAGCCTCATTTTCTCTAGAGAATTAGACTGCTGAAGACAAACAAAATTTAAAATCAACAAGATTAAATAAAGCCCAAGTCCACACCTCCAGATCTCTTTACTTTGCCATTAAATTCCTCTGACATTATTATGAAAGAACAAACCATTCCAAAGTTCTGAGGCATCTGAAAAAGTAGGTACTTTCTAAAATTTAACTAGTTTAATTTGAGTTGGTTCTCTTTCCCTGAGGCTCTATGCAAGTTGAGGTGAGCCTGGAAAAAAAAATGCAATTTGGATTCATTACTGCACATGTAATTTTTCACTGTGTCCTCAAGAAGACAAAACCTAAAATTGCTAGGAAAATAAAAGATACTAGCAATTGCCACCAGTACCAAATAGAAAAATAAATACCATCCTTTAAAAATCGAACACTAAAAATCAGAGCTAACTGGTCATTTCTATCGGAGGTATGATTCTTAGCTCCTATATCGATGTTCTACTTCATTTTCTGATACTCATATATTCATTCTCCTTCTCACTCCGGCCCCTCCCTCCATGCTGGGAGTGGTAGTGGTGGTTATCTGTCCTTCCTTCCTCATGGCTACACCAAATGCACACACACTTAAAATTCCCTTGAGGAATTTTTTGAAGTTCTTGAGCCTTGTCTTCAGCATACTTTCCCAGGTAAACCAAGAGAAGAATTAAATATTTCAGGGAAAATTTGGTGGAGTTGTAGGGCAATCTCTTTTCAAATTCAAAATACGTTTCGGTGATCAAGTCATTTGAGGGAAATATTTTGACTTATTTTTTAGTGGAAAATATAATCTGAGAATCATGTATATAGAAATACATAGAAAATATTCAAATCAAATGTCTCTGTGGGTGTGAGTCTACAAACTTATTTGGAAAGGAAAACTGGAGATCCTCCTAAGAGATAAGAAGGTAATTAGCAAAGAGGAGAATGCAGGTTTTAAGAGAACATGGTGTGTTTGTGAAGGAGAGGACAAGCCATGCAGAAAATTGACCTCTGAGTCTGATAAAGGCAAGACACCAGTCTGTCATAGCAGAGTTTCTGCAAGGAGTTTAACTGTTAACATAGCGATGGGTTACTGTTTCTTTATGCCAAAATAGAACACTGACTCTTACAAAATGGCTGCGCAAAAGCATTTGTTCCAAAACACTCAGTAGTATTAGAAGAGGGACAATTCTAGGCCACACCCTGTCAACTTCACATGATACATGAATTTTAACATCTTTTCTAGAGAAGTTCTATTCAGGGAGACTAAAAATACAGAAATGCGTTCTTCTTATAAATACGTTCTTGGCATCTGAGTCAAGCGTGGATTTCTATTCTCTTGAATTGTGAATCAGAGCATCCACGGGAATATATGGAGAATGAAGTCATTTAGGAAGGAGGAAAATAGGAAGTTGGTCTAAGGGGAAAGGAAGCCGCTTCGACAGGGATGGCTGAATAGGTCAGTGGTTGGAGGGCTCCATTACTAGCCAGTTTCTGAACTACAGAATGCAATGGTTTGACTGGTAATCACTCCTTTCTGTATAATGGAAGCAGGTCAAAGAGGTCACTCTACCGGTGAAAGGATACTTAGAAATAAAATAATACTCATAGGGGCACCTGGGTGGCTCAGCACCCAGCTCTTGGTTTCGGCTCAGGTTAAGATCTCAGAGTCATGAGATGGAGCCTGTGTCAGGCCCTGCTCTCAGCATGGAATCTGCTTATCTCTCTCCCTCTGCTCCTCACCACCACCCACCCCCCTTGCACACACATACTCATTTTCTCTCTATAAACAAATAAAATCTTAAAAGAATAATAATGCTCAAAAAGATTCATGGACAACTGATTTCAGATTCCAAAATAATCTCCCTGCCCCCAATACACATGCAACAGTGTTAAGATTATCTGGGGAGGACCAGGGAGAATCCAAAGCAACTAACATTTACGAAATCCTTAGGTTGTTTTGTATTTTCACGTTTAACCCTCAGAACATCTTCACAGGGTATATAGCAAAGTTGAGGTGAATGTAGTCTACTGATATTTATCAAGACTTCCTTCTGGGGGCCTGGGAGCTCAATGGGTTAAGTGCCTGCCTTCAGCTCAGGTCGTGATCTCGGGATCCTGGGATAGAGCCCCACAACGGGGTTCCTGCTCAGCGGGAACCTGCTTCTCCCTGTCCCTCTGCCTCCCACTCCCTCTGCTTGTGCTCTCTCTCTGTCAAATAAATAAATAAAATCTTTTTAAAAAAGGAGACTTCCTTCTTTTATGTAAATTAAGTATATGTAGGCAAATTAAACACATATATATCACATGTTCAAGGTCATACATCAAACACATTAGAGAGGGTGTCTTTTGGAAGGGGGAAGGAGTATACATCCATGTGTTAGCAAATGCCTTTTTAATTTTAAAAAATATTTTAATAAAATAGTATTCTTCTAGCAACATGTATGATCACAATCTTTGCTACTTTGCAGCCCTTAAGCAGAATTGAGTTTAGTGGTGCTTCCTAGAAATAAATACTATACATGAGCACTAACCAAAATCTCAAAACGTTGATCTTTGTAAAGGAACTCTGGCTCTATATCCAAATCCCGGTAATGGAGAAGAAATTGACCAATGTCAACTATTAACATAAGAAAATTGGATACATAAAATTCCAGTGGCCATTCTCCTTCTCTTCATGCCCTGTGCTAAATAGCTGCATAATAGGATTGACAGTTGGAAAAAATAAAGAAAAAAAATCTTGTCTTGGACTGAAAAATACTGTTTTAGCATCCAGATGTAGAGGATAAAGCAATCTTAAAGCCATTGAGACTCAGATAAGAAGGCTCCCTCAACTAATTCAAGTTCAGCATATCTAAAAACTAACATTTAAAAGCCAATCCTGGGGGTGCCTAGGTGGCTCAGGAGGTTGAGCTTCTGCTCTTGATTTTTGGCTCAGGTCATGGCCTCAGGGTGGGGCTCAAAGCCCCGTGCTAGGCTCCCCTCTGAGCAGGAAGTCTGCTTGAGAGTCTCTCTCTCTCCCTCCCTCTCTCTCTCCCCTTCTGCCCCTCCCCCTAGCTCACACATGCGCACATGCTCAGGTAAATAAACCTTAAAAAAAAAAAAAAGGCAATCCTCACACATGTTTTGGGGATATTTTCAAATAAAGGCAAGTTCTGAACATTGAAGCAAAGTACAAGCACACGCTGTGCTCACATGAGCCTAGGATGGTCTGAACCAGACTCCAAAACTTGGAAAAACCTTGTACATCTTGCTGGAGCATCTTGTGACATTTGTTTTGGTTTGGGAATGGGAGAAACCCAGTAATACATTAATATATCTATTTATAGCTATTGTTTATGGAACATTTACCACATACCAGGGCAGTGAATAAGTATTTCACAAGCATTATCTCTTAATTATCATAATAACTCTCAAGTACAGCCCAATAGAACTTTCATTTCATACATAAGAAAACTGGCAGTTTTGAGAGGTTTAGAAACTTTTACAAAGGCATTTGGCTAAAAGGTGTTAGCTCTAGGAAGGTGAGCGATGTTCTGAATCATTAAGCTCTACTGAAATTTCCCAGATTACTGTACAAGAATAGAATACAGAACAATTTTAAATCAAAACTGGAGACTTCACAGAGACATCTTGTTAAGTGGAGAGTCACACCACTCTTCCCTCTCGAGTCTATACATGTGTGCATCAGAGAAATTAGATGTGTGCGACCAAAACCATTCTCTTGAATAGAACTCACTCTAAGCTAAACTCCGTGAACATGGAGTAGGGTCCTACTCCATTCAAAGCACCTTGTGTTGGATTCTGGGTTATAAACTTCCATAAGTCACGTCCCTCATTTCAAGCAATTGTGCTGATGTAGTAATCTACGAACTTCATTAACCCATTATTATTTACAAACACATCCTTATCAAGTGTTATGGCCACTTTAAGATAATCCAATAAAGGGTTCTTCTCATCTTAAAGTATAAATATATTTGCAACATATTTTATATGAAATGGAAGTTCAGCCAGAGGATATGTGTTCATCAAGGTCTCCACACGAAAGGTCAAATGGAAATAAGTTACAAATGTAAAGGAACAAGGACTTGACAGGAAAGCCAAAGGGTCTAATTATATAGAGGGAAATATAGGTGATGGATAAAAATGGGAACATTTTAAAATTACAGAAATTCTGGAATGAATTATGATCCAAAGATGGGATTCAGCACAACAGGTAAAAGGGTGTCAAAATATCAGTCTGGTCTGACTGAGAGTTGATAAAGTTTTGTCTTTCTTATAACCTTGGATGGGGACTAGGGGAATTGTATTTCTACAAAGCTTTCAGATTTTGTGTCCTACCTAAATATACCAACACTAAAGATACTAACACTCCTCTTTAAATAGAATGCATTCTTCTGTTACTCACATTCGTGACTGGACTAGAGTACATTCTCTGGTTGCCAAAGCTTGAGACAAGTTATATAAACTTGTTATTGGAGCATTCTAGGAAATACACAACCACCATCCTGGGAGGAAGCTTCAGAGTAGACTTTGCTTTCACACAACTGCTATTTACTGACACCCACCAGGGCCAAAATTGAAGTTCACACTTCATGAGTCATTGGTTCCATATCTGTGGAAGCATGCTGTATGAAGAATTCCTTTCAAACTGCTGATTGCTTCCTCAGCTTCTGAACATCTGTGTTGCTCTGTTCCCATGACCATCTTTGTTTTGTTTTTTTGCCAGCTGAAGATTAATTCAAATCAAAAGGAGATTCATCATGCTCGGTTTTCTCCACGTTTCTTCCATTGGGGAGGGAAGTACTGCCAGATAGGTCATGTGGCCCCACAACCACGGGGGCTAGGTAAGAGGAGGTATGTCCGTCATTCCTTAGAAACAGATGTCAGGATAAAAGGCAAGATCTTGCGTATTTCACCTTGGCTGCAGTACATTTTTGGATCACTTCATTTTCTTGGCCTTTTAAATCTTCACATTTACCCTAGACACCAAAAAAACAAAATGACCTCTTCCCATCCCCACTGAAAGGAACAGCCCGCAAACTCAGTTTTGAAGTCCAATCCAGACCTCCCTCGCTCATGGGAACACCGTGTGCGTGCCTGCGCTTACGTGTGTGTGCACGCACATGTGTGCCCGCCTGCTTTCATATTTCACAGCTGGCCTACATCGACAAAAAAAGCTCAAGAACCATGTGTGAGGAATTGACTTGTAAGTTTTGCTAGTTGTCACCTATGTGAAAATGCTGCGACAGTATTCTGCAAGTGCCAAGTGCCATTAACCTTGACCCCGCACTGAACAACCCCTACCCCACCCCCACCCCAGTTCTCCACTGTCAACAGGATTTCCATTCGTAGCCCAGAAGGGCAGAGGCTGGTCTAGATCAAAGATGTGAGCTTGTGTAACTCCGAGCATGTTCCCAAAACTCATCAAAGTCAGACACGTACACACACATAGTGACTCACAGGACACATTTTTTTTTTTTATCAAAAATAAAATTCAAGGAATATATCAGCGTATATGGTTATAGATCATTGCTTATTTCACCTTATTTCAGGGTTAAATGTAACCCTGGAAAACAGAAAATGGAGGCCAAAGATTTTTTTAATTGCCCCCAAACACACAAAAAATCCCATCAAATTAAAGTTAACATGGACAATAGAAACTTCTTCATGCAGTTGACTCTGTTCTTGAATTGTATGCACAAGGTGGTTTTCCTGGGATAATAGCTCAGAAACAACAAAGGCACAGGGTGATAAAAGGTCTCCTCGATACTTGTTTGGTGAAAGTACTTTCCTTCCGTTAAATTTTTTTATTGTCTTTCATCGAAGAATTTAATGTTGCATGTATTTCTACAGGATGTCATTTTTCCCTTGAGGTGATCAAAGTCCCAACCACTGATGTAGCAATTAACCAGAAGAAAATACAAAAATGAAAGTGTGGTACCTGAGAAACACATCTGTGAGTACGCTACCAAGGTAGCGTGGGGAGGATCAGGAAAAAACCAAAGCAAGAGGAATAGTGCCCCACTTTCATTAGCCTCCTTAAAGACCGAGATCTACTCTGCACCTATCTTCACTTTCATTAACAATTTCATCACATCATATAAAGCCATATTTTATATTCCATGGAAAATGAAGTCTTGAATGAAACCAGTGAAATACTGTTGCTGTAACATACCACCACCAGGCTAAGTATGGAGTAATTCACAGCAGAACTGCTACATAGTAAGCTAACTGCTGTAAGTACAATGAGGCTCAAACTCTCCATTAAGCTATGTTCTGAAAGAATGTTACCAATATGGTGTTGCCCATCCAAGGACTGCTGGGGAACAAAGCCAACAAAGACCACCCTTGGCAGGCAGCATTTGGAATGGGTCAAAAAAGCATGGGAGTGAGAAAGAATGGGATGTTACAATTAAGATGAGAGGGAGGGGGAAGAGGAGAAGAAGGAATCTCTCCTAATTGCTTCTTTTCTTATATATTGCTTTGTGGAAACTGCAGAGATATACCAAGCTGACTGAAGCCAACAGAATTCTTTTTTCTCACCCCCTTCCTGATAAAATCTAAGAACAAGGGTTAGCAGTAATCAACTTTCAAAATAAGAGCCGCAGTTGGCCTGATACTCAGCCACAGACTGGGCTGGTACATTTGCTGTATGACAGATACTAGGAAATACTGTTAACATCAATTGTGCCTCAACAAAGGGATGAAACACACCTTAGAAAATGCAGCAAAGGTAAAAATAAGGAAGCTAGGTATTTCAAAGGTTTATATTTTGCTAACAGTGAGGAAGGAATTAAAAATAGTCTATTAGTAAATAGTAATTGTGATAACAGTTGAAAAATGTAGCCATCTCAAAGATAAGGGTGATGGGCTTTTTGTTTAAGTCTTAAGATAATAGGATCTAGAAAGAAAAAAAGAAGTGGTATACCCAAAAGGAAATGGTAAAAATAAGAGCTATAAAGATGATAAAATTAAGATTAAAAAGCTTAATGGAAGAGGAAAAGAATTTACAAGAGCTTTAACAAGGGTTAATTTCTACTAAATTTAAAAAACGTTTAAAAATATTTTTAAAAATTAAGACATTTAAAGCATTTTTAAGCAAGGCCACCATCAAAACCCCAATGGATAAATGGATGAGAGATTCAGAAAATTAAAGAGGAAATATAGAAAGTAAAAATCAAAAACCATCACCAACCAAAAAACCCCCAAACACAGAAACATTGTTAATAATTAAAGAAATACAAATGAAAGGAATAACATCAGCATATATTCCAGAAAAACTTTTTTTTTAAACAATAAAAGTCCTGGGATTTGGACTGGAAAAAGTAATTCATTCATTACTGACATTAAAATAGCACATATTGAAGGTACCTGGGTGACTCAGTGGGTTAAAGCCTCTGCCTTCAGCTCAGGTCATGATCCCAAGGTCCTGGATGCTTCCCCCTCTCTCTCTGCCTGCCTCTCTGCCTACTTGTGATCTCTGTCAAATAAATAAACGAAATCTTAAAAAAAAAAAAAAATAGCACATATCTGGAGAATGGTTTACCAATGAGAAAACAGAGCATATGTTTGGTGATTCCACGGTTGTAATTTATCTAGGGATATAATTTTTTAAATGTGGATAATGCTTACAATAAAAACCAACTATAAACAATTTAAATGCCCCCTAATGGGGGAGCCAAGTTTATTGTAGTATATTGATATAATTGAATAATATGCCATCATTAAAAAGATAAATCTGTTACAGAAATGTCTATTCTCTTAAAATCATTAAGAGAAAAGTAGAACTATATATGTAAATATATACACATACACATGAATACATACACAGAAGTATATAAAATTGCTTTTAATTATGAACACTGAATATTGTAGTGCCATTAAAAAGGTAAATATGGAGAAGCATATATAAAATTCTGAGGAAAGTAGAAAGATACATACATACATATATACATTTACATATATCTATTCTAATGATATAAATATGTTCCAGCGTGAAACAAAATTCAGAAGGGAGCACAAAAATGAAACTGGATTTTGAGGTGTTTAAGATTTTTTTATTATGGGGAAATATTTTTCTAATTATAATTTTTTCCTTTTTAATTTTTCCCCTAATTTTATAAAGTAGATTTGAGCAGAAACTACTCCTAAAACCTGGAGAAAGTTATTTTCCGTTGACATATTCTAGATTATAAGAAACCCAAAAGAAATTATGAGTTTACAGACCCAGATTTCTCAGAGAGGGAAGTAGGTGAATTTTTAATTTTCTTAAAGGTTGCTGATATTTGATTTGTATAAGAATCCCTCTCCTTGAGAAGATCTTCAAGAAAAAACTCAGTCCTTAGAATTTTCCTTTCTCTTTACAAATACGGAACTCCAAATTGCTGAATGTAGCACTTACTGGTGGTATGCAGAAGTAATATCCATGCAAGGAGACATTTCTTCTGACTGGCAATGAGCAAAATTTCGTGGGTACAATACATAATTACACAGATATGTAGATATACATACTACACATACACACATACACATACAACCATACACATGTTCAGAGAGTGACAGTCTTTGAAGTTACATAAGTATTGGTAGATAACAACATGTCTTAGGGAGAACTTTCCTAAGAGCAGCAAGAGGCCCAAGCTCATTCCTCTCCATTCCTCTCTAGCCGCTCTGACTACGTATGGGTTGGTTTCTTGACTAGTTGATCACACTTTGCCTCAGGATCTTTGACCTTGCTGCTTTTTCCAACCGAAACACTATTTTCCCATCTATTTGCAGGCTTAACCAGAGGTTATATGCAAAATATTCAACAACTTCAACAATTTTGGAGAAGCAAACAATTAGTCCTGACACGTGACCATTTGACTTGAAGGACACTGGATTTAGAATTCATAAGACCGTACATGTGTCTGCAGACTTGGTGCCCACACTTCCTTCAGATCTGCACTCAAATGTTACCTCTTCAAGGAGGTATTCTCTGACAGCCTTATCTAAAATAGCATGTCTGTCATTATCTCATTTTTTTTTTTTTTTGGCCTGTAGTGTTTCTTATTACCTGACCACAGATTACAAATTTATGTCAAGCTTTTTATTGTCATTATTCCTCCCTAGCATGTAAGTTCCAATAGCGGGGACCTTGCTCACTCTTCTCCAGGTGCCTATGACCTCTACTTGCTAAATCTAATGATCCCTGGTTAGAATGGGTCAGAATTCCTCTCATTTTTGAGTTTTCATCAGCAGTAATTCACTCTTCTTTGAGTCATTCACCCTTTTCTCCCTTAAGTTCTAGAACATTAAAAAAGAATGCCTAATTTTCCTCGTTTTTCTGGCTGTTCCTCCTCAATATCCTTCTCATCTCCCTGACCTCTAAGGACTGGCTAGAATGCTCCTGGGCTCCATCCCTTGGGGTTTCTCAGCTAGAATCACAGCTCTCAAGAACACCTATATGCTGATGACTCCCACATTCCTATCTTCAGTCTGGAACTTCTCTCCTGGGCTCAGACTCATTTAACCAATTACCTGTTAGACATCCAAGGAAGATGTCATACAGGCATCCCAAATTTAACTTGTCTTGGACAAACTCCTTGCTCACCACACCCTACTCCCCCAAACATGCCCCACTAAATACTCTCTAGCTCAGGAAATATTCATTTTCCTAGTTGGTGACCAAACACCTTAATCTCATCTTTGATGCTCCTCTTTCCCTCATGCCCCAATCTGGTCTGTTAACAAAATGTGTTAATTCATCCTTCAAACTGTACCTGGAATCTTATCACTTCTCACCACTCTGGTCTGAACCACCATCATCTCTTACGTGGATTCCTGTAAAAGCCTCTTAACCCATCTTTCTGACTCTTGGCTCTTTTCAATTTATAACAGCACCAGAGCCAGGATGATCTCATTAAACATAAGTCAGATCATGTCATTCCCTTACTGGAAAATCTCCAATGGCTTCCATGTCACTTAGGTATGCTTATTACTCCCTATGACCCAGGCCCTTATAATCTCTCTGACCTCATCTGTCAGAGCTCTCGCCTTTCCTTCATGCTACTACTCCAGCCACACTGCTCTCCCCTCTCTGGTTCAAACAAATCAGGAATGCTGCTGCCTCAGGATCTTTGTACTTCTTTCTTCTTCCTGGAATGCTGTTTCCCAAATACGCACCTGGATGGCTCCTTTCCATCACCCAAAGTCACTTCCTTGTTGAAGTCTGACCCAGCTCGTCTATTTAAAATTGAAACTTTTCTGGACTAGTTTGCTTACATAACATTGATTTTGATGACATCTGCAGTGCTCCTAGTTTAATATAGCATTTTAAATGAGAGGAGATGAGGCTTGAGGAGAAAGCACAGGCCAAATCATGGGAGCCCCGGTGAGCCAACCAAAGCTGGAAGGTGAAGAGGAGCCGGCAAGAGCTGTTAAGTAGCGACATGATACAAAATGATTACTTTGGTATACTGATTCTCCTTTTAAACAAAGGATAGGAAATATCCAACTATGGCATGATAGAGAAACTGACAATATTTTCCTAGAGATTTTAAGCAAACCTAAATTTTTCTTTGCCAAATTGCTTCTATTTCTATTTATGACTCTGTGACTACATTACACTTCAGTGATTATGTTCAATGAGTCTACTTCAAAGGGACCAATTAACTACAACTCTTGAACCATTCAGGATTTCACGTTAACTTTTCCCCATAAAGCTCAAAATTGCAAATATGAATTTGAGTAACCAGGGAGCCCCAAATGAAGCAAGATTTTGCTTAACAGGAAAACCTTTAAATATTAAGCAGCACCATAAAATGATAGTGACATGGGCCCCCCTGTGGCATGCTGAGAGGGGGTCTATTTCCCTTCTAAAGGAACAGATTCCACTCAACTCCAGCAAACTGTTTCCAGACTTTTCTATTTTTTAAGAAAAGCCAAAATTTGGATGTTTGTACGGCATCTTCCAAGTTCTGAAATATTGAAATGAAATCAAATCTTTCCACAATTGCATTCAACTCCAGCTGTGTCAATTTTCACCACATGATGGTTTTGAAGTTTATGCTACCCTATCAGCCATTTACTTACTACTTCTTGGACTCTCTATGCCTGCCTCAGTTTCCTTAACTTAAAAATCAGATAATAATATCTAGCTAATAAGGTTATAGGTAGGCATGTCATGACCTAGTGCATGTCATGTAGCAAGTGCTCAGAAAAGGTTACTATTCTCAGGATCATTTTTCCACGGAAAATAAACACTTAGATTCTTCCACTTAAAACTACTGAAGTTTCTGAGTCTACCATTTCCTGACTGGTGCTCAATGCAGATCATGATTCTGAGAGCTATGCAAATAGACAAGGAAAAAGAAGCAGGGCTTACGCCCTTGTCAGTAAAACTAAAATGAGGAACCAGGGTTAATATGTAGGTAGAAGTCAACTTAAGGACATACACCCCAAATCATAAAATTATGAGCAAATGGGTATTAGCAAAATCCTAGGTAAAGCTGAGAACCTTAAGGCAAGGGGCCTATGTGAAGTGATGGATTCTAAGGCAGGGCAGGGTGTAACTATACTGGAATTAAAATAAAGCAAAACAAAACACAAGGCAGGGCAGGATATGGGATGAGGCTGCACTGAATAGTTTCCTCAGGAAAATGAGCATTTAGGCAGGTTTCAAAACAGGACATGAGAGGATATTTAAATTGGTGACTCTATGGGAAAGAAAATTGATTAGGAAGTTTAGAAAGATATCATGGAAGTCATCCAAATGTGTGAAGCCCACATGTTAGATACATTTTCCTTGGCTGGAGTAGAGCTCAGGAAAAGCAGTAAGGGCCTGGGCATTTGGTTATGAGGGGTGGTCACAAGAAGAGATTAAATCTGTCAACGGTGATAAAAATGAAAAAGAAAATGAGATAAATAATGCAGCCTCATTTCCTCTGCTAACACTGCCTCTTCAAAATGCTCTCAGCCTCCAAAGGATGATCTGTTTAAAATGTCCCTTTAGGGGTGTCTCGGTGGCTCACTCAGTTAACCACCTGCCTTCAGCTCAGGTTATGATCTCGGGGTCCTGGGATGAGCCCTTCCTCTGGCTCCTTGCTCAGCAGGGAGTCTGTTTTCCCTCTGCCCCTCCCCCTTGCTGGTGCTTACTGTCTCTCTCTCAAATAAATTCTTTAAAAACAAAAAATTTCCCTTTAACATCACACTGAAAGCCTACTCTCACCAGAGAGTATAAAAGCTGTGAGCACTCGGTCTATGAGCCAACTGAGATGTCCTATATTTATCTATACTTTTTTTCTTTACTCCTTTCAAAAATCACACATTTGCTATAAAAACCGCATAATGGAGTTTAAGAGAAATATTTCAAAGGAACAAAATTACTTCTAATTCCCAAAGCTCACACAATGTTTTTCATTTTTATATTTTCTTGCCTAATGTGTGTCCATAAATCTGCCGATTTGTCAATTTACCATCACTATATATTCAATCCTATTACCTATTTTGTTAACTTACCATGAACCCTTACCAATCATCCCCCAGGTTTCTACAGTCATTATGACTGAAATGTCTGCATCATAATTCATCAAGTTGATGCCCTCTAATTTAACAAAATATCGGGCATTTAAGTCACGTCCATTATTTTCTATCACAGAAAATGCGACAATATGCATCATTTTACACACAAGTTCCTTTTTTCTTTTTTTTTTTTTTGCTTTTAATGCTGTTGGACAATTTCCTCAGGATAAATTCAAAAGAGTAGAATGACTGGGCCAAAAGGTATGTATATTTTTATTTCCCTTTAATCTACATATATGAAGATAAGCATGATAGATCAACAATGATATGATAACGAATTGTGAGCTATGGTTGCATAACCAAAGACATTTAGCCTGGTGTGTGATTTATACTGCCTTACATTTCAGGTCTAATGATGCTCCATGACCTTGTAAAGGTCTGAACATACGAGAAACTGGATGTTTAATAGAGTACAACTGAATGTCAAGACATATTTCCCTTCTAACACCCCCTACAAAGTTAATGTGCTGATAGTAAAGGCATAAGCAGTCACCTTCTCTCTCTTTGGATAAATCGCCCAGGAGAGATGTGACAGTGAATCTGCAAGCCTCCAAATCAAATAAACAAGAATTATCCAATACTGAGAAATATGAGTAAGGCACAGCTCTGAACCACATTAGGCACTAATACCATAAAGGGATGAGGGGAGTGAGTACACAGATTGAATTGAAACCATAAATCATACAGAGCACCAGAAAAACTATTAAAGCAAATGTGATAATAAAGAATAAAATCAAGGTTAAAAAACCTGTGCCATTTTATAAAACACTATTATTTTAAAATACAGGTGGAAAAGAAACGTCCGTGATACTATTATTGAAGAGCACGGTTAACATGAAACAACCTTGGTCCTGGTGTTTAGTTGAGCAATTGGGATTAAGTGGTATGGAAGGAGTAGTGGTGTGCTGTAAAAAAGATGGAGGGCATTAGGAGTAATTACTAAACCTAGCTTCATGCAGGCAGTGTGAAATGAAGATTGGTTAGTTTTCTGGTTAATCTCATCAGGATAAAAGAACCAATTCTGGGAGCTTGTCAACATTCATTTAACCACCCGGGATAATAAAATACTCAGGTAACACAATCAGTTGTGGCTCGGGACACTGGTTTCTCGGTTTTTATCTCTAACTACTTTCAAGGGAAGTTGTAGTCAAAGGTTATATAATGTTATGAATTCCACTTCCAGGAGAATGGTGGATTAGATGTGCTGAAGGGTCTTCTCAAATACAGGACAACTGGCATCTAAATGTTTCATTGCAGCTCTGAACTCACAGTTATTAAGAGAAATTTCCAACGTGAAAATAAACAAAAGATACTCAAGGGCCTGAAAAACTAGTGTTTTCCTGAGAGCAAATGCTATTGTCAGTGCTATGGTAGGAGTCTGGGATATCAGGTAGCACCAAGATGATGGAGGTGAGCCAGAGAGTCTCTGATGAGCCCGAGATGCGGAGCAGGGGCTACTAGGGTGGTCCTAAGTCAACAAGTCTGATGACAAGTGTTAACAGTCTTTGGAGAAAAGTACCTTAACTTAGACCTTCTAGTTTTTCAGTTTAACATTAACTAAATCTGAACTCTATCATAGCAACAGTCAGCAGAAATAACAAACAACTGAGAGAACAAGGACCTTTATACTGGGATAAAACATAGCTATGGAAGACTTAAGAACATTTAAAAAATTACATCACAAAAATAAGCAATAGGAAGTAATAAAGATGATTAGGAGTCTGAAAAATGGAAACTTTGGGAAAAAAGATAACTACAGAAATAAAAATATTCTGTTCATGGTTTAATCCAGGTTACCCTAGGAAAAATACTCATCACGATTTATAATCTGGGTCCAACATATCCTTTCATTGTTTGCATTTTTAGGCCATTTTTAGTAAATATAGAAAAGTGATAACAGTATTTAATACACTCATATGATAGTTTCAGAGCAAATAAGTTTTACACCATTAAACATTAGTAAATTTTCTTTGGTTTTCAAAAGACCTCTTAAAAATAATGAGTCATGAGGTATCAATTCATAAAAATAGTTAAAACTGCCCACAGAAGAAACCCAAATACTAAAGTTTGGTATAATGGGCATGGAGGATGTAGTAACCATTTAAACAGAGCTGAAGACAGAATTAGTAAACAGAATGATGAATCAGAAGAAATTACCCACAATGCAGCACACAGACTTGAAGACAGAAATATGCAAAAGAGGCACAGAGATGTGAAGGAGAGAATGAGATGGTCTAATATATAAGGAGAGTCTCAAAGGAGAAACGAAATTGTCAATCACTATGTTGTACACCTGAAACTAATGTAATATTGTATGTTGACTATATTTCAATTAAAGTAAATTTTTTTTTTTAAATGAGCAAGCACCTGGGTGGCTCAGTTGGTTAAGCAACAAACTCTTAATTTCAAGCTCAGGTCATGCTCTTAAGGTCGTGAAATGGAGCCCCCCATCAGGCTCCATGCTGGGCTTGGAGCCTGCTTAAGAGTCTCTCTCTTCCTCTCCTTCTGCCCCCCAACCCTAACTCACACTCTCAAAAAAAAAAAAATTTAATTTTAAAAAAGGAGAAACTAGATAGAAGAGATGCAACAGTTCAAAGTCTGAGGATTTTCTATAACTGATTAAAAAAAAAACAAATACAGGAAGTCCTCTTTATTAAATGACTCAAGAATTCACACTTCAAAGAGTGTTGTACTCATGCATCCCCTGCACAGATGCACATTTTGAAGAAAACATTATGCATCTTAGGTCAGCAGTTACTGAATGTCTAAGTGTCAGGAACTGATCCGGCACTAATTTACCAGAGCGGTACATTACAGTTAAGGTGTGCCTCTCCTTATGCAATTGTTGACCAGAAATTCTGAATAACTTATTTTTATTGCATCCTGTTTTAGTGTATTATATATTGCTATTTTGAAATATCCTATTACAGAGCTCTTGATAAAAAGGGAACTCTATCAAACAAATATTCAGGAACTATAATTTCTCACATACATTTTCTAGAAACAAGATTTAAATACCTATCTGTGAAAGTAGCTATTTTTATAATTGTTGCTAACATAGACCTCAAAATAATACCTAAACACCTGCCCAGGTCCTTAAAATAGAAAGGTGTGGGCTGGCAAGAGGGAGATGGCTGAGCAGTGAGCACTGACAATCTTTGCCAGATCTTCCAAGGTCTTTTTATACCTCAAAGCGTCTTAGGTTGCTCCTCCTTCCTGTTCTCCAAGGTGTTGTGGCACATTTTAAAAACATGCAGCAGAATGGGGAACCAATAAATTTGCATTCCTTTTCTCTTCTAAGGAATCCACAACTCTTTCCTGAGGAGCCAGAGTTGTGAGGGAGGAGAAAAAAGCCTCTCATTCTGTTCAGCCTCCGCCATCTTCCCCAAGAGATCCCAGGACTCGGGATAAGGGTGGAGAACCAGGGCTTCTTAGGGCTTCTTGGCCTGCCTCCCCCTTACTCCTCACATACCCCTGCATGCCTTTGATGATGGTATTACACAGGGCCCAAGATTTGAGCGAAGAAGAAAATCTACCCACATAAAATCCATTGCTGGATTTGTAAAGAATTAGGCATGATTCACTAGAGTGTAATCGCTTCAAAATGAAGGGTTGAGCTCAGTCTTGATTATTCAAATTTGAGCTGTGTGCGCTGGGGCCAGTTATTTAACCTGTGTTTCTGTTCCCTTATCTATAAAATGAGAATAAAAATAGCACCTATCTCACAGGGGTTTTGTGAGGTGTAAAGGATACACCCTTAGGGTCCACTGTGTCCGATTTTAGCTTCTTGAGATTCATTTTGAAACAATACTTAGTGCCTACATATGGTAGGCAATCAAACTCTATTTTTTAAATGTATTTATATAATTATAAGCTGTATTTAAATATTTTATGTAAACTTATCTGTATAATTATGTATTATAATTTTCAAATAATTAAAATCTGGAAGGATAGAACTGAAAAGGTTCACAGTGGTTATTTCTGAGCGAGATGTTTAGGCTTGATTCCTTTCTCCCATTATTTATCTAAATGGATTTTATTTGTCTGCAATTAATATGTATTACCAATATACTTATAAAAAGAAAAACATTAAAAACCATAAATAATTAAAACAATCATTTTAGTCTTCCCTAACTATAAGGATGTTGAGAAAAATTTTTATCTTTATGTGACTAAGCTTATTTAACTTTTATAAACATATTTAACTTTCTGAGATAATCAATGAAAAGTTATCCTCTTGAAAAACACTATTATCACTAAAAGACAATATAATTTCTTTGGTTAACATGTGTTTGCTCATATCAACACAAATTTCCAGAATCCTTCTTGGCTCTAAAGAAAAGGTAATGAATATAACTATATTCCTTGACTTTCAATGCATCCGATGGTGTTATAGTTAGATTATCAAAACATTAACATTTCAAAAAAATACATTGTGTGACAATGTGAAATTTACAGGTTTTTTTCTTAAACATTTTATTTATCTGAAAGAGAGTGTATGTGCCACTGCAGAAGCAGGGGTGGGCGTGGGGAGCAGGGTAGAGGGAGAGGGAGAAGAAGACTCCAAACTGAGCAGGGAGCCCAATGCAGGGCTGGATCCCAGGACCCTCGGATTATAACCTGAGCAGAAGCTTAACTGACTTAACCACCCAGGCACCTCTGTAGTTTAATTATATACATGCAAGAATCCGACACATCACAACCACTGATGTAGTTGTCAAAATTAAGCAAGGGATGGAGGGAATACATCCAGTTAGATGCTCTGAGAGCTAAAGTGGGTTAATTTGAAAACAGGAGATTAACTATCTCAACCATTCTGATTCCCCAGCTGGGTGTTTCTAGCCATTCACACATGACAATGGTGCAGAAGCAACTAATTAGAGTTGCTAATTAAGAGTAACAAGGGGACAGATGATTGAAAACTGGAAATCACCAAAGAATCAATCTTTCTGGTTTTAAAGATTTATTTATTTGAGAGAGTGAGAGAGAGAGAGAGAAAGGGGGGTGGGGGGAAGGGGCAGAGGGAGAAGCAGACTCCCCCCACTGAACAGGGATCCCAATATAGGGCTTGATCCCAGGACCCCCATTCATGACCTGAGCCAAAGGCAGACGCTTAATCGACAGAGCCACCAAAGTGCCCCTCTTTCTGGTTTTAGAATGAAGTTGTGATTTGTTTGGCAAATTTATTTTCATAATTCTGGGAACAAGCAGCTTAGCCATATACGGAGAAACTGAAGGAAGTTGGTGAATATTCAATTTCTTCTTTTAAAATCATTAAGCAAGTAATTCACGTCAAGGTAATTAAGAACATCACACTTTATTTGCTTTCTGTGGAGGAGCTTTGATCATCAGAAAAGAACCCGAAATGGTCTGCTTGATTAATATGTCTCTGGTTCTTTAAAACACAGCACTTGACACACAAGTCCTGCTGGATAGCTGGTGAGAGCTGCAGCAGCCTCCCACCTCTGCCCTTCAGACACATTCTTTCCTGCCCACCTGCCCCACTGGCCTCCCTGTGACTTCCCTGGGTCCTAAAGACCGCTTACCTCTAGTGCATCAGTGGTCCCTTTACCAGAGCCCCTGTCTGCTGGTGTCTTCCCTCCTCTGCTTCACGCCAGGCAAACCCGGGCAAGAGCCCGACCCTCTGCTCTTGGCAACCTGTGCCACCCAAAGAACCAAGACCCTTTTGCTCTGCAAGTTGGTTGGAGGGTGGGGGGTGGAGTCTAAACTTCTCCACGTAGGACACAACAACTCCATATGATTTTCTTGTAATTAAAAGCAACACTTACCCTTTAATAAAACAGAAATAAGCAATAGGATGTCACTCTGGCTGTGATCCCATGAGCTACTAAAACAAATCCACGCACAAAACAGAGTACATATTATCAATAAACTGTAGGCACAACTTGTATTCTGATCCTGATGTACTGAATAGATGTATTCCAATTAAGATGACTGAATACCTTTCATTTTTCTCCATATACAGGAGACGTATTCCCAATGGAAACCTTCAATTACAGGCTTCTTATTATAAAATTACTACACATTCATTGTAAAGGTTAGGGAAATACACAGAGGAGGACGAAAGGGAGAACTGGAGGAAGCGCAGAAGGTAGGGGGAGGAGACCCCTACCCTTAAATCTCATCACCCAGGGACAATGCTGGGACTATTTTGGTGGCTTTTCCAAATTGAGCATATACCCTCTGATTTTTCGTCTGCCCTTTCCCACAAAATATATTGCAAACATACTTTACTCAATACGTAATCGCCGGCATCCTGTTGGGCAGTTCCATGCAGCAGGCTGAAGGGCAAGAGTCTGGAGTCAGATTGTCCTGCGTCTCTGTCCAGCCTCCACAGGTTACTAGTAATGTCACTAAATGGTCCTATGCCTCAATGCCCTCATCCTTAACGTGGAGGAAAAAACAATTACAGCGCAAAGGAGTGCTGTGAAGGTTAAACACAATGCTGTAGACAACTTATGTAGCACCGTGTCTGGTGTACGGTAACATAGTTAATAACCATTGACTGACTGGTAGGTCTTCCCAGCTGCCGCAGTCACCTGCACAGCTAGACTGTGGAAGCTTCCTAAAGGCAAACTGGGTCTTTATGGACTTTGCGGTCCCAGAGCTGGTCAGAGTGGACACATGAGAAAAGAGGGTTATGACTGCACGGCTGGCTGGTGCGTTAACTAGCAGGAGACCAGGGAGGTTTTAGGCAACAAAAGGATGTCATTAAACATCTCGAGAACATGATCTAGCTCCAGTGAATCTGAGCCCATTAGGTTTCTCTACAAAGCTCTGAGAGAAACAGGAGACATTCCGGTCCACCCCTGGATCACGTGGTTAGTTCTTCCACACTCTATCCACATCGTCTTCCTCTCACTGGACAGCCTGCTCTGTAGCCCCTGTTCCTTCTTACCGGTCCCCCTGCTTCCTGGAATCTTCGTGGCCACCAACCACACAGCTGGGGGGAGGGGCAGGTGGTATACATTTAGCCAGATCTTTAATTCCTTAGCCCCTCACCTCTCTCCTACCATCCTTTGATCCCTCCCAGATACAAATTTCAGTGACTGGGGTTCTGTATCATTTCCACAAAGTCGAAATATACCTGTTTAAAAAAATACTGTTGACCAGTCAATCTTATGGAAATTAATCTTGCTGATTTGTTTTCAACCACAGAGTCAGATAGTTTTTTAATTTAACAGAACATGTGCTTTCACCAGAAGTTTAATGGTTTTACCCTGAGGTCCGATTTTCCTGAATTTCTCTTTAGAACTCAACCCAGTTGCAATTTTATTTTTTGCAGTACCTCTTTTCTAACATTATAAAAGTGTTTATTGAATGCCATTAGCTTTTAAGAATTCTCATCGAGGGGGGCCTGGGTGGCTCCTTCGGTTAAGCATGTGACTCCTGATCTCAACTCGGGTCTTGATCACAGCATCCTGAGTGCAAGCCCCATACTGGGCTCCACATTGGGCATGGAGCCTACTTAAAAACAAAGAAAAAATAAAATAAAAATAAAAAGAATTCTGGCTGAAATTTCAGCTTCAGCTATATATGCAAAGTGAGACAGAAAGTTATGGTAATTTACCCAAACATCTAATTGCAGACTCTGGCTATGTTGGAAGAGTTCACAATTAAAAAATCATCTTTTACCTGTGCACTCACACCTCAGAAAAAAATAGGCAACTTTAACAGTCTTTAGTGCTCATGTTTCTGGTTTCTAATATACTCAGTCAATTTAGTTTTCAGAGAAGTATCTGGTTAAAATTAGAATTCACAACAAAATGTGATTTTTACTTAATATTATAAAACTGAATATTTACTTTGGTATACAAAAAAGGTAGGTCTGTTTTCCAAATGAGTTATATGATTGTAAGATAAAAAAAAGAAATAATCTGGGGTGCCTGGGTGGCTCAGTCGGTTAAGCGTCTCCCTTTGGCTCAGGTCGTGATCCCAGGGTCCTGGGATTGAGTCCCACATAAGGGTCCCTGCTCAGCAGGGAGCCTATTTCTTCTCCCTCTCACTCTGCTGCTCCCCCTGCTTGTGCTCTCTTGCTCTCTGTCAAATAAATAAAATCTTTTTTAAAAGATCCATTGGAGTATAAAGAAAGAAAAAAAGAAGTAAGGAAGGAAGAAAGAATCTGGACTTAATAAAAAAATATTTTAATGAAGCTTTCAAAACCTTTACACATTATTTCTAAATAGCTTACACTGCAATGTTTTACTACAAAAAACATTCATCTTCATGACTGAGAAAGCTGGCTATAAAACACTACTAAATAAAATATATTTTAGCTTAGAAGATTCCATGCAAGAAGGATTACTACAGATAATTGTCAAATATGTAATGAATTGCAATAAAATATGAGATTAAACACAAATATCAAGAGTAATATAAACAGGAGGGGTAAGATGGTTTTGGTCTTACATTGTATCATCTACCAATGTAAATTACATCAAGATATAAGAAATTCAAAGGGTGGGGGGGAATGGTGCTTTGCATCCTCTCTCCTGTGCTGCTACAGTTTGGATATACATTCACATAAGATCCCATGAGATATTGGACTAAATATCCATCTTTAATGGCTGCAGGGAGGTTTCAATATTTTTTCCATAACATTTCAAAAAATAAATTTTGAGCTACTGAACTCTTTGTTCACACCCTGGGGATAAATAAAATATATTCTTAATGAAAAGGATGCTTGGAAAAAGCCACTTATTAACTAACATTAAATGTTACCGAATATTTATATGGCACCAAAAGAAATAATTCTTAACCAACTGAGCCACCCAGGCATTCCCAAAAGAAATAATTCTTGAAAAATCATCATACTAGTGCTATGCACTATTTAAGCCCAGTATAACCCACAATAAACAAAATTTAATATGGCTTTTCTAAAAGATGAAATGAACATAGCACACATTAGTGAGAAAATGTCACTGAACTCAATGTCAAAAAATAGGACTTAGAGAAAATCAGTTATAGCATATCAAAGAAAAATGTTAATAAATTACCATCACTTCAAAGGAACCCTGGCAAATTTAGGCTCACTCTGCCTGAAGAGCATAGGGACAACTACACATGAAAAAATTTAAGAAATAATATAGAAGCAATAACACAAATTATTTTATCATACTTTAAATGAGTCATTAACAAATTTATTATAGCACATTCCACCTACTCACAAAAGGATCTGAATTAAGCAGGCTCTACCCCCATTGGTATAAACTCAATTTCAAAAGTAAAGGAAATGCCTCTCCAAAGTGTATAGATTTCAAAATCTAATGGAAGTAACTGAGCAAAAGGAACCAACCAGATAATTAAGAGCTGCATTTGTTATAAATACACTTCTCAAACAACTCGTAGCTCTCTTTTGATTTCTTAAGAATTGAAGATTTGGGAGACTTGTTTTCCACTAGAGTAGAAAAACAATCTTTTTTTTTTTTTTTAAAGATTTTATTTATTTATTTGACAGAGATCCCAAGTAGGCAGAGAGGCAGGTAGAGAGAGAGAGGGAGTAGCAGGCTCCCCACTGAGTGGAGAACCAGATGCGGGACTCCATCCCAGGATCCTGGGATCATGACCTGAGTGGAAGGCAGAGGCTTAACCCACTGAGCCATCCAGGCACCCCAGAAAAACAATCTTTTTAAAAAAAATTTTTAAGAAAATGAAATGCATTATGTCCAATGTAAAGTAGGACACCAAAGTAAAGAAAAACTATAGTAAAATTTATCTCTTAAATGCCTAAAATGAGGAGTTTTCCATTTGGGTTTTTATGTAAAATTGCTATTAAGTTTCTTTGTATCATAAAAGAAATACACACAAACAGACACATACGCTAACACAGACACATACGCTAGCAGCAAGTCTGGAAGGTATACATATGTATAAATCACCTGGACTGAAAAATCATTCATAACAGTAGGCTTAGAAGCAGCACCTCTAGACATGGCATCCAGCCAAATGACCTTCACCCTGTCCATTCTTTAGATAATGAGTCTCTATATGGGAAATTTTGTATTCTGCATTTTCCCCCCAGATAACATTGAATTTGTTAGCTTCTTTTAATGATGGCAAAGATAATTTTAATGATTCATATTCATAAATTTGTGCATAGAACTATTTCATTAAATGAATCATTAACAAATTAATTTATTTCTAGCCTGTCCTACCTACTCACAAAAAATCTAATTTTGTAGAAGCTCCTTACCTCAACTGACATTGAACCAAATTTCAAAGCTGAAGGAATTGCCTGCCCAAAGGACATGGATTTTGAATTCTACTGAAGCATGCAAGGCTTACTTCATTATCTTCCTCTTTGTCCTTACGTGTAGGTTGTGTCCAAGTTTTTATTTTCTCATAAGTAAATGCAGACAAACACCTTTGTATGTAAAGCCAAGTTATTTCCTTATTATAGGGTCTCAAAAGTTAAATGAGGAGGACAGTTGGATTTTTAAAGTTCTTAATAAAAACAAGCAAATTGCTTTTCTGAAAGATTGTGCTACCTTATATTTCTAGCAGTCACAGGTAAAAGGGCTGTTCTGAGGCTGAAACTGTTTTTATTATTTATTTATTTGTTTGTTTTTAGGCTGACATTGTTTTTAGTTCTTCAAGAGGAACCTAATAAAATAGAGTCTGTGAGAAAAAAACAAAAAACAAAACAAAAAACTGATTACTTAGAACACACTACGTACAGGTTATCATGCTAGATTCTAAAGGCAGAAAAATGCAGCATTGTTCTCTTTGTAGATTTTACACTCACAACTTAGAATGTGTGTGCCTATATGTATATGTGTGTCTGTGTGTGTGCATGTAGATCTGTCTGTGATGGTTGGGGGTTTTGTAATTCCAAAAATTGAGTAACCAATAGTCATACACCATTTATTTTAGCTCGAGGTGTTGGTCTTAGCCTTTCCTGTTCTTTGAACTATAAAACAAAATGTCAGCCGACTGGTGGCTCCATAAACTGATTTAATCTAAGTTAAAAAACAGACTCCCCTGATTGAACCAATCAAGTTGAACATTTCTTTTTATTCTTTTTACTTTTTAAGTTCTACTTAATAACCATAAAGCATATTGAATATTTGCTGTATATGAGATGTTAAATACTGAGCATATCTTAACTAATATGATGCTGGTAACAACCCTATGAGTTAGGAAATATTCATTCCCTCATTTAACATCTGAGAAACCAAGGGCACCTAGCTAGTAAGTGGCAGAAGTAGGATCTGAACCTTCGTGAACTAGGTTAAGAAAATATCCACTCCTCCACCTACTATATAAATAGGCTTTTGAAAATCTTACTCATTATTGGCTATGTAAGTCTGTATTTTGGCCTATAGGTTGTGAATACTAGGAGGTCAAAGGTGAGGACTCGAAAGTTTATACATGGCTTCCCTCCACTAAAAAAAAACTAGTTAGTTACATTTCTGTTACAGTCATATTTTAAAAACCAGTAACAAAGGGCAAACTATGGCTTTATAAAACACAGTTTAGTAGCCTGGCAATTCTTAAATAAATTCTACGTATACCACAAGGCTCAATGTCTCCAGATCAACTTGTTTCTCTCATTTCAGCAATGAACCTGAACATCCTGGGTTACTGCAAGCTAAGGTGTTGGGCAGCCACAGCTCTGGGCTCTGTAATGTCAGAGGTAGAGGCAGGAAGGAAAGTGACAGAAACAAACATAAAGGAATTCCCTGAGACTGACATCTGAATGTTTTGGACTCCTCTCAAAATAGGAAAAACCATTCAAAAATACTTGAAACAGTAAGTCAGAGAAAGACAATTATCATATGATTTCACTCATGTGTGGAATTTAAGAAACAAAACAGAGGAGCATAGTGGAAGGAAGGGAAAAATAATACAAAATGAAATCAGAGGGGAAGACAAACCCTAAGAGATACTTAATCATAGGAAACAAACTGAGGGTTGTCGGAGGGGAGGGAGTGAGGGGATGGGGTAACTGGGTGATAGACGTTAAGGAGGGCACATGATGTGATGGACACTGATTGGTATATGAGACTGAGGAATCTCCAAATTCTACCCCTGAAACTAATAATACACTATATGTTAATTGAATTTAAGGTTTTGTTTTTTTTTTAAGTTTACTAAGAGAGGAAATCTTAAAAATTCTCAGCACACACAAGAAATTTGTTGACTATGTTTGGTGACAGATGGTAACTAGACTTATTGTGGTGATTATTTTGCAATATATAAAAATATCAAATTGTTACGTTGTATACCTGAAACTAACATAGTATGTCAATTACAAGGGTGCCTGGGTGGCTCAGTTGGTTAAGCGTCTGCCTGTCTTTGGCTCAGGTCATGATCCCAGGGTCCTGGGGTTGTGCCCCACATCCGGCTCCCTGCTCAGGAGAGCCTACTTTTCTCTCTCTTTTGGCTGCTCCCCCCGCTTGTGTTCTCTGTCAAATAAAGAGATTTTTAAAAATCTTAAAAATATATATGTCAACTATACCTCAATTAAAAAAAAGGAAGAAGAAAAAAATATTTGAAAAAAACAGTTCCTAGAATTACGTACAGAAAACCCTCATCTGTAATATATTTCAACTTTCCTATTCCAGCTTCTAACTGCTTAACAAGGCAAAATTTAAAAGGCAATGAATTAGGCAGAATGCTTTAAGAAGAAAGTCATTATAATTTATTCTTCAAAGATAAACTGGACTCAGCAGTTTAATAATAAGTTTTCTACTTACGAGGTCAAACATCGGAAAAACTGGCCTTGACATCCTCAAGACAACTAGGGTAGGAGATCAAAGGTCATTTCTCTTTGTCTATCAGACTCCCAACTCCTTTGACTTGTAGCCCTCCACCTAACCACACAAAGCCATACATCTTGATTATGATCCCCCAAGTAGAGACAATGTACAACCGGCACATCCATCTTTATTTTGATGTTGAAATTGGCTGGAATCCTCTATCTTTCTACAGTCACCTCTGAAAAGGCTTTTTTTCCCCTGAAGCTGTTCTTGCTAAAATAACACTCTGCAGGCACTCTCTCTGCATGGGTAGCTTCCTCTCCCCAATCTTTTCATTGGGATTATCTTCCAACCCTTTCCAGTGTTATTTGATTCATCTGATCCAAGTGTGTTCAATTTGGGAAGGGATGAAGCAGCATGAACTTCCTCCTCCTGCTGTTAAATTATTCTTCCTTATGACCCTTCTCCTCTGGAGGCAGGAACAGTAGAGCAAGGTGCAACTGTTAAAAGCTATCATTTGTGCAGTATATATGTAAAAAAAAGTAGTTTGTTCCTCAGTAATTTTAACACTGTACCAAGTTATACTTTAAATTCCAGAAGAGTATAGCTCTGTCACATGTAAGGTCCGTTCATGCTTTGCAGAAATTAATTAATGTTTCCTTTCCAGGGGGAAGCTCTCAAAAGGGATTATTGCACTATCAACAAATGAGCAAACAGCAATTCAGATCCTGAAGCCTAACGCAAAAACAGGATACCAATGTCTCCTTTATGTAACTTTTTTTTAGTGTACACTTCCCAAATACTTCATAGACACAAATACAAACATGGCTTAATACTAAAGCAGTTAACCATATCAAGAATTCATAATAAACAAAAAAACTCATAATAAACTTATATTTTAAATCAAGTGTTCATGTTCTAAATTTTTCTAAGCAGTTACATCACCTTAGAAAGCATCCTGCTGTGACAATTTCTGAAACTATAAGATCTTTGTAATATTAGATCTCTAATAGATTTTTTTCAACAATTTTTTTTTTTAATATTGTATTTATTTATTTGACAGAGAGACACAGCGAGAGAGGGAACACAAGCAGGGGGAGTGAGAGAGGGAGAATCAGGCTTCCCACCAAGCCGGGAGCCTGATGCGGGGCTCGATCCCAGAATCCTGGGATCATGACCTGAGCCGAAGGCAGACGCTTAACGACTGAGCCACCCAGGTGCCCCAGATCTCTAATAGATTTTTACAAAATTTTTTTTCAAAGATTCACCCCCAAACGCTAAAGACATACAAGCCACAAAACAGAAATAATGTAAAATATTGGTTGACAACTCACGTAAATTAGTATCAATTCTGAACTTTTACCACTGAGGACCTACAACGTATGCTTTTAAATAACTTCAGATTAATTACATGCAAGGAGATCAAGGCTTGCCTAATTCCGTTTTTATGTGGAATTGCTTTAATAACAGGTAATAACCTTTAGAATATTATTTGCTTATTTGTAAAAGGATGAATACAAATTGACCGAGGTTGTCTAAAAAATTTATTCTTTGACAAAAATGCAAAATCATCCTTAAACTATTAGCACTCTAAGTCAAAATTTTTTCATTCAGAAAACAGGTCAGCCCCAACAGAAACACCATTGAGTAGATGAGCTTTACTGCAGCTCCAGTAAATTCCAGATAGATCAGCTTTACCGTAACCTGGCAACTCACGGCAAGAGCTCTTGTTTCTTGGATTCTTCAAGTCAATTTCTGTGGCTGGGTATGTCCATATGGTGGAAACAGTCTGACTACCACGCAAGAACCAGAAGTTCTAGGCTAAGTATTTAGAGCCTGTCTTGACGTGATCAAAACCAGACACAGGGCACTTTGATTAAATTCAGGGCATATCATCTCCCTACTACTGAGGAAAAAAAGTCCTTGGTCTTATTGACCTAGATGGGTTTTCTTGATCGGTCAATATCACTGTGTTAATTATTTGGTTATTTTGCAAATGACTGAACTATAAAACTTACTAAAAGGTAACATTTTAGAGCTTTCACCTTTGATTTCCATTTCCATGTTCAGAGAGGATAATTTCTCAAAGGATTTTTATGCTAAGATGGAAAAGTCTCAAGAAGCCCAGAGAAAATGCCAATAAAAAGTTTTTCAGTCATCTAAGGATATAGGTAAAAATCAAAGATCTCTGGAAAAATTCACATATGAAAAATATATTTTTCTACCTGTAGGGTAGAGCCAAGACTCTTCTTAATGAACGAAACTGGCTTCTGTCACTCAAGTGATATGGCAAGTTTAAGCACTGAGGTCGAGCAAACAAATGTCTCCCAGGTTATTACTGCTACATTTTGTCTTTTAAAGAAATTTTAAAATAGGGTAGCATTTTCCGTGTAATTCTAAAAAGCTGGAAACCTCACACACCTTCACATTATAGACCAAAAAAAAAAAAAAAAAAAAAAAAAAGGAAAAATAAAAAGGAAGAAAATAAAGGAAGGGAGAAGGCAATGTGAGAGGAAAGAAGAGAGATTAGGAAGGAAATATATTGCTAGAGAAAGCAGTATATTTTTGGCCTTGAGTTGAATTAATTTACTAATTAACTTTTTTAAAAGTGTATTTATTTGAGATAGAGTGGAGAGAGAGAACATGAGCACGGGGCAGAAGGAGAGGGAGAAGCAGACTCCCTGCTGAGGAGGAAGCCAGAAACAAGGCTCTCTCCCGGGATCCTGGGTCATGACCTGACTGGAAGGCAGACACTTCTGAGCCACCAGGCGCCCCTTAAATTAATTTAAAATAGAGAACACATCTAAATGTGGAATTTTTAACTGTGGTGACATTCTTCTACAAAAACACAACATCCTATGGTTCTTGAAAAGACATGTGTTAAGAGATGGGGGTCCTTTCATGGGTCACCATGAACCACCTACATAGTATTAGGCAATGGAGATGCTTCCATTGAATCGAAAGCAATCATGGTGGGAGCTCTTGTTCTTCCAGAATAAAGGCCATTCACCACTACTAAAATCTCGACAATGCTGCGGTTGACAATAATGCACAGTCCTAAAGATGGAAAGTTAATTTTTTTTAAAGATTTTATTTATTTGACAGAGAGCACAAGTAGGCAGAGAGGCAGGCAGAGAGAGAGAGGGAGAACCAAGCTCCACGCTGGGCAGAGAGGCCAATGCGGGGCTCAATCCTAGGACCCTGGGATCATGACCTGAGCTGAAGGCAGAGGCTTAACCCACTGAGCCACCCAGGTACCCCTGGAAAGTTATTCTGTCAGAGCTTCCACTGTTGAGTCCTGGCAACACTCCCGTTTTTTCTTCTAGGAGGTTAAAAAAAAAAAAAATCAAATACAAATGAAAGATTCTGCCATCATTTCCAGCAACGTCAAGGGCACCGCTATTCAAACTTCAGTGTGCGTTCCAACCGTCTGGGCATCTTGTTAGGATTCAGATTCTGATTCAGTAGGTTGGGGGCCTGAGATCGTGCATGACCACGAAGTGGCGCCTGCTACTGCTCTACACAGTAGAAGCAGAAAGACGCTGTGGCGCTAGGGGACTTTTTCTACCACAGCCTTGCAACAGTAGTTGCTGCAATAAGTCAAGTGTTTTACATTTTGAAAGGGACCGGTAAAGGTGCTGTATATTATGAAAGGATGACATTCCTCGCTACCCACTGACTTGTGATAAACTGAGTTTAACGAACCTCATTTGCGGGCTGAAGGTCTCTGCAGAGTCATTACAGATGGCTGTAGCTTAACAGAGACAGACTATGTGCACAATGATGAAAACTCTAATGTCTGTGTCTAGCACGTTGTGGGTTGGGCATGTGTGTTTTCAGTGGGACAAAAGGAAAGGAAGATGCACCATGTGTATTTATAGTTTATCTTTGGGAGCACCTGGGGGGGCTCAGTTAAGCGTCTGACTCTGGATCTCAACTTAGGTCTTCATGTTGGGGTTGTGAGTTCAAGCTCTGTGTTGGGCTCCCCGCCCAGCATGGAGCCTACTTAGAAATTAATTAACTGATAAAAAGTAAAGTTTATTTTTGCTAAGTTGCCCTCCTCAAACATTCTGTCTAGTATCAAGTGATAGGGCATCAGTACTTCAAGTAGTGTACAAAAAAGGCAATCACAAATGTAATTACATTTGAGAACAGCTTTTGCAGAAACATTTGAAAACTAAATTATAAAATAGGTATGAAAAGCACACATTTAGTTTACCATCCCTATCCAAAGCTGTTACCCGTTTCCAGTCTCATTTTCACTCAGTGCACCTCTATAACCTACAAGCAAGATGAGCACTATATACCATCAGCTAGTGGTAGCTAAATCACATCCGGGAATCACAGCCTGAGAACCAAGAAAGCTTCAATATTTAAAACCAATTATGGGGCGCCTGGGTGGCTCAGCGGGTTAAAGCCTCTGCCTTCGGCTCAGGTCATGATCCCAGGGTCCTGGGATCAAGGCCCGCATCGGGCTCTCTGCTCCGTGGGGAGCCTGCTTCCTCCTCTCTCTCTCTGCCTGCTTCTCTGCCTACTTGTGCTCTCTGTGAAATAAATAAATAAAATCTTTAAAAATAAATATATAAATAAAACCAATTATTTCGGATTCAAGCAAGGTGGATGACGTCATCACAGAGGACCATCCTATACCGGATCTGTTACCTATGACTCCTTAGGAATCCAGGCATCGTGTTGTTGTGGTACTGCTGTCTGCCCAGTGGTGACATTCATCACAGCTACTGTGACAGAACTAAGCGGGGCATGGTACCAGTAAGAGGGAAGAGCAACAGCAACCATCAAGCAGAGACAGCTTCGGATAGCGAGAGAAAAGGCCCCTCTATGGCCGCAGTCAGTCTCTGTCAGCTTCCTTGGCAGGGTCACGGAAAGCAGCAGTGACCACCCAGAGACAAGACAACAAACGGGTAAGCCTGACATCTGACAGGGCAGCACCTCCTTTTCCATCCTCCCTAACCTTTGTTTCCAGCTGAACACAAAGTTCTAACATAGGCCTCGTGCTGGAGGTAAAATGTCGGGGGACCAACCCTTATTTGCTGAGATCGTTGTGCCTCAGTTTCTTCATTTTTATAACATAGCAATAAT
Organism: Enhydra lutris kenyoni; assembly: GCF_002288905.1. Lineage (NCBI taxonomy): Eukaryota > Metazoa > Chordata > Mammalia > Carnivora > Mustelidae > Enhydra > Enhydra lutris. The sequence goes on along the minus strand of NW_019154105.1, from coordinate 71,818,942 downwards.
AATGCTTCCCCACCCCCATGGGAATGCGGAAAAAAAATGAGAAGTGAAGAGAAAAGACTCCAGTCCAAGTTATTCATTATTAATTGCTACTCACAGATATACAACGGTTTTTAAAATGTATCACTGGGATTGCTACGTGGATCTATGTAGCCAACTAAAATACGGTGCTTGGTGAAAAAACCTGGGGAAAATGGCAGGCTGGCTTCCCCCCACCCCCCCTTTTTTTTAAAGAGTTTGTTTATTTGAAAAAGAGAGAGAAAGTCATCAGAGGGAGAGGGACAAGCTGCCTCCACACTGAGCACGGAGCACAACGCAGTGCTCAAACCCACAACCCTGAAATCATGACCTGAGTCAAAATCAAGAGTTGGACACTCAACTACCTGAGCCACCAGCCACCACTAGTTTTTTTTTTTTTAAGATTTTATTTATTTATTTGTCAGAGAGAGAGAGAGAGAGCGAGCGAGCACAGGCAGACAGAATGGCAGGTAGAGGCAGAGGGAGAAGCAGGCTCCCCACAGAACAAGGAGCCCGATGCGGGACTCGATCCCAGGACGCCGGGATCATGACCTGAGCTGAAGGCAGCTGCTTAACCAACTGAGCCACCCAGGCGTCCCCCACCACTAGTTTTTTAATTTAAATTCCATGTAATTACTTTTTGTCTGGCCAGTCAGGCTTGGTGGCATTTCTACAATCCTAGCTCCACATTAGAACAGAAATGCTGGGAAAATGGTAAAGAGACAGCGGATGAATAGGACTGGTCAGGCTAAAAGACGGTATGGAAAAAGGGCTGGGGGCTGGGTGGGGCCTGACAGAGGGTTCAGCTTGGGGAGCTACCGCACCATGCAGGGGAGCAAGACGACAGGGTGACGATTCTGCAAGCGCAGCACTGTTGCTGGGATCCTCCCCACCCTGGACTTCTGGGGCAAGCAGAAGAATCTGGTAGTTTGAAGGTGGTGAAGGAAGGCATAGCCAACACGTAGGGACCACAGTATAATTGAGTGTAATTACTGATTTTGACCTTTGAGAATACATTGTTTTAAAATAATACATAGGGAATAGAATCTATTAGGAAGTGGTTGATATGAAGCCATACCCTTCAAGCAGAGAACTAGGTTTGGCACCATGCAAATCAATCACAATGGCTGGCATGCAAGTCCGGCCAAGCTGGTTGGGTAGCATGACCACAGATTGTTAATAAGAGAAGGCAGGTGTGCCCAGCAACCAGAAAAAGGGGAATCCTGACAGTAAGAATGTGAACAGGTAACCCTCCAGGATTAATTTGGGCAGAGGCCTTGATGCTGGTACCAGTCAGGGTCATGTCTGAAAAACAGAAACTACTCTATTTCAAACAAAGGAAACTGGTTCACAAGGAAAAGATGAAAAGCAAATAGAGGAAGTTGAAGCAACCTAGAGATTAGGATCAGTAGGAAGTTCTACCACTCCTGGGACTAGAAAAATTAAAAAGAGAAAGAGAGAGAGAGAGAGAGATAAAGAAAGAAAGAAAGAAAGAGAGAGAGAGAGAGAGAGAGAGAAAGAAAGAAAGAATGAAAGAAAGGGAGGGAGGGAGGGAGGGAGGAAGGGAGGAAGGAAGAAAGGAAGGAAAGAAACAAAGGAAAGAAAGGGAGGAAAGGGGAGGGGAAGGGAAAGATCGGAAGGAACAGAAAGGATGAGAAGGAAAGAAAGAGCGAGCTCAGTGGAGCAGAGCCATGAAACAGACACAATGACTCCAGAGAAGCCACCAAAAGCAGAATGAAAGAGAAACATCCAGGCTCCTCCTCTCCCCCAGTCTTCTCTCAGTGTCTCCCATTGTCACACCTTCCCAGAAACCAGTTGGCAAGGAAAACTGGAATGTGTCCGGGGATCCAAGAAAGGGCAGGGAGTGGTTTTGAGAGCAGACTGGCAGACGACAGAGACTTGCCCAGCTGGCTATCTTCAGGCACTGACCTCACGCGCACCAAACAACCTTCCAAATACCATTTGTTTTAGCGAACATGGACTATTCATTCACGAACCAACACAATAGGTATTCTATTTCCCTAAATTTCTGACTGTAAATTTGGAGCTTCTCTGTTTTAAATATAGTCTGCTGTGAGTCTTGTTAGTGCCATTCAATCTCCCTGAATGAAAATCAGTATCTGGGTCCTAGTGGCCCAACTAAGGGAAGCCCTGGTTCCAGAGGGCTGACTCTAGGGTTGTGGTGGGCAGACTTCTGCAGGAGAGTCAGAAGGTAAATATTAAACTTCTTGGGTCATTTGATCTATAGCAACTACAAACCGTCCCTGACTCACTGGCAGTTTGACTTGAATTTCAACTTTCCAATGGTGCAAAAGCAATAGGCATTCAATAGAAACAGGGAGTGAGCCAGACTAGCTCTCGGGCAGGGCCCATGCTCTTCTGACCTCTGGTCTAGACCAAGGCCAAGCAAGTAAAGGAAGTCCATCTCAAGGTAACTCTCAAAATGAAGCAATTTGAGGACATGCTTGATGTCCATTATTGTTTAATATTTGGAAAGATACCCTTTAATCTCAGTCCCATATCAGGTTTAAAATTTTACTATATTTTTTCCTAAACTGCTTCTTTATATTATAAATCACTTAGAGAACATTTTTAGTTTCATTTTACCTCTAATGCAATTTTATATCCATAATAACTTCTGACTGCGTTTCTATATAATTTGAGTTGCATCTAATTAAAATAGGGGCTTCGAAGCATTTTCCACTGGACTTTCCAAAATATTTTCATTCCCACCACTCAGAAAGATCTGTTGTCATTCTTTCTTATTTTGCCTTATGTGAAGTTTGGTGGGAAAATCTGTAGCATAAGATATTTTCTTTAAAAAATATTTTACTGGGAGCACCTGTGTGGCTCAGTGGGTTAAAGCCTCTGCCTTAGGCTCAGGTCATGATCTCAGGGTCCTGGGATGGAGCCCAGAGCATTGGGCTCTCTGCTCAGCAGGGAGCCTGCTTCCCTTCCTCTCTCTGCCTGCCTCTCTGCTTACTTGTGATTTCTGTCTGTCAAATGAATAAACAGAATCTTTAAAAAATATATATTTTTCTGGATCTGATTGAAAAATGATGGCACTATCCAGTCAGTTGTTTTCATGAAAATGAGGATGTAATATCTATTAAGACATTACATGTCTTTTCTAAAATTTCAAATACAAACCACCCTTTTTTTTTTTTTTTTAAGATTTTATTTGTTATTTGTCAGAGAGAGAGAGGGAGAGCGAGCAAGCACAGGCAGACAGAATGGCAGGCTGAGGCAGAGGGAGAAGCAGGCTCCCCGCCGAGCAAGGAGCCCAATGTGGGACTCAATCCCAGGACGCTGCTGGGATCATGACCTGAGCCAAAGGCAGCTGCTCAACCAACTGAGCCACCCAGGCATCCCTACAAACCACCCTTTAAAGATCTCTTTTGAAGTTTCCTAAAATCAGACAAAATAAGCTGACATGCATAAGTTAAATCATTTCCAGTCCTTCCCAGACCTTGGGAATTTTCTTCTAATGCCTTTTCCTGTTTGCCATTTGCTTCAAATTCATTTCTCCTTTCTACCAGGCTTTTGTTAGGCCTACTTCCCATTTCTATAATAAAACAGCTTTTATTTTTAAAACTGAAATTACAACTATCAGTGATCAAATTTTCTTTTCATTTTCTCTTAAAATAGATGCGTACTATCTCTTCCTTGACCTAGAGTATCAGACCAGCCGTGGATTCTAACATACATCCTCATCTGACTTTAATAAGTCACTTAGGACTCATTCCCCAACTGTCCAGCATGTGCTTTTCTATCAAGGCTTCAAATTGCAGTTCTTGGTCTTCATTTATTCTCCCTCCCACAAAATCTAGCACCTTCACTGTGTGTGGACCCTGACTCTCCATCCTTGACCTCCCTTCACACCACCAACTTTGAAACCTTTCTTCTGTCCAGTTGGCAACAGCTGGCTCTCTTGAGATCTTTACTGGTAAGTCTCTGATTAAAAAGAAAATCACATTGTCCATAAAACACAAATATCATTCATAAGAAGATATGTAACACTCAACAAAATTATTTTTAAGTGCTGCTAATATTTAAATACCTAAGATATTCATGATAGTGAAGGTAATTTCTTTCCCTTGGTCAAAATGATCCCATCTGGAAGAGGACAGCTCAAATTTTATCACCATCCCAGCCACCTGATGTCAGTGGAATTGCTGTTTTGCCTCTAACACCCAAAATACAGGTCTAAGAAGTACAGCGTGAAAAGCAGCAGCCTTGGGCCTCAGAAAAGTTGCCTGGTCTAGGGCTGTACTTCTTTTTTTTTAAGATTTTATTTTTTTTTCATACACACACACACACAGAAAGCACACAAGCAGGAGGAGGGGCAGATGGAGAAGCGGGGTTGCTAAGGATGCTTAGCAGGGAGCCCGCATCCCAGGACCCCCGGAATCACAACCCTAGCCGAGCCGAAGCCAGACACTTAACCAACTGAGCCACCCAGGTGCCTCAGGCTGTTCTTCAACTGTCCTAATTATACACTTCCTTCTAGTTAATCACCACAGTCAAGACACAGACCAATTCTGTCACTCCCCCAAATTCTCTCCTGTTGCCCTTTTGTAGTCAAATCCTCCCCCAACCTGACAACCACAGCTTTGTTCTCTGTGCCTATGTTTTGTTGGTTGGTTGGTTGGTTGGTGCCTATGGTTTTGCCTTTGATGCTATACGAATGGGATCATATGGTATGTAGCCTTTAGCATCTGACCTCTTCTGTTGAACGTAACACATTTGATATTTATCCCTGCTGTACGTATGCACAGTCTGCTCCCGGCTAGCATTCTTGTGGACAGGTGTGTGGCAGTTTGTGTATTCACTTACCCACTGAGGACGTGGGGTACGAGGCGACTGTAAGTGAGGCTACTGTAAACATTCACAAGCAGGCTGTTGACTGGACATGTGTTTTCATTTCTCTAGGGTCCTTTCTCATTTTGAATGGGCATAACTCATCGGCTTCCATCCTCCTTCTTTTTGTCTCTTCTTTCCCGATGAAGTCAGAAGGAAATTTTTAAAAAATAAATGCCAAAATCATCTCTTACAAATAAACACAAAAGGGGCATGTAGGTGGCTCAGTCGGTGAACTGTTGGCCTTTGGCTCAGGTTATGATCCTGGGATCCTGGGATTAAGCCCCATGTCAGGCTCCCTGCTCAACAGGGAGCCTGTTTCTCCTCTTCCCTCTGGCCTCCTGCTCGTGCTCTCACTTGAGCTCTCTTGCTTTCCATCTCAAATGAATAAAGTCTCTTAAAAACACTTAATAAACACAAAAAGAGGGGACGGCCTTCTGGCTGTGGAAGCAAGAACAGAGCCCATGAAAATGAAATTCCACTATTGTTTAGTTAATAACTTGGGGAAGATTATGGCTTCTTTTCTTAAGTTCCCCTGTCTCCAGGCTGGTGTTCTTAGTGCCTGTCAGAATTCTGCACTTGCAGAATTCTTGTCCTGGCCCCATGCCCTGAGGAAGACAAACCAGCAGTCCATCGTGGCTAGAGACCTGGCCAGGAATGGGCTCTGAGTGGGGCTCTGTCCTGCTTCTCCGACCACCAAGGTTAACTTGTTTCTCTAATCTAAATTATAGGCTTTGGTTTTCCTTTCGGTAGCTTTAAAACAAAGAACCAGCAGTTGTTGCCTGCATCAAACTCAGATTTTGGTCAGTAAAAAAAATGAACCCCCCCCCCTTTTTTTTTTCTTGAAACCTAAGCATCCCAAGGGAAGCACAACAGTCTGGTTTCAGTTTTTCATAAAATGTGATCATGTTCTGCAACAGAGAAGGCTGCACAGATGGCAAACATGGATTCTCCAAGAATTTATTCCATCCTGAGATGAGACTCCGGGCAACTGCAAGGTGCCTGTTCTTGACACCCCCTGGGTCAGTGGGGTAAATGGTGACATATGACAGGGTTGCCCGAAGCCAGCAATGGATGTCCAGGAGTAAAAGGAACAGGTGACCATTTTCTCCTTCCTGAAATCTCAGAATTAAAATCTCCAAAGACTCCACCGGATTCTTGACAAGGTACTTGGAAGGGAGAGCCTACATTTTATAAGCTTCATTGCTTTGCAAGGGAAACAATTTCATCCTATCCCATATTAAACTATTACTGGGCTTGCTTTCAAAAGCAGTAGAGATTTTGTCTATAAATAGTTTTAAAAGGAGTTTGAGATTAAAGATAGGTTCATAAAAAGTCTCTTCCATTTCAAAAGCAAAATAGCACAGTTCACAGTGATGGTACAGGGTTAGATAATGCCAGTTAATAAAGTTACTTAGTTTCATCATCTTTATCAGTCTGCCAGCTTCTAACAGACACAACTTTTTTTTTTTCAAGATTTTATTTATTTATTTATTTGACCAAGAGACACAGTGAAGAGGGAACATAAGCAGGGGGAGCAGAGAGGGAGAAGCAGGCTTCCCGCTGAGCAAGCAGCCTGATGAGGGGCTCAATCCCAGGACCCTGGGATCATGATCTGAGCTGAAGGCAGAGGCTTAACCCACTGAGCCACCCAGGTGCCCCATCTAATACACAATTTGTTAACAGATGTGCCTAATTCATTGTAACAGTGATAAGGAGTATTGAGCCATAGAGATGCCCTATTCATTCAGAGACTACTTGAAGAGGGCAACTCTTGGCTAAAAATGTTGGCTTTCTGCTCTCCCAAACCACAGCTTATTCGAACTCAGCACATCCTATTGTGTTTTCAATGATCAAGTAAAGCCCTTTCTTATTCTGAAAAATATTAGTCCACTAAAACTCTTAAGAATGCCAAAAGGCTGCTTTGGTTGTTTCCCGCCCCCCCCCCTTTCTTATTTTCACTTTTCATATTCATTCTTTGAAGAGTGTATGGTGAACAATTTTCACGTTCGTTGTTTGAAGAGTGCATGATATGCCTGGGCCGAAACACCAGTTCCAGTTCTGCCATCTAATAGCTGCAGGACCTTATACTAGACACTTAACTTGTCTCTGCTTCAATTTCCTCATGTGAAAATTGGGATGGTAAATAATAGTACTTATCACACAGATCCTTCCCTTAAAAGAGTTGATATATGTAAAGTGCTTAGAACTGTGCCTGCCACCTAGAAATACTATAAGGGTATAATGAGCTGTTGTTACCAGCTATTGTTGTCATTAGCTCAAGCATTGTACCACGTACAGCAGTGGGAAGAGAAAGATCTGGGGGGCTCAGAGAGACATGACTTTAAATCCTACGACATATTAGCTTAATGTCTTCCATTTCCTCATCAGTAAAATGGGCTAATGATGCCTCCTAACATGACTCTTATATACAGATGTAACACCTGGCATTTAGCTTGTATTCTACTCCTATGCGGTAGCCCTCAGAACTGCAGGCTCTGGGCCAAACAGCCTGTGAGGCCTGGGACACATTTCTAGCCTCCCGGAGGTTCTGTTCCTTATAAGTAAATGTCAGCAAAAGCAATTCTGAGTTCACAGCATTGCTGTGACGATTATACGAAACAAGGCATAGAGAGCATAGTCAGGACTCCGTATACACGGTCGGAAATTATAAGCCACTCCTTAGTGTAGGTCATACAGAAAAGTGGAAAAATATTCCTAATTCAAGAAAGCATATTTAGGTAGTATTTTAAATTAAAAAGTGAAAAGGTACTTCTCCCTTAAAAAACTCCTCTCCCCAGGGAAACCAGAAGAGTCTGCTGTAAACAGGAAGATTACCCTGCAGCCACCCATTAAATCCCTCTGTAATCGGTCCCGAAATCTCACTGGCTCTCCTTTCAGTAACCTCTGAAATCTGTCCTTTCCCTTCTCCCTCCACTACCAAGCTATCAGCCCATCTACCATTCTTGTTTTTGCTGCAAAAGACAAATCTAGAACAAAACCTCTGGTTCATCATCAAATTTGAACCTGCCTGGCCACTTAATGTTTAACTGCACCCAATCCAGTACTGGCTGCTGTGATCAACTTACATTTTTTCTCATTGTCAAAATGTGGCACTGTGACAGCTTAAAACGTGTCATCTAATTTCTTAATTAGCTTCATTCTGTTTTCCTTATTTATCTCAAATATGTCCTCTTTCACAACATCTCCTAGGAGAAGTTCTCTTCTGTGAAATGCCAGCGGCTTATCTGAAATTGCATCTTTTTTCCTCCCCCTTTTTGTCTCAAAACAAACTATTTGTGGGAGAGAGGGCAAGGGGAAAACGTGTCAGCTGTTACAATCTAAGTTTGGCTCTAGGGAGGGCGGCAGCATTAGTCCTCCAGACAGGCTGACAGTGATGGGAGAGACAAGGCTATCCTGGCTTCCCGTGCCCAGCATGGAAAAGCCAGACTGAAGGCGAAGGTACAGCGTGACCATGACAGGAAGTCCATGGGAATCCCTCAGAAGCCAGCAGGCGATGCCACAAGTGGGGAACGGTTCTCCAGCCACGTGTGAGAAGTCTGACTACCGAACGGCATCTGCTTGTATGGCTGTGGGTCCAGTGACCTGTCTGCTGCACCACGAGTCCAGTGCGGCTGTGCCCACTGAAGAAGAGCAGGATTTCTAAAGTCTGACCCTTGGGTCAGTGGCCATCCTGACTCACAGCACGCCAAGTCACAGCTGTCTGCGTCGTTGGCTGCTTTGTCTCCTTTGACGCTGTCAACCCTGAGGGAACAGAGGGCACAGCGGCCCTTCCGGCTGAAACATCTCTAATGCTCAAATTCCAGAAAGGAAGGTGGAGAGAGCAAAATGGAGTCTCTCATGTCAAGCAGCGGCCTGGGTCAAGCAATGACACAAGCAGTTGAGGGACCGCAGCTAGGAGATATCACTGGAACCAATGTCAGCTGACTCCCCAGAACCGATAACGAGCAGACCCAGACGAGGTCCGCAGAGACCCAAAACTGATTAAATCCCTTTAAAAGGGGGAAGATTTTGGCACCAAACTGTCAGACTCTCCAGACCAGACCCCTCTGTGTCTGACCACTTGAAAAAGGCAACTGCCGCTGAAGGCTCTGCCTGATTGATCTCTGAACAGAACCCAGATCCTTCCCCGTGTGAACACCAGACGTAGTAAGTGCCGAGAGCTGACAGGACCAGAGGCCTTACCGCAACTGCGTGCCCACAGACTGGCTTTGGCTTTGGTTCATTAACTTCCTACATCATTCTATTAGCTTGTTTGTTGTGTGCCTTGTTTTCTGTCCTGCTCTGCATGCTGTGTCACGAGCCAAGTTTAATCACATGGTGAAACATCAATTTTGGAATCCTGAACCTGCTTTATAATTGTGATTTAATTTGGGTTATGACTGAAAAAAGCTGACACTGTGGAAAGGCACTACTTGCGTGTGTGCCTTCCTAGCACGCTCATGACAGAGGCCAGGCTAAGGACCTGTCAGCATTTGGAAACTGTTTTAATTTATAAACAGTGTAATCATCATGAAAATAAATGGCATTTAGATGTTAGATGAGCGGCTACTAGGAACTAGGTTAATTTTCTCTGTATCTTCTTCCAGTGTTTTCTCTGAGCTCTTTCATCTGCCAAGCAACTCACTCAAAAAGATACAGAGGTGGGCTTCTTATGTCTTTTGATAAGAGCAGGAAATAAATGAGACAAAAGGAAACCCACACTGCCCAAAATGGAAACACCTGAAGACCAATGCTTCCACGGGAGAGAGACAACACCACAGCATCGTCAACCAAATCCTTAGCATGGGAGGGATTCTGTGTGCCGGAAGCTCATTTAGCAACTTCAGATTTATGAAATTTCCCTAGTAAAAGTTAAATTTTTATCTTCCAAAAGCAGGGGGAAGAGAACCCTGAATACCACCTAAAAGCATAATGAAGAAAAATAAGCAAGGATAAAAGAGGTCTATAAAGTGCAAGACCTTTTAGAATAATAACAAATTTGTCTCCTATCTATGTGAGAGAATGTATCCATCCAACTATATTTAGGGAGAGAAAAGAGATTAGCAGTTTTCTAGAACCAATGATTCCCTTTAAAGATAGGCAACTTACGCGCGCGTTCAAAGAGCCACTTGAACAGAGCCCTTCGCCAGGGTTGGCGCATGCGCCCTGTCGAGACCAACGGAATAAACACACCCTGCGTTTTCCTTTTCGTTTTCTACTGCCTGCAGGGAATTCTGTTTAATTTTCAAAACTGTCAACTGTTTTACTTGTGCCCCAGGGTCGTCAGAACTTAGGGTCACGCTGCACTCAGCACTAGTGCACTGCATAATCATGCGTTTGTACCAAAGAAAGTAAATACCATTTGCTTCCCAAAAGCATGCTTCAGCTTGGCCATTTAGGTTAACTGCTCGGGCCCAGCACGTGGGGGGGAGGCACTGCGGCAACGCGATAATTTGAGCTCTGAGCTCCTCCGCTGGTCTCAACTCTTCAGAGAAAAGGGACTGAAATTATACAAAATAATTATTGACCATATTCCCCGAAGGCTTTTTTAAAAAGCCTAAAAGCAATGTACACATAATTGAGGGATTCATAAGAGATTCCTACCTCACTGCTGCACTGCTGTATACATTATGGGCCACATTTCCTGGAAACCGTGTAACTTTTAAAACAACGCACAGGGTACTTGAGGGTTTCAATACAATTGCTGCTCGAATGTCATTCCCACCATTACTGGGTCTTCCAGCTTTCTCTGGTTGTTCTGGTCTTTCTGTCCTGAGATGAAGGATTTGGGGGCGGCTCTCCTGGTGCTCCTGATCTTGACTTTCTACCTCCCTGCCTCTGCCTTTCTAACTCAGTGCAGAAAGGAAAAAATGTGCCATATTAATTAGGGTGTCAGAAACCCTCAACTAATTTTTAAGTAGAATGTTAGCTACATTTGCAAATATCATGCTCAGAATGGTTTCCTTCAACCTTCAGATGAAGAATCTCCATGTTAAAGCAATAGATACAATAATGAATCTGAAAAAAAAAATACAGTAATACACTATTTTCCTTGTCTCCAAACCTTTTTAGACCCTGTGTAGATATTATCACATAGTCCAATGATAAGCTTACCCAATGTTTTCTGATTTTTAAGCTGCCCTGCAGTAAAAGGCATACTCCTAGCGGACAATCAGAATGGTTCATGAATGATGGTAAATCCAACCTCAGGACTATACAATTTCCCCTCATACCACAGGGTGATTTCTCAATGACCCAAAAAGCACAAAAAAAGAACGAATTCTTTTGAATTTGGAGAATCAGTGAAATCCTCAGATGCTGACTTTTTTACCATAAGCAAGAAAAACATCAATAATCTTATTCAAAACAAACAAACAAATCAAAAGACTTTGTGAAAATGCTTTGAGCTCATGGTCTCAATCTTGATCCTAAGTTATGTTCTTCTTTTTTGCCCTCCTCTTCTTTTTCTACCCTGGCTTAGAACTATTAACAGATTTCATTTACACGTTGGTGTCACTTTCATTAAGGAATTTTGGCTTTGCCTTGCCTGAAGTTACAAAGCTGAAGTTACAGGAGGTGTTCAACCAAATTGAGACACAGCGTCATAAAAGATAGGCAAGGTGCATAAAGGGGACGGTGAGGATCTTAATCAGTAGGAAACCAACATCACAGGAGAGAGCCTGGTTGTACATCTCCATTTGTCCCTTCTTTTTGCCCAAAGACACAGAGACCCTAAGAAAGGGTGGAAGTGGTTTGTGGTAGTGCTTCCTCCCCCAGTGTGACAGAACATGGACACATAATTCAAAGTATATGCACACAGTTGCACAGTACAAATCTCTTAACATGACTTGACTTTTGGCATTTATGAAAGCTACAAAAGCAACAGACTAAAGCTTTACTGAAATACATATAAAGACTGAGCAAAGATGAAAAATAGCGTCTTTGGGAGCATAGAGGAAAATCAACGTGAGATTCTGTAACTGCCCCATGCGTACCTCTGCACAAATGGACACAATTTCTATCTCTTAACCAGTGTCATTTAGTGTAGGCGAGGCTGCCCCTGATTCAAATCATATTTAAGTAGAATGTACCCATTTCCTTCCTAGGCATGAACTAGAAACACACGGCAAAAAAATGACAGCTCAGCAATTCCTGAATGTTTACCATTCTAATGACTTCAGCTTAGCAGGTAACTGTTTCCAGGACCTAAAAGTACTATCACCGTGTCCTAAACAACTGAAAAGAGCATTATCTGATCATTCCTCTAGGTTTGTAGTAATGCTATATATTCCGAAATATTTGTTCATGCTGTATCTCTGAAATACAAAGAAAATCCAGGGTATAACATTTCTCCAGGAAACAAAACCAAATAAGGACTGTTACCCTTTAAGAGAGAGAACTTGCAGAGCAAATAGATTAATTTATCACGAGGCTAAATACCAGGGATCCAGCATTTTGAATAGAATCCCAGTGCCTATTTTAATTATAACTAAGTCTCTTAAATTTGCCAACTATGGAAACACAATACGGCATAAAAATAACAGAGAAGCACTTTTGCTTTTCCCTCCGAGGCTGTTCTTGGCAGCCCGCAGACTGAGCTCGTTCGAAGGGGTGGCTAGGCTTCTGATCAGCAGAGAAGAGGGTCAGGGACAACTGTAGAATGGAGGTGACAGGGATCAGGAATAAGCCTGGAGAACAGAGAGATGCGATGTGTAACTGGCTGAAAGGAAGATTACCTTTGGCAAAGCTGGAGCTGGACAATGTCGTAGACCATATTTTACAAATATACCATCTCAGTACTTTCATCTCACAATGAGACCTCGTTGCTCCTCCCACTGAGAGGTGGGGCTCTAGGGCTCACCTCGAACCTAGCTGGGCAGACCTTTCAGACTCCCTCCACCCACAGAGCACGACAGGTGCCCTGCAACTTCTGAAGCTGAACCCTAAAAAGGCCTCGCTCTCCTGCCCTACTCACTCTCGGGGCCTGCCACCATGCTGAGAGAAATTCCAGACTAGTCCAGGTGGATGTGCCCCATGCAGAAGCCTTACGTAGGCACCCTGGCGGACGCCACAGAGGAGGGCTTCATGGAGTCAGCCTCGACTGCCGGACACGAGGGAAGACGATGCCAGGCTGTCCCATCATCAAGTCGCTTCTGTCTTTGAAGTCTCAGCTGAGAGCCCAGACATGGAGGATGAGAGACAAAACATTGCCTCTGTGCTCTATCCGAATTCTGACCCACAGAATCTGTGAGTATAATGGTGGTTTTACACCACTCGAGCTCTGGTGTGGTTGGTTATAACCAGAAGAGACACCTACCATGAGGCAAGTATTAGAACTCCCATATGACCAGGCCAACCGGTGTAATGGAAAAATCACAGGCGATTCTCAAGCAAAGTGATTTTGTAACTAAGAATGTAAGACACTAGGGGCACGTGGGGTCTCAGTCGGTTGGGCTTCAGTCTTTGGTTCAGGTCATGATCTCAGGGTCCTGGGATTGAGCCCCAAGTCTGGCTCCCTGCTCAGCTGGGAGCCTGTTTCTCCCTCTCCTTCGGCTGCTCCCTGCCCCCCTTGTGCTCTCTTGCTCTCTGAAATAAATAAAATCTTAAAAAAAAAAAAAAAAAAAAAAGAATTTAAGCCACTAAAGGGGTTAAGTTAATAAGAAGAAAAACCATTTAAAAAATGCTTACATTGGCTTAGTCTAATGCCACAGCAACAGGACAGAATGAAAGAGAAGGGGAACTAAACGTAGTTGGAAGAGTATTTTTTTTTTTTTAAAGATTTTATTTATTTATTTGTCAGAGAGAGAGAGAGACGGAGAGAGAGCAAGCACAGGCAGACAGAATGGCAGGCAGAGGCAGAGGGAGAAGCAGGCTCCCTGCTGAGCAAGGAGCCCGATGTGGGACTCGATCCCAGGACGCTGGGATCATGACCTGAGCCGAAGGCAGCTGCTTAACCAACTGAGCCACCCAGGCGTCCCGGAAGAGTATGTTTTGATGCTAATGGAGTTTGAAAGATAAAAGAGGAGCCATACACACTTCTCCTGGGGAACCAATGGCTTGGGGCACACAGTCAGCACAGTCACCAGGTGGTGGGAGAAGAAACACAGCTTCCATTTAGACTCAATAAATCCGATGCAATGATAAAGCACCTAAGAAGGACAGTCTCTTTAGGTGTCTTGAAATAAAGGGCTAAAACTTAAGTGAAAAGATGGGTTAAGATCTATACATTATATGTATAAAGGGGATAGTTTAAAGTGCAAAATGGAAGTCGTCTATGAAAAAGAAAATACAGAAACAAAAGAGGGCCAAACACTGAAGATTTAAAGGGCATCTAACTTTGCAGGGCATAAAGTATCAAAGACCAATCTATTTAAACTGTGTCCCTTTTCATTCTCAGGGCCAGCACCTGCCTCTTTCCTCAGTTCCTAGAGCTGCCCCTTCCCATCACCCGCCCCAGCCCCATCCCTACCATGCATCCCAGGCCTCCTATCCTGCATGGTTATTTCCTTCATCATAGAATCCTCTGCCTATCACACTCCTTGTTCCTCTTCCTCCTTTTCATTTCCTCCCTGCAACAGGCTCTGCTCTGCATTCCTCGAAAATTCACACATGAAGCTCTAACCCCCAGTGTGACTGTTTGGAGACAGGGCCAAAGAGGAAGTGATAAAGGTTAAATGAGGTTATAATGGTGGGGCCCTAATCTGATTGGGCAATATCTTTATAAAGGAAGAAACACCAGATCCTCCCCTCTCACTCTCCCTACTATGTGAGAATAGGGCAAGAAGGCAGCTGTCTAGGGATGGCTAGGTGGCTCGGTCAGTTAAGCCTCTGCCTCCAGCTCAGGTCATGATCCCAGGTCGCTGGGATCAAGCCCCACATCCAGCTCCCTGCTCAGCAAGGAGTCCACTTCTCCTCCTCCCACTGCCCCTCCCCCCAACCCATGTGTGCATCTATACACTCTATAATAAATAAAATCTTAAAAAAAAAAAAAGGGGGGGGGGGCAGGGATGCCTGGGTGGCTCAGTCAGTTAAGCATCTGCCTCCAACTCAGGTCATGATCCCCGGGTCCTGTGATGGTGCCCCAAGTTAGCGGGGAGTCTGCTTCTCCCTCTGCCTGCTGCTCTTTCTCTCTCTCTCTCTGACGAATAAATAAAATCTTTTTTTTTTTTTCCCCCAGAAAGCAACTGTCTACAAGAGGAAATTCAGGGTGAAACCTAACTTGTCAGCATCTTGATCTTGAACTTTCCAGCCTCCAGACCTGCAAGAAATAAATGTCTGTTGTATAAGCCACCAGCCTATGATGTTATGGTTATAATGGTTTGGGTTCCAGCAGCCTGAGCTAATACACTCCCTGATCCGAATGCTTCTTTCATATTTCCTCCTACAAACCTCCTCCCACCAAGCCAACTTTGTGCAAGCCACGTACCAAAGATGGTCCCAAAAGGGCTAAGATCATAGAGAGATACCTTCATGATAACCAAGAAATTTAAATAATCAATGGAAATATTTACAGTAAAAAACGATCCACAGTTTTTGTTAAAATCCTTTTTATTTAGTAAGTTCTTCAACTGTGTTTAAACTTCATTTAGTTATGTAAATTCAGTTTACCCAAGAAAAGGAATTATGGATGTTATTTGGATAGAGCTGCAGAGGTAATACATCTGTAAAGAATAGCGAATACCTGAAGTACAAGTGGGGATGTGTGGACTGCAGCCTGTGCTGAGTGGAGGAGCGGGATATACGCTGGGCATGTGGGTGTATGACCCACGGCTCCTGAGGAGAGGCTTGGCTTCTAGCAGTATGTGCCATCTTGACTTCTCTCAGCAAGGCACGCACTGGCCACAAAACTGAAAACTGAAACTCTTAGAGAAACTACAGACCAGTGCCTGCTTGGAAATGGGCAATAAACCCAGGGATATAAACCAGAACCACAGGACTTAGAGCTGGAAGGGTCCTTTGAGGTCACTGAACGCAAACCCCTCAGTTTGGAGATGAAGCCCTTTAAGTGACACTATCTCAAGACCTTTTACCTGCCCCACTAAAGTTAGGGCAAGGGAGAAACCTTTCCAGCAGGACTCTCCCGATTTTCATTCATTCACTCACGCATTCATTCAACATTCCACAGAAACACAAGAAGCACTAAGTGACAGATTTTTGTGAAGTAGTTTGCATAAGAGATCACACACTGGATTACAACTCACCGTGATGTGAAACCCACCGAGTGGTAGGCAACACTGACATTATAAAATGCAGCAAGCACAGCGAGCAGGACTTATTCCTGACTTTAAACACAGTGACAAAAAAAAACCCCTGCAAAATAACAAAAATAAGAACCATAATTCCAAATTTTTAAAATTTTTTGAAAAGTATACATTTTTACTGAATTCATTTTGAGAGGTAGCAAAGAAGTTACTGTACTATGTAACTCCCCCCATAGCCTCCCACCCCGCCAAATTTCTAAAAATGCTCTTCTGACCTTGGAATGGACTGAATAGGGGCTCCTGAAAAGACAGGTCCAAGTCCTAGCCCCTGGAATCTGTGAATGTGACCTTATTTGGAAAAGGGCCTTTGCAGATATAATTAAGGATCTTGAGAGGACACATGTCCCTCTAAGAGAAAGACAGAAGAAAATGGGGACTTGTGCACGTGAGGGGAAGACAGAGCCAAAGAAGGCCTCCAACTGCCAAAAGCTGGAAGGGGCCAAGGGGATTCTCCCTGGGAGCCTTCAAAGGGAACATGGTCCTCATGACACCTTGACTTTGGACTTGCAGCCTCCGTAACTCTGAGGCAATGAATTCCTCTTCAAGCCACCCAGTTGTGATAATTCATTCTCGTAGCCCTACGAAACCACTACAGACACTTTCTCTCCAAAGGCCCATTAAGTCATCACAAATGTTCACCACAAATCTCTTCTTTTTCTTCCCCAAACTCCAGCCAGTCTGGGTCTCCTCAATTTGTCCTCAACTCCTTTCCACTTTTCCAAATATGTTCTTTCCCCAGGAGGTCGATGCCTTCTCTGCAAACTTAGTAAATATGTCAAATTTTCTGCATTCTTTGAATTATTTTGCTTGATCTATTATTTCTCATGAAGGTATGCTAAAATCCACAAGTGTGGATTTCTAAAGGTGTCCTAGGGAGTCCACTGTATTTTATGTAGAATCTATTGTGCAGGTAGAGCACAAATTAAGGATTATAATATCTCCTTGGTACATTGTTCTAATTAGCAATAAATACTGTTGCTTCATCCCTAGCCATGCTTTTGTCTTAATTCCTATTTTATTCAATGATGACTATTATTAAGGCCAGCTTGCTTTTAGTAAGGGTGTATGTGTGCAAAAGCAGTAAGTATATTGGCATTAAAGAGTACCATTGACGAACTATACACAAATATACTTACCAGTTTAGTAAATAAAGGGATATACTTGTGTAAACCACCAAATCAGTTGCATACAGTTGATAGCACCTAGTGAATATCAACGTGCTGCTGTGGGTGTCCCACTAAAACACAGAATAAGTCCTGCGGATACTGAAGAGAGATCCCTGCAGTAGGCAGCCATCCTGGAGGGCAAAAAATAAACTACTACTACGTATTTCAAAGAAAACAGACCCATCCTTGTTACAATTACGAAGCCAACGGCTCACATGAATAGGGCATGACTAAGGAGTGCGCACTTTGGAAAACCTCCCTGTGCCTCTTTCCCCACATTGCATATTTTTTCTACTGTCCCTTTTTTTTTTTAAAGATTTTATTTATTTATTTGACAGAGATCACAAGTAGGCAGAAAGGCAGGCAGAGAGAGAGGGGGAAGCAGGCTCCCCACCAAGCAGAGAGCCCGATGTGGGGCTCGATCCCAGGACCCTGGGATCATGACCCGAGCCTAAGGCAGAGGCTTTAACCCACTGAGCCACCCAGGTGCCCCTGTCCCTTCTTTTTACGTCTACCTTTCCCTCTATTTATCTACTCCTTCCTTCACCTTATTCCAGAGGCTATCTATTTCTACCTTAAAAATTGTGTTTCTTCTTTTCATCTCCCTTTCTCTGTTCCCCCAACTCTTTGAACTTCAATGCTAGGAAAACACATCTGCTTTGAAATATCGGTTGTATAGTGGCTAATAAATGATGTTTTATAGCCCCAGATATTAATTAAAAAAATCAGCCACACTTTTAAATGTTTCTTTTTAAAAATGCAAAATGTACCATTTTTTCTTTCATATATCCCTTGCTTAATTTATTGTGGGTTAGTGACCCTCACTTGAAAAAAAGTTCCTTTTCCAATACTTACTAGTTGGACTACAAGAATGTTTCTGTGATGACGGTAGTTACATCTTTTTTTTGCTTTTAATATTTTATTTATTTGTCAGAGAGAGAGAGAGCACACAAGCAGGGGGAGTGGCAGGCAGAGGAAGCAGGCTCCCTGCCGGGCAAGGAGCCCAATGTGGGACTCCATCCCACGACCAGGAGATCATGAGCTGAGCCGAAGGTAGATGCTTAACCGACTGAGCCACCCGGATGTCCCTAGACAGTTACATCTTTTATGACAATTGCTTCACAGATAGTTTTTATTAATAGGAGAAAGTAGATATTTCCTGGATTAATTCTGAATTCCTCAGGCTGGTCACCCAGGACTTCCTCCAGCGGATCCCAGCAGATCCCAGCAGTGGCCGGCAGTGCCTCTTCCCTGTGGAGTACTGCAGTTCAGAGAGAGGAGGCTGGGCCCCAGAGCCCACTGGAGCAGGTCTGCAGATCAACTCTGCCCCTTACTCACTGGTAACTGTGAGCAAAGGACTTAAACTTTCTGAGGCTCCATTTACTCTCAGATACCCTGGGATATTAAGAACCACTTTTCAGTGGATTGTAAGGATCAAATATGTTACCTAATGTCCAAAGTGGCTGACATGTAGTTATCTGTCCCACTGGCATACAGACTGTGACCTGAAAGCTTCACACCTGAGCAATCCATCCTCCTGGTTTCCGCTTTTCCTTGCATGAGAGGAAAAGGGAGGCTCAGACAATAGCATCAGGTTATCAGAATGATCACAATTTAAGAAGATTTAAAGCCAACTTGAAAGAGAAATTTGGCTTGAAAGAATGAACTACTTATATCGTTAATATTAGAATGTTAGTCTGACATCTTAAACTACTACTCTTTCTTGCTTTATAATTACTGAGACATTTGCTTAGGAGAAGCTGCATGAAACAAGTTTAAAAAAAAACCAAAAAACCCAAAGCAATCAAATGGGAAATTCAACGACATCTCATTTTTGTTCCATATTGGTTACCTGTGAGTTCTGGCAGCTCTAAGGGGGTCAAGAATTGCTATCTCATCACCTTGGAAACACAAGGTGCAGAAACACCTTGCTTTTCTTTTACACACACACACACACAGAGAAGCAGGCAGAGAGGAGGGGAAAGAGGAGGAAGAGAGGGAGACAAAGAATAAAGGGAGATAAAGAGAACATGACTAGACACATCCTTACTATGCTTTTATACCGGTCACCAGTAAAACATGCTTATGTGTCCAGAATCAGTTTTTCACCAGCCAAGGGGGGGAAAAAACCTTTTCAAACAGCATGTTCCATAATCATCTGAGATAAAAGGAAGAAACCCAGATCTCAGATCCTAGTATTTTACATTACGGCCAACAGTCTCTGTGATGCAGTCTGCTGAATTCTCTTGTTGCTCTGGCCTCTCTGTAGACTGTTCCCTAGAAAGGCAACATCTGGGGAGGTGTTAGGCATAAAATTAGACAAGCGGTTCCAGCAGGATTACAGCTACCATACCAACCTAAAAGAGGCAAAACCCACAGACCCAGGAACTATGGCTGTGAGAGTCTTGAACCTTAGCTAAGGGCCTGGGCTCATGCTGCTGAGAGGGCATCAAAGGGGGATCTTGGATTCTCAGCCAACTGGAGGCAGAGATGTGAGTAAGAAAGTGGGAAGAACCAGCTCTAAGAGGAAAAGAAAACTGGCTGACAACTTACAGTTTATGGCAGGAAAACAAAAGTGATCAGGGGGACCGTCTAACTTTCTAATAGCTCCCGGGCATCTCTGACCTAATTTTACCAGTACCAGGCCTACTGGGGAGATGTCCCCCCTGCCCCGAAGGCATGATAGGGGCATCCTGTAATCATGGATGAAGGAGCAGAGGACCACGGAGTGAGCCCCCCCCCCCAGCAGGAGATAGAATCTCTTTTGCTCTTTCCTAATCTTGAGGTACTTGCTACATGTACTTGTGTATACACCTGAAGGTATGTACAGCACCAGATCACAGAGTTCTGTTCTCTGCCCTTAGTGTTTTAAGCAGTAATCTATACTGCTTACAGGTACATGGATTCCACCGTAATCAAATTTATAGATGACGAACAGCTAGGAGACAAGGTCGCTGATTGTCCCCTATTATCTTCCTATAACAGACACTGATCTTTAGCTGGGCACATGGCCACTGTGAATAAGCTCAGCATATCCCAGCCTCCTTCGAAGGCTGACACTGAGCTAAGTGAGAGTGTTAACATGTGACTTCCAAGGGGTCCCCAAAGGCAGCCAGGACAGTCCCAGAACATACGTTCAAACTGGTGAAGCTACAATACTAAGAGAAGCTTAGCTCCATAAGGATGATGAAGGTGCTGGGATAAGCCTGGATAGTACAAAGTCACACTTCATTTCCATGAGGGGGAAGCTTCTGCCTGGTTGAAGCCACATGATTTTTAATTTTCTGTTATTTGCAGCTGCATCTATTCTTAAAAAGAGTAATCGCTCACCTAACTCCATCAGGATATAAAAGGGTTTCACATTTTAACTAACCAAAAAGAAAAAAGGGGGGGAGGGCTCTGACCAAATTTGATAAAATTTAATGGGATAAATGGAAAAAAATTATTTCTACATTTATAGATGCAGAACACCAATCATATAAAGTTAAGATAGGGAAGCAGGTCTTAGTGGCATACCTAGAAAGCAATTTTAAAGGCTCATGACCCCAGTAGAAGACAACAGCGATCTCTATCAGCCCAAAGAGGTAATATGTCCTTGAGTTACATACATAAAAACCTAACACTCTGATGCTGAGTGCATGACCTCAGATGACAACAGGGTCTATAAGTGAAGGAAGCATGGCAGGAAGACAATGAACTGGCAAACACGGGCACTGTCTTTAGACAGAGTCCCTGATTGGCTCCCGGTGATGACTGTTTTTTTAGAAGAGCCTGGGGTTACCAGATTTTGAATTTTTTCCCCAGAAAAGTTAGAAATGTGGATAGCAATGTGGCATCTCCATTTTCCCCTCAACATTGGTTATTACTTTAAAGTTTTTAGATGAAACTACACATGCCCCAAAGCCATGCCCTCCTGGGAGGCATTCTGGCTGCTCTGTTTTCTGGCAACATCTTGGATGAGAGAGGTCAGTCCCACTGTACCCAACATAGGGGAGTCCACCCCTGGAACACTGTGTTTTCCTGGGCACAAACATTAAGGAGAAACAGCGAGAAGGAATAGAGGTAAATCAGTGGGAATAGAGGTAAATCAGTGGGGATATTAGAAGTCTGGCTTCTAGAGCCAGTGAGACAGGATTCAGAATCCCAGCTCCACTCCTTTCCAGGAACGTGGCCTGGGGTAACTTCCTCAGCCCCTGCAGGTCCAGCTTCCCCATCTGTAAAATGGGGGATAATCCTAACCCTAACCCCCCACTAAAACCCATATGAGGATTAAAAGCATTAATGTGTTCAAAGAGCTAAGGCCATGGGTGATGCCTTTTAAACTACACGGAAAGTGAGAAACCTTGAAAATATGTTTTTTAGAGAGCTGTAGAAACTTGAGATTTTCCCTCAGATTAGAAAAAGATCAAATGGCAACATATTGGTCTCAAAATGTGTGAAAATGGTGGGGCGGCTTAGCCTACCTTATTGATGAGGTCCCAGGACAGGAGTGAAAAGAAACCACCAGTGAAGGGAAATGGAAACATCTTTGGATCCGGGAAAAGAAACAAAAGTAGAATTTGCTGTTTCCAAATACAACATGGTAGGCTAATTAAATAAACCTAAATTAACCACAGGGTAGATATAGCAGCAGGTGGTTCAAGTATGGAACTAGAGTGGGTGTAGGAAACAGATAAACGAGATGACCTTCAGGTCCTCCAAGCCTGTCGCTTCTGTGACGCTCTTGCACAGAAGCAAATACATTCAATTCCTCAGATGTCCTTTAAGACAGACCACTAACTCATACGGAACTTGCTACCAGCACACAAAGGGACTACAATGACAAGCCAGTAATTCAGATAATGCCCCAAAGGAATCCCCGCCAAACATTCTGCTGACTGTGTCAACACACAGATATACACACACACTACAGTATTCACAGCCAAGATTCCCAAGTGTCATTTCAGTAGTGAGATGGACATAAGTCAAGGCTAGTGTGATGGTAAAACTTCGCAAATCTGTTTTTTTTTTTTTTTGGTTGGCATTGAAAAAAGGGAAACACATGTGACCTCTTAAGGTTATTGGTGCACATTACTTTTTTTTAGAGCCCTCGATATCAGGTACCTGAAATGTTTATTCTTAGTATTATTAAAAAGAATGCCATCCATTTCTGGAGTACTCAGTGACTTAGGATGACATGCAAAGAGACACATTATTTTATTCTCTTTCTTATAATACATCATGAGGCAGGTCAAGCAGAGATTACATTTCCATTTTTCAGATGAGAAAATTGGGCCCCGGCTGGTATAAAGTAAGTGACAACGCAGGGTCCTCCAATTCCAAATTTCATCTTCTTCCCATTGTGTCATATGGTATTTTTAATGGGTCAAATGGCTTTTTCCCCCCTTTTGAGAAGTATACATATTGTGCACAGATAATAAAAAAGGGTTGGTGTATCCATTCCTGTACTACATGGGAAAGAAACTCATTCGATAACAAAACACCTCAACATATTGGATAACATATTTAAAATAGCTCTTATAAAAAAATGAGTTGGAGAAAAAGGCCAGAAATAAAAAAGGCTTGATTCCACTTGCTGAGGGCCATCTACTGCTCCCGGGGGCCTGGAGCTAGACTTTATAAACCACACCTGTGGGAAAAAGATGACAAATCCCGGGGCTTAGGAGCATGAGGGAACAAAAAGAAGACTCAAGAAAAGCTGAACCCCTGAAGGGCAGCCCTGATATGGATGAACTAGAAACAAACAACCTTCCCTGAAGGATGGTCTTCTGTTTGGGCCTTGGATCTCAGTGTGATAAGGAAAAATATTTCCAGGGTGCCTGGATGGCTCAGTCGCTTAGGCATCCCACTCTTTTTTTTTTTTTTTTTTTTTTAAGATTTTATTTATTTATTTGACAGAGATCACAAGTAGACAGAGAGGCAGGCAGAGAGAGGGGGGAAGGAGGCTCCCTGCTGATCAGAAAGCCTGATGCAGGGCTCGATCCCAACACCCTGGGACAATGACCTGAGCCAAAGGCAAAGGCTTTAACCCACTGAGCCACCCAGGCGCCCCAAGCATCCGACTCTTGATTTTGGTTCAGGTCATGATCTCAGAGTCCTGAGACTGAGCCCTGAGTTGGGCTCCACGCTCAGTGCGAGTCTGCTCCTCTCCCTCTCCACCACACCCCCCCTCCCCACCCACAACGGGCACTCTCTCTTTCTCAAAATAAATGAAAATCTTTAAAAATATATATTTCCCTTGGATAATTCTCCCCCTTAAACACACCCTACACATGTAGGATCTGAATTCACCCTCCTAGGTGACCTATAACACCAACTCACCCACCAAATTATTTTAAAGTAGCCTTGGGCTAGTGCACTGAGGCTCTCGGTAGAAGCAAATCCACAGTCTCACGAAGATCTCTATAAACACAGGCCTCAAAAAAATTCTCAGGGACAAAGCTCCATGGAACTCATATCAAATTCAGCACACAAATAAAAACATAAGCCTCCATGAGTGAAGCAGAAAGCAGGCATGCAAAGCCTGCGGGTGTTAACAGAGAATAAATTGGGTTTATTATTTTTAAGGGAATAAAAGACCGAAAATATGAAAGATCGAGAGACTATAAAAACTGAGCAGATCGGAACAAGAACAGAAAGCACACTCTCCGACATAAAAAATATAACAGAAATTCCATGCTCAGGAGCGGCATATGGGGACAGACCCAGAGGAAGAGACAGACCATGGGTGAGAGAGGAGACGAAGCTGAAAGATCTCACAGAACGCAGAGAAGAGAAAATGTAAAAAGAGGTTCAGAGACACAAGATAAAATAAAAACATTCAACATGCATGAGTGTCAGAAACCCGTAGATGTGTAGAGAGGCAGTGTTTTAAGATCGTAACTAAGGCTTTCCTACATGAGAGTCGTGCCCGTACATCTCACAGTGAAACTGAGGAACACCCAACACACGGTGAAGATACTGAAAACAACCAGAGAGAAAAGACATAATACTATAAAATGTGACCAAGAACTATTAGCCAATTCCCCAATAGCAATAATAGAAGATGACAATGGGATATTATCTTTAAAATGCTAGGAGAGGGGCGGGCATTTTGGGTGGCTCAGTTGTTAAGCATCTGCCTTCAGCTCAGGTCATGATCCCAGGGTCCTGCGATCATGCCCCCCATGGGGCTCCCTGCTCAGCAGGAAGCCTACTTCTCCCTCTCCCACTTCCCCTGCTTGTGCTCCCTCTCTTGCTGTCTCTGTCTCTGTCAAATGAATAAATAAAATCTTTTTTAAAAAATGCTAGGAGAAAGTTCCTGTCAATACAGAATATGACCAGAAGCTGGCAAACTTTCTATAAAGGGCTGAATAGCAAGTATTTTAGGTTTTTGCAGGCCCAGGTCTTTGTCCCATATTCTTCTGTTTTTAATTGACACTGTAAAAATGCAGAAGCCCTGCCTGGCCTGAGGCTGAACGAGGATGGGCCTCCCACCAGATTTGGCTCAAGAGGCTGCAGTTTGCCGGCCCCTGGAAGAGGCAACAAAATTATCTGTGGAAAGGAAACAAAGACATCACCCACACGCTCTCAGTGAAAAGACTTGAAAAGGAACTCTTCAAGGAAAATGCAAAATGACCCCAAAATGTCAGAGATGCAAGACGAAATGATTCGAGCATTGGTAAACACCCATGAAAATCCAGATAAACAATGGATAGGTCCCTCACTATATACAGAACGTGCTGTAAAAGTCTACACAACTAAAACACTGGAAAATGGGCTTCTGCATAAGACTTGGAAAGCTGGAAAGGGTGCTGCTCCCACTTAACAGTGAGAAAAAGAACGGAAGGAATGGCAGAACTTTAACTTTTCTTGACCCTGTCAGAGAGCTGAGGGCACAGGGTACTCCGAGAGAATGGGTTCCAATGAGGGACAGTCCCCAGACCCCAGAAGGAGAGCGGGCAGGTGTGCTCTGGTTCACCTGTCAGAGGCACCCACCATGGGAAGGTACTTTGACCTCAGCTACCATTTTAAGGAATTGCTGGAGACCAAGTGTGGGCTGACATGTTGGTCTGGAAAAGCTGGGGCTCCAAACTCAGACGGTTTGCAGTCAGTAATAAGTTCTTGTCCATGAGCCTCCAGTGAGCTCTCTCCAGGGAGGAGGCCGAGATGGCCCCTCCTCAGTACAGGCTCAGAGGAAGGGATCAGGGGTTTCTCCCTAAAAAAAAACAAAAAAAAACAAAACACCACAGAATCCACTTCTCACTCAGACCCTCTTCTCATACAGACCAAAAGCCTTAAGTAAGAAAAAGACAGAAACGACCCCTATGTCTGTCAACAAAAGAATGGCTAAAATTGATAAAATGGGGCATATTCATGTAATGCAATATCCTACATACTTAAAAATGGATGAATCTCCAAAACATAATTCTAAGGGAAAAATCAAATTCAAAAAGATTCCATTTATGTAAAATTAGCTTGTTTGACAAAGCTGTGTAAGATTTGTATATAAGTTTCATGTTGATATATACATGCACACATTTTTATACAGTGTCTAAGACAAGTAAAACAAAAATATGTATTATTTTTAGGGCTGCATGTGTGAAAATTGAACAAAGCAAGGGAATGATTTGGGAACTTCAGGCTGGTGGCTGCCTCTGGTCAGGAAGGAGAGAGGCATGCAATCCTGGAGGGGCGCCCAAGGGCTTCTAAAGTGCTGATTATGAAGAATCTAGTTAGTATACCCAGTGCTGGGAGGATGTTTTATTTGTAGTTATCATTCTTTAACTTTCTGTATATGTTACATACATATATATACATTCTTATGCATGTATGATCTAATTTGTAATTAAAATAAAAGTTCTGTGCAGATATGCATAGAAGAGTTAACAGCAGTTGCCTGTGATGAGGGGGGTGGTGGAGAGGGTTAATGGCCACGTTTCCTTCTTGCTCAATGTGCTTCTGTTTCTGGATTTGTTTCTGGTGTTTTGATAACACAAGGAGTAGTGTGTATTCATACTTGGCGGTTCTCAAAAAAAAAAAACATTAAAGATAATTTTTGGCTTCTGAAACAATGACTACTACTCATTTTAGGAAGGTTCTTTTCTGCTACATAGTAAAAATACCTCGAAAGGATGAGCATGAGGTTTGTACAGCTTTCATTTTCCTAAGCTGCAAAAAGCCTTGTAGTAAGTTTAAAAACAAAGACACCATATTTAATGATATTCCTACGTCTTCTTTGCCATATTTGTTCGCTTCAGTTAAAGTGGCATTTAAGTTTACTGGGATCGAATAATCCTTTTATTTTTATTCCAGACAAGGTAGTGCAGTGTTTTACAAGACTGCTTTCTCTTTTACGCAGACAAGAGATCTCCAAGTCTTGATTAGCCAAGTGCAGAAAGCACTCTGAATGCTTGGCTGAAATTCCAAGAAACTTTAAGAATCGTCAGTGTTATATTTCTTTTATCCCTAAGTGACTTCAAAATCCCTTTGTTTGATAAACAATAACCAATAACCAGAATGAGAAGAACTTTATGTGGGACTTAGAGCTCTCAACTGTTCTTCCTGGGTCTAGAAATCTTTTGGGCTTCATTTAAATGCAGCTATGTCCTCAACAAATGGAAAATGTGATGCAGTTAGACTCTCTTCATGTGGCTTTATCAGAGACTACAGCCTGAATATAAAAGCATCGCTTGCCAAAGCAGACCCTAATCTGTAGAACTGTGTTGCTTGGGAAACTTTTCCTTCTCCCCAAACAGAATGTGAGCTCCACAGAACTAGGGACCTGGTTGTGTACACGTCAGTATTGCCAGAGCCTAGTTCAGCACCAGGAACACTCCAGGTACTGATAACGGGTTGCTGGCTGTGTTTGCTTGCTTTACAGCTAGCTCAGAACATTAATTTCCTTTAGCCATCCAACCATACAGTTCACAAACCTTTCTTCTGTGCCAACTCTGAGCCAATATAATAGACATTGAAATTATAAATATGACTGATACACTTTTATGCCTTCAGGGGGTTACAGTACAGTTTGGAATTACATACACCAGCGACAATGTGGGTAAAAGTCACAATGTCTAGTGAAAGATGCTAGAAAAAAAAGGGTACGTTCTGTATGAGTCGCTTATATAGAGTTCAAAACAGGCAAAATGAATCTATGGAGTTTGAAGTAGTCACCCCTGAGAAGATCAGTGCCTAGAAAGAAGGGGCCACAAGGGGCATGAGGTTAGGATTTTCTTTCTTTTTTTTTTTTTTTAATTAAGATTTTATTTATTTGACAGAGAGAGAAACAGTAAGAGAAGGAACCCAAGCAGGGGGAGTGAGAGAGAGAGAGAAGCAGGCTTCCCACTGAGCAGAGAGCCGGATGAGGGGCTTGATCCCAGGACCCTGGGATCATGACCTGAGCAGAAATCAGATGCTTAATGACTGAGCCACCCAGGCACCCCAGGATTTTGTTTCTTAATCTAGGTAATGATCCCTTCTTGAAAAGCCATCAAGCAGTACACTTATGATTTGGGCACTTTATAAATGTTCTACTTTAATAAGTATGTACTTATACTTTGTGTGTATATACTTAAAGTAGTTCACTATTAAAAAGAACAGTTTTTACAGTTAACAAAACCCAAAGACAACTGAACGGGAGAAGATATTTACAAATGAAATATCAGATAAAGGGCTAATATCCAAAATCTATAAAGAATTTATCAAACTTGACACTCAAAGAACAAATAATCCAATCAAGAAGTGGGCAGAAGAAATGAACAGACATTTCTGCAAAGAAGATATCTAAATGGCCAACAGACACATGAAAAAGTGCTACATATCCTTCGGCATCAGGGAAATACAAATCAAAACCACAATAAGATACCATCTCACACTGGTCAGAATGGCTAAAATTAACAAGTCAGGAAAGGACAGATGTTGGGGAGGATGCGGAGAAAGGGGAACTCTCCTACACTGTTGGTGGGAATGCAAGCTGGCGCAGCCACTCCGGAAAACAGTATGGAGGTTCCTCAAAAATTTGAAAATAGAGCTACCTTACGACCCAGCAATCACACTACTGGGTATTTACCCTAAAGATACAAGCGTAGTGATCCGAAGGGGCATGTGCACCCAAATGTTTAGAGCAGCCATGTCCACAATAGCCAAACTATGGAAAGAACCTAGATGTCCATCAACATATGAATAGATAAAGATGTGGGCTATATATACAATGGAATACTATGCAGCCATCAAAAGAAATGAACTCTTGCCATTTGCAACAAAGTGGATGGAACTAGAGGGTATTATGCTAAGCCGAATAATCCAATCAGAGAAAGACAAGTATCCCATGATCTCTCTGATATGAGGAATTTGAGAGGCAGGGCAGGGGGTCGTAGGGGGTAGGGAGGGAAAAAAATGAAACAAGATGGGATCAGGAAAAAGACAAACCATAAGAGACTCTTAATCTCACCAAACAAAGTGAGGTTTGCTGGGGGGTGGGGGTGGGTAGGAGAGGGTGGTTGAGTTATGAACATTGGGGAGTGTATGTGCTATGGTGAGTGCTGTGAAAGGTGTAAGCCTGATGATTCACAGACCTGTACTCCTGGGGCAAACAGTACATTGTATGTTAATTTAAAAATAAATTAAAAATAATAAATAAAAAATTAAAAGTACAGTTTTTAAAAGAGTATGGCTTGAAGTGGGTTTCTCTTTACTATCCAAGCAGTTCAACACATTCTCAAAGCTTTCCTAATCTTGTTCTAACTCAAATGCCACTTCCTGCAGAAAATCTCTACTAAACTTGAGTAAGTTTTTCCCTCCTTGGAACTGCCAGAGTTTTTGTTTATCTATCTCCTTTACTTTCCTTAGTTCTAGGCATGGTGTTAAAATGTGAAAAAATCTTCAACTCACACCACCTATCACAGTGCTCTGGATTTATTAGGTATTCAAAATCCTTAAGCAAATAAACATTGAACATTCTATTCCTTGACCTGCTCCACATGGCCCCTTCCTGTGTTTCAAGGTACTCTTTGATCTGTCCTTTTATTTAGCATAACACATACTGTATCATCTGGGGGAACCTACTCTAAGTGTGAGGTCAATAAACCTGAAACACTTTCTACTGATGGCTTGGACACGTTAAAAAGAAAGCAGCACTGTTCTTTCATCCTAATGATAAATGTAATATAAAAAAAAAAAATCAAAACAAAAGGAAAAAATTCAACACAAAGAAAAGTAAAAGTTACCAATAATTTACCACATACTTTGTCTTAGAACTTGATATTTACTCCAATAACACCAAATCGTCATCTTTTCATGTCTGCAAATGCAGTTCTCACTGAAGTTCCTCACAATTCTAGAATGGTAGCTGGGCGTCATGGCGGCATGCTAACAGAACGGATCTTACCTCTTTTAACCCACACCCCGTCTAGGAACATCTGCGCTACTACAAAATTTTTACTTTTAAAAACAATGAACATCTTTATAAAAGATTGTCACTCACAGTAACGATGGAAAAGTAAATTCCCAGAGGTTTCTTTTCCAGGTCAAGAGTATATACACTACAAAGGACTGTTTAGGGTACACCTTGTCAAGTGTGAAGCCTGCAACAGTGCGTGTTTCTACGCTATCAAATGCCACATCTCACGGATCCGTTGTTTTCACCTTGTAACATGTCTGAAATCAGAATATGTCTTACAGTTACGGCCCATCACAATCACTGCTCTCAGTCAGGGGGCTGCGGGGACATGGCTAACACTACCCCAGACCACTGGGGCAAGGCCTCAGCCAGAAAACTACTTCGAGACCATTTCAGAAAGAGCTAGCAGCGTGGACTACCATCTGAAAACATTTTGAAACCTTCTTTAAAAAACTGGAGATGCTGAATCTTACAGACTGAGTGTCTGTGGCTTAGAAAAAAAAAAAAAAAAATCCAAGCAGAGCCCTCTTTTATGAAATGTCCCATGCTCAAAGCTCCCGATGGCACAGATTACACACAGTGGAAGACATGGCTATTCGTGCTCTAAGCTGAAAAGAGATTCGGAAGTGTTGCACTCACTGTGAACAGTTCTAGAAAATAACAGCTAAACCATTTTGCTTATATTTTCTCCTTATGCAAGCAAAGGAGTGACTTATGGTTCCAACCTGTACCTAAATAAGTAAAAGAATATTTTATGATAATTATTTTAAGATTTGAGAAAGAGAGAGCATAAGCAGAAGACGAAGGGCAGAGGGAGAAGGAGGCTCCCCACAGAGCAAGTAGCCCAACGTGGGGCTCGATCCCAGAACCCTGGGTTCATGACATGGCCTGAAGGCAGATGCTTAACCGACTGAGCCACAGGCGCACCTATCTTACAATAATTATGAAACAAAATTCTAAATAAGATAACATTGTACCAGAGCTTACTTGATATTTTTAAAAATTCTTATAATACATGAAATAATGAGCACCTGTGAAGTCACTGCTTTAATACTGACAACTTAAATTCCACCAAAAGAAATTCAGTATCCTGAATTCTATCTAGTACTAGGTATTGTGCTTTTCCTTAATCTTTGCCAATTTTATAGTAAAATGACCCAATGTTTTAATGTGTTTATCTTTTTTTTTTTGTCCCAAAGATTTTATTTTAGAGAAAGAGAGTGCAAGTTGGGGGGAGAGGGGGATGGAGAGAGAGAATCCCAACCAGACTGCGTGATGAGCGCAGAGCCCAACCCAGGGCTCAATCTCACGACCCTGAGATCATAAACCAAGCTGAAATCGAGTCGGACACTTAACCAACTGAGCCACTCAAGGTGCCCCAAGGTGTATGTCTTTAATTACTAATGATGGGCCTTTCCCCCTCATTTTGACCATTTATAGTCCCTTTGTAAACTGCCTGCTTTTATATTTTTTGCACATTTTTCTATTGAGATGTTTATTATTTCTGATTATATTTTTTTAGAGAGAAAGCCCATGCATGTGGCACAGACAGGGAAGGGGGAGAGTGGGAGAGAGGGAGGAAAGGAGAGAGAGAGAGAAAGAGAAAGAGAGAGCATCCTTAAGCAGACTCCCTGCTGAGCACAGAGCCTACCGCAGGGCTGGATCTCAGGACCCTGAGATCAGGACCTGAGCCAAAAGAGTAGGTCACTTCACCAAATGAGCCACCCAGGTGTCCCTCTGATTACTTTTTGTGGCAGTTCTTTATAAAGACTATTAAACCTTTGTGTCACCTATGCTATGCAAACATTTTTTTCAGTTATCTACCACTTTAACTTCCTTAGTGGTGGGGGGTTTTTGTGGTTTTGTGGTTTTGTTGTTGTTGTTGTTGTTGTTGTTGTTGTTTTCGCAATTCAGAGACCCATTCAACTATGAGTGATGCCAGCCAATTTCAGATTTGATCAACCTTTATCAGTCTTCTTCAGACACCTCCCTCATGAAAATTCCCCATAGACAGGAGGAAACCACATACATATAAATGGCACACAGCTAGAAATAACTCCAGTTAGCATCAGCATACACTGAAAATTATAAGACACTAGAGACCTGCATCCAATTCCCATCATTGGTCACATTTTCCCCTCAAAGAATGACATGAGAGGTTATTCCAGACCAGCATTAATTTTGGGTTTTCATTCTGGGGGACTTCACAGCTGCTCAGTGATAATAATGTGATCAGCGGAGGCTGTACAAAGATGGTTTGAGGAGAAGCAGCTTCTGACGGCCACTAGGAACCCTCCAGCTTTCTGCCTCCGGCCTTGTTGGCACACAGGCCTCCTGAGGCCACCACCGGCCTCTACCATCTCCAAGCACAGCCTGACTATGGGCATGGTGGCCACTGCCCTGGACCCCGAGTCAGGGGTCATGCGTCCACACTTCAGCTTTGCCTCTAACCGGAGATGTGACCTTGGAGAAATAATTTCACCTGCCTGGGTCTCAGTTTGCTCATCTTTAGGATAGGAGCAGGTGGAATATGGGATCTCCAGGGTCTTTCCAACCCCCACATTCTGTTCTATGGTACATACCTAATCAACTCGCCTCACCTGCTACCCCAATAATAAAATAATAATAATAATGTATTCAAATTATTGAATAATGTATGCATTAATTATAATGTATTCTCCAAAGGTGCTCTTCTCCAGTGTTCTGCTATTCTGCCTCTCTTGCATTCAGAGAGAGCAGTTTGATCTGTGTTTCCCTTCCTCATTTCACAAGGACTGGGTTGACTTGAAAGTCAAGGTTAGAAACTTCAGAAAGTTTTATTAGACTTCTGACCCACTCACCTCCGCCAGCACAGACTGGCTTTAAAAGCATGTTGAATTATTTTTCCAGTTGTTTTTACCAGTCACAGAGACAGGGTTCTTTCAGCTCTTCCTTTAAAAATCTATTCTGTAAATACCTAAGTCTAACCAGGAGTTTTGTTTCTGAAATGCAGTCTCTGGGGGATTCTTCTCCTTCCTAGGGTCCCTATATCTCATTATTTTTGCCCCTCCTATAGTTAGAGTGAAAAATAATCCTAAGATTTTATTATTTATAGCTTTCAGAGAATTTTGTAGGCGAATCACAATGCTGGTATAAAAGGGCCGAATCAATATTATGTCCAAAGAACTGGCACCGGAATTACTCAGGAAACATCTTTGACTGGGGCGGGATATAAAAGAACTCAAGAGCAGAGCCTCCACTGCCTCCTAAGCTTCAGGGAAGAGGGGGACGCTGGTCCACAAGAGAGAAACGGGTGGTTCTGGAGAGAGCAACTGTTGAAGAAAGAGAGGGAGGAGGACAGATCCAGGAAAGGAGAAACTTCCGGTGAGCTGTCGTCAAAACCTTGCACACCCACCACGGGAACTCGACTCCATCCTTGCGTCTTAACACCCAACAGGAAGAGAAGTCTACTAAGAAACCACATGAGCACACAGAAGGGCTAGAAAGGATTATTTCGACTTCTGAGGTAGTATCTATTTCAGGGGAACAGATGGAAAAATCAGGGACCAGAGCTGCCAGTTTGAACACAGGGTTATCCCAGGAAGTGACTTGACGTGCTGACAAAGAACAGGATGTGTCACTTATCCACAAAGTTGGGGGGAAAAAAAATCAACAACTTTGAAGAACAAGAAGATCTAAAATGCAATATTGAACTATACGGTATGTGATGTGATCCCTCGGATTTTCAGTAAAATCTGGTACACTGAATCATGGAGGTTTTGTGTGCATGTGTTCTATGTTTCAGTGGAGGTCTCTGTCTGGTGGGGGAGTGGTAGGGAGAGAGAGAGAGAGAGAGACTGAAACCTGATGAAGTTTGGATCAATGTGTGTGAAACAGACATCAGCCAAAATCTCATCATAACTATGAAAATAAAAGCTCCCTGAAAATTTCAGCTCAAAAAATCTCCAGGAAGGATTTCAACTTTTATAGGACATAGAATGAAATTCAAATCAATACAAGGTAGACCTCAAGGAATAGAAGGTCCTTAATGGATATCTGGATTTTACTTCTTTACCCGAATACCATTTACATAACTTCATAGTATGCTAATTATGTCCCAGTCTTTATATATTTACAAACGTCTTCGAGTTCTTCCAAAATCTAAGGAAGGCAGTAATTTCCATAAGGAATTAAATAACTCTCTCTTACAAGAACGGGGTGAGAGGTTTTCATGTCTACATGGAGAGAATTCTGGAATGGATTCTACAATCTTTTCATTAACGGAAAGGAGTAATATCTTTTCTGCCATTGAATCCAAAGTGATAAGCCCAAGTACCATGTATCCACCACGTAATGGCATCAGGGACGTTCAGACTGTCCTATCGCAAACTGACTCTACACAATGCAAAGGCCATACAGGGACAGGATTTTCCCACACCTTCTCCCTTTCTGACATGTATCAGCTTCACGGAGAGCTGATCTGGGAGTCGTCTGATTGAGGGTACGGCACGAGGACGCAAGCTGGGAAAAGAGATTTAGGGTAAGCTTTCAAGCGTATCTACAAAAAGGTCTTCAAACTGTTTATCAACACTATATTGACACTGTTAATATCTATTAGGGATTTTACTGCTTAGTTCACCCTTCTCAAAACAATTACAGTGGCCAAAAGACACAGAACGGAAGAAACAAGAAGGGAGAGCAATAAGCCATACATGAGATAGCTGTTGCCTGATCCTTTCCTTCCTCTTGAAGATCAGCGCAGTTTGTGTTTCAGCACAAACACCTGGCCCTTTAGCCACATTCCACCTGCCCTGACACCACCAGAGAGCAGTGGAGGTTGGCAGTTCCCATATCAAAGAGAAGGAGATAATGTCACGTTAGTGGGGAAACCAGCCCCATAAACGGTGGTGTTCACAAACAGGGATCACCCTATCCAGAAACCACTCTGTGCTCACGGCTCAGGGGTCTGCTGGTAACCCGGGAGGAAGGACCCTTTAACATGCCCAGGTATAAAGCCGCGACTGAGCAAATTCATCTGACACCCCAGAATGAACTGTCCCCCATTCACTATGCAGTTGTCTTATAAAATAACTGAAAACCGAAGTAAGAATAAGAAGTAGAGAAGGACCGCGAGGCTCTTCTATCACTCCAGCACTTCCTCACTGGCTAGGACTAAAGCATAGCCTAGAGAGACAAGGGGGGCCGGCGGTCCCGGCCCACAGGCTTTCCCCCCGATTCTCGGTCAAATACTCATTCGCTGCCGTTCTCAGACACTGCCAGAATGAAGAGACCAACTGTGTACTCTTCATCGCCTCGCCCTCTAGGATTT
This sequence comes from Enhydra lutris kenyoni, assembly GCF_002288905.1. Classification (NCBI taxonomy): domain Eukaryota; kingdom Metazoa; phylum Chordata; class Mammalia; order Carnivora; family Mustelidae; genus Enhydra; species Enhydra lutris. Next base: position 71,783,950 of record NW_019154105.1, on the reverse strand, counting down.
GGAGGTTGAAGGAGAGAGCCTTTCTCTCCTGGTCTATGCAGCCTCCACCAATGGCCCTCCATTGCTAGAGAGATTCTGGATCCCAGTTGCTAGTTCACAAGGGCTAAAATCGTGGGAGAGCTTCCTCCAGTGTGAACACACAGCCCTCTGTCTCTGATAAAAGCCATAAACACCTCAGCACATTGAGGGAGAGTATTAAGTGATCTTCCTAGCTTTTGTCCGGGAAAGACTAGACTGAGTTGTGAAAACCCTTCTTTACCCAGAAGCCCCTCTGTGCGAGGGTCTACCAGTAACATCTCAGTGGGAGCAGGATACCTGCACCCAAACTACCCAGTACAGGGGTGAATACACAGGGTCATAGTACTTGGCACTGCACGCGTTCTTAGAGAGTGGCGGAAAAGAAAGTATGGTGAATCGCTGACACATTATCTAAGCCCTTAGCTTTGAAAGCCTTTGTGACCTTTCACACACATACATGGGTATGTACTAAAAATTTCTGCAAAACAATAACTACCCGTACACATGCAGTCAATTATAATTATTTTTTGCTTCTGTTTCATCGGAGGGTTGTATAAGCTTCTAAATTTATTGTTTGAATTGCAGTTAGAAAAAAATCAGTATAAAAGGTTAATGACACAGGTGGAAATATAATTAAATTGACCTATTCATAGAAAAATCTCAGAAACAGGAGTGCGGAAGTTTTGGATGTCAAGTTCTGTTGTTCCCTTAGGTATCAGGATGGTTTCATTTACACAGAATTCCAAACACAAAGGCCTGGGGACATCCATTTAGCTTTTATTACATGACGAGGCAGTAAGATTGCAAGGGGGCAGTAAGTAGTGTTTTTACTCCAGATCTGAATAAACCCATAATAACTGAACAAGTTTACACTGCAATAGGGAAATAATGGAAACTATCCTCTGATCAGAATTGTAAAGAGAAGCAAGCGATGACAAGGTCTAGGGGCAAAGGAAGAAAGGTCAAGTTCTCCTGGTTTAAGCACATCACCTAACTGGTTCAACCCTGAACCTGGTGGAGTGTTCCGGAGTGTTCTGGAGTGTTCGGCAGCTACTGCTTAGAGCACAAGAGAGCAGATTCCTGCAGTTCAGGTCAGAGGTCACTTGTAAAGATCCAAAAACTATCTGCTCATCCTTATTATGTAGGTTCCAAGCATAACCACAAGAACCATCTTCCCAACTGTTTCTGACGTCATCACTGGGCAAAATTCTCATTGCACAAACCTTAGTCTTCTATATGTTTTGAATCATCTCTAATAAAGCTAAGGGCAGTCAGAGCAGAGTAGCAACTCAGTGGAAGAGCTTTGAAATGTTTCCATTCTTTAAGGGGAAAAGAGTTAATTAGAAGACTGCAAGTTTCCAGTAACTAGATTTTACCTTAGATTTCTTCATAGCTTACGAATGATGCGTCCACGCTGAAGCAAAACATTGCTAGCCTCCCCCAAGGAGGGAACAAATGATACTCTAGATGATATCAATAACAGTTTGATGTTTCCATTTAGTACCCTAAATCCAAACGGGCTGCAGACATAAGGAATCCAAACTGTCAACGTATTTTTGCAAGGGGAAAAAAAAAAAGTAATCCTTGCTACAATGCTAGTCTTTGCAATGGCCGAAACAATGATCATTCAGATTATGAATTACCTTTGAATGCTTATATCTTTGCAAGTTTGGAAAGGATGTCTCAGTCGAAGTCATTCTAGGAGGGCCCAAATCGAAACTTGGGCTCTTCGAGCACCATCACAGAGATAACTCTCTCGCACACCCCCTCACGTGTCTACTTCAATGCAATTCTAGAACTTATTTACCCCCATCATGATTTGGCATCCAAATATTACTATAATGATGGTATTTTGCCCTCATTTTTATAATCCCAACCTTGTGAGCCTATTGTTTGCAAGGCTAAGTTAGAGAGTCTTCAGAATTCTACATTGTTCGTACATCCCAACCACAAACACATTTCTTCCTGAGATTTGAAAGCCAGGATTAGCAATGTAATAACCAAATGCACACCCATACACAGAAATAGGCCTCTGGTAATGATTTTGTAAATTAAAGCATTCTCCAGACTGGCCTATTTACCTAATTATTATTTGCCCTTGAGCAAATCTGGGTAGGAAAAAAGAAATAAGAAAACCTCCCAAAATAAGGGCTAGCATATTAGTTGGATAGGACTTTTGATATCATCTAGCACAAGTATATCATTATAAATCAAATCCAATACCCTCAGCCCCTTGACCTCTTCACATCTGACATTGTTATATACTGCTTTGCCAAAATTCACTCATTCCTAGGTTCCCGTAATTTTAGTCATCTTGGCTTCCTTCTAACTAAAGAGTTCCTTTCCAGTATCAGTCCCCAAAATGTTGTCCCCTGCCCCCAAGCTTTATCCTCCCCTTACCCCTCCTCCAGTGTTGGTCCCATCTATCCTCGTTATTTCAGAGATCAGGACTGTATTAGTGATACCAACACCATCAACAGTCTCAAAAGCAACATGCCCAACACTGAATCTACATTTTCCTTCTGAACCTTCTTCTAGTATTCCCTTTTTCATGTCATTCATCACTCGCCCAGTCCAACGTGTCATTTGTTAGTCCACTCTTGTAGTCAGACACCAATTTCTAGATATTATTTCTGAAATCTCTAAACTCTTGTTATCAGCCTTATAATTAACATCCCTGAAAACCGACGTCTCCTATACACACTCTTCAGTACACCTAGCACCATTATTTTCTAAAACAGAGCTCTGACAATATCTGCTTAAAAGCCTTTAATGATTTTCATTACCTAGGAAAGAAAATGTCCAATTTCCTCAGCATCCCACCCATCTCAAACTAGTTTTTAGTCTCCTCTCACCATAAGACCATCTACTTGTCACTCTAGTCCATTCGTCTTCTCTCAACAATCAAATAAATGGTTTCCTTTGCTAAAAGTGCTCCCACCTTTACTTTGCTCACAGTTCTGCTTTTTAAAAAGATTTTATTTATTTGACAGACAGAGATCACAAGTATGAAGAGAGGCAGGCAGAGAGAGAGGAGGAATCAGACACCCCGCCAAGCAGAGAGCCCAATTCGGGGCTCGATCCCAGGACCCTAGGATCATGACCTGAGCAGAAAGGCAGAGGCTTTAACCCACTGAGCCACTCAGGTGCCCCCAGTTCTGCTTATTTTAAAATGTCACCTTCTCCATAAAACCTCCCACAAATCTCTAGGCCACGTAATTGTTCCTGGGTGTTCCTGTAACACTCTGTTCACACTAATAGTATCACACATCCACTCTACCCTTCTTGTCAGACTGGTAACCTGCTTCAGCAAAAAAGTGGTATAATGCTCTTTGCACAGCTAAGATTCAATACACCTGCATATAGTAGGTGCTTAATTAACAACTGCTAAGTAACTATGTCAACACAGTGAAAAAAGGTTTTGAATTAAGATGTGAATTTGAGCCCTAGTTTCGCTAGAACTCAAACTCTGTGACCTTCAATTCCTTCACCAGTAAGCTGAAATAGTATCTTTTCCATATGTTAAGTATTATCAGAAGAATCAGTTAAATCAAATAGAAGTATTATGTTAAATACAAATATATTAAGTATGATCCAAGGGTATAATTGTTTAACATTTATTCACTTGAAGTAGATCAAAGGTTAAGAGATTCTACACCCAACGCCCAAATTGGGGAAGAATATCAACACAATGAAGAGGTATTTCATCTCTCTTAGCATTCAGTGTTCCTAGAACTCAAAGGTGACAATTTAGTGTGATCTGTACAGTCTTATGATATCAAGTATCAGCATGCAAAAGCACATTATTAAACACATGAATCCTAGCAGCACACATAACTTCACTTTCTTACTAGCGAATGCTATTACAGTGATTATATGTATAAATGCTTTATATAAATTAACCCATTTAATTCTTACAAAAACTCCATGAAATAGCTCTATGATTCCCATTTTACACACAAGGAAACTGAACCAGGGAGGTTGGCTAATGCATACCATGTAGCAAAGCTATTATAAGGCAGAACTGGGATCTGTGTCTATGCAGACGGGGTCTAGCCTGGCTCTAACCAGTAAGCTAGGCAGCCTATCTAAATAGGCTGTAACTAGCCAGCACAACGCCTGACCCACAGTAAATCCTTGAAAACGTTCATCTCCTTTAGGACAAAATGGTGCTCAGGTGATAGCGATGCATGCAAAGGGTCATGATGCCGGCCTGCTACGTCATCTCCTGACAAGCTTCCCATGCCCTATGGACTCTGTGGAAAGTGGATCTTGTCTGTATCGTGTATCAGCCTCCTTACTACATGGATAGAATTTCCCAGAAAACTAGAAAAAATCCAACCATTTTAACTAGCTTTTAATTCATCCATTCAAATAGGATGTCTTGTGTTCTTCCGTTGAAAGATGAAAATGTCATTACCCTGGGCCGAGGCAAAGAGAGCGCCCTCCCCACTTTTGTTCCTTTAGCTCTCCTGGTAGTCTTTTGACACATGCCTGCACATCAATTACACCTTCCATTACAGTCAGCATGATGGTTCACACTGTATTAACTGGCATCCCTTCTCCCACCCCTCACAGCCAAGTCATTCCAGATCCCCCCTGAGCACACCATCCAGGGAGGAATGGTGTGAAACAGAATCTCCAGCAGCAGAGATCCGCTCTTGGGAATCACTCTTGGGAATCCAGGGCCCACATCCCCGCATTGCTCGTGGCCTGTGCCTGCTTCAGACCTGGGGAGCACATCTGATTCCAAGCACTGGGGCATACCAGTCTTCTGCAGATGTCTTCCAGCCAGGCTAACCCTTACATGCTCTAGTTGGTACCACCAAGCTTTTAATTATCGTCTTGAGAATATTTTTCTAGTTTAATACTGGTTCTTTTGAAAGAAACTCCGTGTCTCTTCTTAGATTACATACTGGTGCATTATCAATATTTTATGGTGCTATGTTTAATCATTTAAAAGGTCTTACGCTAAGTGCTTTCCGCTCATGCTCATAAAAGTCTCACAGACTGATGACATGGTAGCTCAAGTCTATGAAGTTTTTTGTTGTTGTTGTTGTTTACGTTTTAACATCTGTGAAATCAGAATGCTTATCATGAATACCATGTTAAAATTGTGATAGTTTTTTTCTCAGTGTACATAAGATATTCTTACTTCTTAAAATCAGGGTCATTTTAGATTCAACAAAATTTGCTAAGTAAGTACCATATTGATTGCTATTTTAGAGTTGAACACACGGAGGCTCAACATGTTAGGGGATTTGCCCAAGATGCATTGCACTTACAAAGCAAGCTAAGTAAACATATTTCCATGTCAATAGAAGGAACTCTCATTTATCTTCTTTTTAACAGTTCACTGCAGCCTGGAGACAGGGAATCCATCCCATCATATGTGCCCACAGCTCAGGTCCTGGAGTTTCACTGGGGCTCAGGTCCCAACTCTGCCACCAAACGAAGAGTGAGATTTGGGGCATGTTGCTTAAACTTAATAACCTCATCTGTGCTCAGAGTACTCTAACCCCAGAAGGTTTCTGAAAGGATTAAGTGAGATAATCTATGTAAAAGCTCATAGCACAATGAGAGATACATAGTGACCAACAAGTGGCAGTGATAATTTCATAAAATGAGGGGGAAAAGGGAATTAATTAGGTCTGCTTTACTCTTTACTCCCAGCCCAATTTTTATTACAAATAATACTGTTAGCCATGCCTTTTTTTTCCTATTATATATCAAGAACATCTGGGGGGCACCTGGGTGGCTGAGTCAGTTAAGCATCTGCCTTCAACTCAGGTCATGATCGAGGGATCCCAGATGGAATCCCATGTTGGCTCTTTGCTCAGCAGGGAGTCTGCTTCTCCCTCTCCTCTGCCCCTCCCCCTGCTTGTGTATGCAAACTCTCTCACTGCCAATAAATAAAATCTTTAAAAAAAAATCATTTTTTTGCCAATAAAATTATCAAAACTGATGCACTCTGAAATCTTTCAGTAAAAGTCTATTTTGTGGTTAATTAATACCTGGATAATTTTGATAATATAGACGAAAAAATTACAAATCCACTGACCAACAGGCAGACATAAGCTCACACTATAAGGGCCTTTTCAGCCTCCTTGCCCCCAGGGAGATTTGTGAACAAGGTAAAACAATGTACATATGTAGAGAAAAAAAATTCTCAGAAGTACTCTAATAAGAATCTTACAAGTAGAATATACAAGGAATGTTAAAATAAGCAACATAAGAACACTAAAAATAGACAAGTGAATTACTGAGCATGAAGAACCACAAACCCAATTAAAGAAAATCTTATTTAAAATCAAGGCTGTAGCAATTTAATGAGCAAGCAAAACTGTTCTGGGATTACATGAATCAGACATCATCCAAGTCCAATTAAAATTCTAAACTATATACTATACATACATACATGTATAAACACACCTATTTTTAAATTCCCATAATGACAGTAACAGTGTCATTATTTTGACCTGGAAATATTTTTCTGGTACATGGGGTCTGGCAGTGCTTTGCAAATGTTAAGAGTAATTACAAACTTAGGAAAAATCACAGTAGGATAAATTTGAAGGTAATGATTTACTTCTAAAACTAAAAATAACATGCAGTGGCCGAAATTTACAGAGGCCCTTTTACTTTAATAAGATTAACAGAAAGGAGCCTGATGCAATTCTCTAAGAACATTGTCATTTTTAACTGATGGGAATAAATCACTCGAACCAGAACTATTCTTTAAGCTACAATTTACAGACAAGGACTATAATATACTAAAGACATGACCATATCCACAGGGGACAAGGTTTGACTTGTGGAACAATTAAATCCATAGTAATTTATACCTTATACTTCAGTAAGAAATATTTCTTGTGCAACCAAGGAATTACATTGCTGCAGATATCCAATAAATTTAACAATGGCAGACTAAGTTTCCCAATTCTTACGGGAAACAGTGTTTCTATACAGCTTATTATCTATAAAGAATTTTTTCCCATTACAAAAAAGTACACTGAAACAAAAATTAGTAGAAAGTCAAAGAAATCCTACGCGCCTCACGATATACTTGAAATTTACATAAATCTGGATTAAAATACCAGCCCTGCTTTTGTCCATCTGTGCCTTTGGGCAAGTTTCCAGCTCTCAGGGTCTGTGAAAGGAGTCAAGTATGAAAGACACCTAACACAGTCTAGAGCCTTATGTGTTCACAAGTGTCCACTCTCTTCTAATATTTATTCAGTCCAACCAAGATTTGCAGAGTTCTTCTAATGAACAAGGGGACCGACAGATTTAATATATAATCTAGATGGGGTGCCTGGGTGGCTCATTTGTTAAGTGTCTGCCTTTGGCTCAGGTCATGATCCTGGGGTCCTGGGATCAAGTCCCACATCGGGCTCCCTGCTCAGCAGGGAAGCCTGCTTCTCCCCATTTCCCCTGCTTGTGCTCCCTCTCTCAATGTCTCTGTCAAATAAATAAATAAAATCTTAAAAAAAAAATCATATAAATATATGCCCGGAGCCAGAAGAGGTGATTTGCTGAAAGGATGTCTGGGCTTATTCAGAAAAGGAGAATTTTCCTCAGTGGTCTTCCCTGGGGAGAGAAGATGGGGCACATGGAAAGAGCACAATGGCTATTCAGAATGGCCACAATACCAACCCCCTCCCCCCCCCCCCCCCCCCCGCAGAGCAGCTGCTGATGGGGCTCCCATCTATCATCTGGTTATCTTACCTGAAGCATTTTATTTATTTATCTATTTATTGTCAGAGCTCCTGATCTGCAGGCCTAATCCCTGGGGAACTGGTGTTGGGCCTGTTGAATGGCCTTAAACTCATGAACAGCGAGTCATAGTCTGACTTTGTCCATCACTGAGTTGCTAGACAGCAAGGCACGGGCAGGTGGAGAGGGTTAGGTCACACCTACTTGCCTTTGAACCCTGCTGTCTTGTCACCTTGGCAAATGAACACCAGTTTTCGAGGATTCTGGTTCCCTGAATCTCAGGTTTTCCTCAGCCTCAAGTACAGTTACAGCAAACACCATACACTTACGGAAGACTTGCTACACGGGGTTGAGATAGCAGCTTCTTCAAATTGTCTGTTAGCTACAGAGAGGAAGCGTGTCCTCTTCAACAGAAATTCCCATTCCTTGAAAAAGATGGATGGAATCTGGGGCTGAGATGCACCCAGAAGCACAGGACAGTGGAAGGAGAGCTGATAGTAACACTCCCCACCACCATGACCAATCAGTCCCCCTGTGAGACAACACATCTTTTTTAGAAATACAGTGGTTACCAAATGGGCCAAGCAAGGTAATGGTCTATTTCAGCACGAATTTTTCTTTGAAAAATGATGCCCCATCTCAGTAAGCAAATCTATCAATCAAGGGCTAGAGTTTGAGCGACTGTTTTCCTCTATGCCACCTTTTCAAAGATTAAATATAAAAATAATGAGCAGGCTCATGGTTATGCTACAGTTCAAAATGCTTCAAAGGTTCTAATTAGCTTCACTAAAGAAAATGGCTTTTTTCCCCTTTTACCTACAGCATATTTTTCACAATACGACTAAATAAAACACAAAAATCTTCCTGAGTAATAAGCTAAGATATACTTAATATAGTATCTCCCTAAAAAAGGAAGAAAGCTGATTAGTTTCAGACAGCAATTAACCAAATTATAAGAATCATTTCATCTTACCAAAGAGAGTAAGACTTTCTAATTTAAAAGAATCAAGTTTTAATTAGGTAAATGGTTTTTCAAGATAGTCGTAAAGATCAACAGGATGAAAGATACTAAAGACTTTTTAATATACAGAACTTGGCTTGTATGCAATAAAGCATAATTTCATGTTTGTTTTTTTCTGAGCATGGCCCTGTGAGAGGGACACTTACCTCTCCTGTGCAGGCTTAGTGCTTGCAAGGTGAGCCTCATCAGAGGCTATTTCCTTTAAATGCTTGGTATCAAGGCCAGGTTCCTGCCACCAGGTGAATGGCATCGAGATGGGTCAAAATTCACCAGATTAGTAAATATTACCACAGATGGGGAATCATTCAGGAAACCTGTGCTAGTTACCAGGGCAGAGGGCTGGAGGCATAAAGCACCTCAACTCAGACACCTCACAGTCCAGTAGGAGAGAATTCATCTCAATAAAATAGAATCTGCTTCATATAATCAATGCATTTATGAAAGGAAAGAACAAAGTAATGATTCAGTATATGTGTTTTCTATAGAAATAAACTCCTAAATTGATAGGAATTATATCACCTAACTGCTTCAAACTCCATGCATATAGTTCTTAAGAGCCAAAAAGTACAGGCATACAAATACATAAGAAATTACATTCATTCTAACCTTTTTTTTAAGATTTTATTTATTTATTTGACAGACAGAGATCACAAGTAAGCAGGCAGGCAGAGAGAGAGAGGAGGAAGCAGGCTCCCTGCAGAGCAGAGAGCCCGATGTGGGGCTCAATCCCAGGACCCTGGGATCATGACCTGAGCCAAAGACAGAGGCTTTAACCCACTGAGCCACCCAGGCGCCCCAGAAATTACATTCATTCTAGAGCAAGCCTCAATGCTGCAACCAACAGTTGCTTTAACGAATTCCTCTCACTCAGATTTAAGAGAAAACTTGAGATTTCTCTCATTGCCCAAAAGGTCACAATTGGGCATATCTCACTATCATTTGTCATTTGCTATTTCCTTCATTTGGAGAAATCCTGACATCCTTGCTCCTGCCCCATTAACTTTAGATTCTTCTGGAATGAAGTAGTGTGTACACAGAGAGAGATTCATAAATGATACAGGTAGGGTTTACCATCAACCTAGAACATTTCCTTGCAGTAACACTCCAGGTCCCCTTGAAGTATGAAGTCTATCAGATGCCCAATTCCGAGTAAAAACATCCTAGCAGCACTATGCCCAGTTACTTCTTTCAGATCTCTTGCTGTGTTTCGTAACAGCTGACTCCAAAGGATATTTCTATTCCGTTATCTATAAAAAGACCCCTTACAGACCTCCAAAGCAAAGGGCCTCAGATCAGAGACACACTTGTTTGTAGGTAATGGACAGTAGGCATCCAGGTCTCCTGAGACACACTGGCAGGACTGGAGAAGATCTCAGAAAATGACGACTGGCTTCCCACTCCAGACCTCCCAACATTCATGAAGGGAAGACAAAAGAAAAAGGTCTGGGCACCTGGGTAGCTCAGTCGTTAAGCGTCTGCCTTCAGCTCAGGTCACGATCCCAGAGTCCTGGGATGGAGCCCTGCATCGGGCTGCCTACTCAGCGAGGCGCCTGCTTTTCTCCCTTTCCCACTCCCCCTGCTTGTGTTCCCTCTCTCTGTCAAATAAGTAAATAAAATCTTAAAAAAAAAAAAAGAAAGAAAGAAAGAAAAAGGCCCTTTCCATCTGCTGACAATAATGAATAGGGAAAGAATTGTTCCGTGGGCCCTGTAAGGAAGGAGGCATCTTATCAAGGGTTATGTTCAGGTCTGACAGCAGACAAATCCCCTTAGCACAGGCCCTGTTGTGGGCAGGAAAAAAAACATTTTTAATCACTCAAATTAAATGTCCCTCAACATAAGGCAAATAATGTATATGTAATAGGAGTCATTACTTTGTCCCTTAAGTGAGCAGTGCACCTGGGAAGCATGGATGGGTACATATTCTACCTTTCCTTTACCCACTCATATTGTCTACAGATATTTACTGGATGCCTTTAATGTGCCAGCCTCCACTAATACAGCAGTTAAGACAAGAACCTTATCTTTGTGGAGCTTATAGTCTCCTAAGGTAGACAAACAATAATCAAGTAACTTAATGAGTGAAACAGAGCAATTTCAAATGGTGATAAACGCTATGAAGAAACATAAGGGAGAATAAAGAAGAGAACGAGTAGCAGATTAAAAAAAAAAAAAAGCCCCACAGAACTTTACATGGTCAGAGAAAACTCTTGATAAAGGGGTCAGCTGAGCAGTCTGTTGATACGAAGGAATGAGTCATGCAAAACTCTGGGAAAACCTGCAAAAAATTGAGTGTGGTGACTGGGTAACTCTCCCTGCCCACTGGGTGCTTAATTCCCATGACTCTACACACACATGGGACAGAAGAGCATGTGGAAGTGAACAAAATAGGTTGGTTAAATAAGGGGGAAAGAGGGACGCCTGGGTGGCTCAGTCGGTTAAGCGGCTGCCTTCAGCTCAGGTCACAATCCCAGCGTCCTGGGATCGAGTCCCGCATTGGGCTCCTTGCGGAGCAAGGAGCCTGCTTCTCCCTCTGACTCTGCCTGCCACTCTGCCTGCCTGTACTCTCTCTCTCTGACAAATAAATAAAATTAAAAAAAAAAAAAAATAAGGGGGAAAGAGATAAATGTCTACTAGATATTCCTATTTGGGAATCCTTCTCACACATTTCAAAAGTATAAAGAGATGTTTCATGAAGAGATGCCTTGCTGTATAAATTTATAATAATTGTACCAGAGAAGCAGAGGAAAAAGCATTCCAAAGGCCTGAGGCAGCAGCGCGTTGGGCCTATCTGAGGAGCAGCAAGAGGGGCTGGGAAATTGGGAGGGAAACATGGCTGGAAGATGGGCCTGGACAGGAGGCAGGGGCCACACGGGGCCAGGCCCTGCGGGTGGCAGCAAGAACGTGGACTTGGTTTCAAGTATGATACGCAGACCCCGGAAGATCTGAGCCAGAGAGGGATGTCCTTTGATTTTTGAGACTTCATTCTGTCTGCAGCACGGGGAACAGACTGCAGAGGGCAGGGACAGAAGCTGGACATCGGCCGGGATGACAGCATCCAGGCAGAGATCAGGATGGCTGGGAATCAGCTGGTCATACTGTAGTCTAATATATTTCTTTTGACAATAATCCTAGTTAACATTAAACGCTCACAGGGGCGCCTGGGTGGCTCAGTGGGTTAAAGCCTCTGCCTTCGGCTCAGGTCATGGTCTCAGGGTCCTGGGATCGAACCCCCATCGGGCTCTCTGCTCAGCGGGGAGCCTGCTTCCTCCTCTCTCTCTGCCTGCCTCGGACTACTTGTGATCTCTGTCAAATAAATAAATAAAATCTTAAAAAAAAAAAAACATTAAATGCTCACAGTTGCCCCTCTCCTGCATTGCCTGGGTTCCCAACAGTTCTGATGGACAACCCCTGAGGCTCATTCCCAAGTGAAGACTTGGGCTCATCACTTGCTTGCAGCCTTCCCTGAGCAGCGAGGCCCTTAGTTCTTAGCAGCTCCTTTTGCACTGTGCTCACACCCCAGCGTCCTCCCATCACTCGCACCAACCAGAGGACTTCAAGATTCTACCTCCATACCTGTGGTGCTTCAGGTCTCCCTCGGTAAGTGACTGTCAGGGTCCAGACCCAGGCCAGCTGTGTCCCAGAACAGTCTTTCTCACCACCATCACCACCGTATCCGGCCTCCCGACCTGGGCAAGGACAATCACGATGTGCCAAACAGGATACTTCCTACTCAGTCAAAACAACATGGCATCTCTGCCTCTTCTGCCAGAAGCCTACCGTCAAGATCACGAACATTCAGCCCATCCGTGAAATTTCACCCAACTTAATTAAAATGTCTAATCTCTTCTGACTCATTACTGTACTTTTTGTTACAGAAGTTTGTGTGCTTCCCTGTGCTTGCTGTGTTTGCCATCTGTGTTCCTGCTGGTCTCCCAAATCTGGTTATTATTAGTGAATCACTGACTTTGTCTTGAAATAATCCTTATTGTACACACCCTCATACTTTTAATCATTATCATCCTGAAATTTAAAATGTTCTCATGTAGAACGCAGATAAAAATCAGTATTTCTTTAAATTATTATGAGCTATGGAACGTAAGAACTCGAGGACTTTAGGTTCACCCGGTGTGGTGGCTGTCACCCCAGGCTGCACATTGGACTCGTCTGGAGAGGCCTCTGGCCACCAGGCTAATGACATCAGAATTTCTGCACTGGGGAACCTGGGCATAATTTTTAAACTCCCCAGGTGATTACAACGTGCAGCCAGAGTGGACAATCACGGCTTTAAACCACATCCCCCTCCAGCAGCCTCCTGCCCCTCGCTTTCAAATGGAAGACAATGAGACCCCTGGGCGGTAGGGTGTCACTTGCCAATTGTAAAGCCAGAGTGAGACAGAGCCACAACTGAAACCTGAATTTCCTAACATGCTGTTCAATTTGCATTTAACATCTCCAAGACTCAGATGAATGTAAGGGAACAGAGGGGGGTTCTGCCAATTGTGGCCCCGACGATTCTATTTCCCAGGCTTCATTTCTTCTGATTCGCCACCTTCCGTGCGTCTTGGCCCAGCTGCCAGACTGGTCTAGTTCGGAGCAAAGTCATGCAGGAAAGCTATGCTAGGGCCCCACAGCAGCCCCATAACCGACAGGCGTTCTTTCTCCTTCCGTGGAACCATCCTAGTGAGTGGCATACCTCTGAAGACTTCACTAAGTGGGTTACCAAAAACCCTGCTCTACCGCAACCCATGAAAAACCTCTAACCCCATATTCAGGAACGAAGGAAGTAATCCTGGATATGCACCCATTTTTAGGTACGTAAGGATGTTTACAGCAGCACTGTTTATGTAGGGGGAAAGTGGGCTCGTCACAGAAATATTATGGAAACTTTATTGTTCTTTATGAAGCTGCAATTACAGTGGTTTTGTTCCTTGGAAACCTTGGAAAACAAGCTTCCATAATATTTTTTAAAAAATTTTAAATTTAAAAAAAGCTATAAAACATATGCAATATATTCCCAATTTGGTAAAAGTAAATATGTATCCACATAATGAAAAAAGGTTGAGTGGCTGGGTTATAGATGGTTATTCTCTTTTTAAATTCTCCATATTTTCAAGTTTTTCTCTAAAGCATATGTCTCTCATTTAAAACAAGAGAAAAACACTTTGTTTCTAAAGGAGGACAATTAAACACATGTACAGAACTGTATTTGGTTACAACTTATTTTTGATACGCTTCTGCTTTTTTCCCTCTAGACCAAGGACATGAACCAGGCACTTAACTTCCTGCCACGTTCTACAGGAGGAATAAACATTTTAGCAGGAGACTGATTAGAATCTGCCTGACTTCACTTAGGTAAGTCAAAAGCAAAGAAAAATTTTAGTGTCATGGAATATTAGTGTCATGGAACATTAGACACATATTAACATGGCCCATCTTTCCAGTCTCCAGGTTATTTAACTGATCTTAATATTTCTGGAGCATTTTCCGTGCACCAGGGACCCTTCTAGGCTTTGGGAACTTTACGATCAACAAAAAATGTCTAAAGCCCTGTTTCTTGTGGCTCTATATTGAGGGAGGCTGGGAAGAGACAATAGAACATGTTAATGAGAAGTAGAATGAAGCAGGGAGAGAGTAGGGAGTGCTGGGGCTGGTGAGTGGGGGAGGGAAGCTGTTATTTTAAATAGAGGAGCTGGGAGTGCCTTAGTGGTGAGGTCACTTTAGAGAAGGGACCTGACAGGGGTAGCCAGTCCTGTGAGTATCTGGGATGAAGAACATTTCAAGCAGCTTTCTGGTAAATAAAGGGGAAAACATCTTTCCTGTTCCACTATTCTTTGGGCCACCTGCAATCACATTCCTGATGGAGGTTTAGACAGTTCAGAGAACCACAGAATGGCCTGAGGAATATCTTCTGTGGAAAGTGGGGACCAGAAAAAGAGAAAAATTTGAGGGAAAAAAAGGGATTTGTGCAAGTCAGCACCTAGAAAAATGTCGTATCTTTGCCTTCTCAATAGTGCTTTAGTGAACTATGTAAAAAGCTACTTATGGTGGAGACATAGGCTGAATTGGTTAAAAAACAAAACATTTCCTGGATCTTACCTAAAACATGTACTAATTATAGATCTTTGCCTGGAAAGGATATGAATAAGCCATACATTTAACATAAAATTGTTTCTAATCTTTAACCTTTAATAAATGTATGAACAAAAAAGGCTAACAATCTAATGCATAAGCTTTAATTTTATGACAAATGATTATTTCTACTGAAAAAAGTGTTTCTACACTTATATTTATGGAAAACACAAAAAAATTAAGATACTTACAGAAATCAATTTATTACCAATGCTTTTGAAGTAAAAGAAATTTCCCTTTCCTTTCCTCTCACATAGAAAAAAGAACTAGAAACCTAATCATTAATATTTTTATTTCAATCTGTAAAACATGCTTACCTTAAGTTAAACTGCCAACGGATTAATTCTTTAGAGTTTAAAATAAAAGATGACATTATACCTATAGTCAAGGTTTCCAAGGAACAAAACCACTGTAATTGCAGCTTCATAAAGAACAATCGTGCAGCACAAGGCGGCCTTTTTATTCTTGGGGTTTTATATTACCAACAAAATCCTCAAGAGCGGAGATAATCTGAAAGGATTGAGTTCCATTTTAACTCAAATTTACCATCTCTCAATTCACATGATCAAATATAGGGAACTCTGGTATCACCTCAGTCACTCAGCAGGAGGGGAAGTTGGCCTCTAGAGTATATGTGAGATGGAGCATCTCCTCTAGGGATAAGCTGAAGACTTTCAGGGGCTATTAAAATATTAATTTCTTTATATACTAAGTTTTATCTCTAGAAACAATAATGGTCACGCTCCTTTTCAAAAACAGAGCTTGGTTTCTAGGCAAAATTAATGTTGCATCAAGAACCACATATTTCCTTTCTAAAAAACTAGAAGAAGTTCTAAAGTCCCAGGTCCTTTCTAAATCTTTCCAGACTTCCTGGTCATAAAATTCCTTCTTTGTGAGAAGTCTGGGGATCTTTAAGAACAGAACCATCGAGAGAGAGGAGGACAGAATGCTTACTAAAGATTGGAAGGCAGATGGTAAGATTCCTTCCAAATCCCCCAGATACGGATTTCTAGGACCTGAACTAAGTGAGCAAGTCTTACGTTTTCTTGAAATGCCCAGGCCAAATTAAGTTATAATGCCAAGAATGTTACCTAACACTGACACTGAATTATGGCTTTTAGTAACAGAGTCTTAAATTCCTGGCTATTGGGTGTCTGTCTGCCATCAGAGAGACAGGTGAAAAAGTAGTTTCATGCCACATAAATAAGTATATAAACATTAAACGGAGGGAGACACTGTTTGGCCTGGGAGATTAAGAACAAGCGTGAATGGTATTTTCCTCTTAAGACACATACAGAAAAGCGAAGTGGAAATGGAGGCTCTTAAATGTTTCTGAGGGGCGCCTGGGTGGCTCAGTGGGTTAAAGCCTCTGCCTTCGGCTCAGGTCATGATCCCAGGGTCCTGGGATCGAGCCCCGCATCGAGCTCTCTGCTCAGCAGAGAGTCTGCTTCCTCCTATCTCTCTCTGCCTGCTTCTCTGCTTACTTGTGATCTCTGTCAAATAAATAAATAAAATCTTTAAAAAAAAAAATGTTTCTGAAATATCCAAATGATAGAGAATCATGGGTGCTCGGGTTCAGAAGACCCTCAAGGCATGACTCCTATCTTCAGCACTTCCACGACCCTGTTCAAGTTCAATCTGAACACAAGAGAAAGCTTCATCTACCCCAGGAAGCCTCTTCCCCTCATACAGTTCTATCCCTGTGAACACTTCCCTTTACTAAGGAAGTAGGTTTTCTAGAACTTCTCTTCACCAGCCCTGGTTTGATTCCATAAAGCGGGGACCCCAAATCCACTGGCCTTCGGGTTGAGGCAGGGGCATAAAGGAGTGGCACAGGCCAGAAGTGATAGGGACCAGGGCCAACAAAAGAGCGCACTGCCCATGTCAAAGGCCAGCCACTGCTCTGCTCCATCTGGCAGCTGCCGTGTGGGACACAGGCCCCGGTCAGTTTTTGTGATGAAGAAAGCCAGGAATCTGAATTTTTGTAGCAATATCTTGATTTTTTTTTTTGAATGCATAAGGAATAAATTATGGAGTTCAAACAGCTCTCGGAGATCAACTAACCCAAACCTTCTATAGAGAGAAAATAGAGATCCGGAATAGAAAAAGCAACTGGCCCAAAGCCAATCAGAGGCATGCCAGGTGGTGGAGAGCCCAAAACATAAGGTCCCATGTCTTCCATCACAAAAATGCAGCCTGTGAGTCAACAGTGCCTTCAGCCTATAGACTTGTTAAAGGTTTCTGAATGAAGAATCCGCTTTAGCTCACTACCTGTATCAAGTCATCACAGTCCCCGTCTCATTTTTTTACAGCGTCCTTTCAAGTTGAGAGAATATGGAGCAGTAGTTATAAGCACAGACTGGGGAGACACACTACTCCAGTTTGCAAGTCTGGCTCCACCACTTGCCGCCTGCAGGGCACCTCTCCTGACTAGGCTTCAGAGCCTTGGTCTGTGAAACAGGGACCATAGTACCCACCTGAGTGTTGTTGGGAAAATTAAATGAGCTAATATGCATCAGGTGCTTACAGCGTTCCTGACAGAGTAAGCATGTCATGGTCAACATGATTACTTCCCAGAGAAAGAACTACAGCACGCCAAGAAGAAAGTTAATGCAAACATACTAAGCAAAACCACACAAAACCACACGTCCTAGAAAATTAGGAGTCCTGACAAAAATTAATTATAGCAGCTAGTCCCTTTACAGAGATTAAGGCCGATGTAGACTTTAGAAATTAGAAATTTAACTAATGGCCACAAATGTAACCACGAACCCATAAATCAAACTCTTAGCACTCACCAAAACAAGAAAGATTCAGCAAGCTTCCTGTTTTCTCCTACAACCTTGGACAAGTCCTAGCATACAAAGGATCTACTCCATCCGGGGCTCTTCCTCATCGAGCTGATTCTCTAAACAATTACTTCAACCATCTCTTCCCTTCTGTCCTCTCTAAGGACTGGTAGGGACCAAGTTCCTCAAAAGTTCTTCCATTCAGCTGGACCTCTAGTCTTCCTATTTCCCTTTCACTATACACTAGCAAAAGACAAAGACAGCAAATACATTCTTTTAAAAAAGGGAAAAAAATGTATCCTTCCTTTAATGTCGAAACCCAGTCACCAACTGTCTCCACACAGTCCTAGCTCTACCATGTTTATCGTGCAGGTCCCTGCTCGGAGGAGATTGCAATTTCAGCCAAGAGAAAGAGCATGTATGCATCGGGAGAATTCTCAGAGGTTCACCAACCATCAGAAGGGGCAGGAATACCTGATCTCAAATCACAGAAGCCATAAACAGAAATCAGCACTGCCACTCCGGTCATCAAAGCACGAGACACTAAATAAAGTGATCTTGCCCAGGGCCTCAGTGCACCCTACGGGTCTGAGGATCCAGTCTCCGGCTCTGTGTATCACTATATACAATGCTTAGAAGGCTTACATTTATTGACCGCTACATACCAGCTACAGAGGGAAGCCCTGTACATGCATCGACCCATTTAATTCCCCTACTAAGCAAAGTAGGTACTGTCATCTCTCATTTCACAAACAGGGAAACTGAAGCCCTGAGGGGTAGAGTCACTTGCTGAAAGATACATAGTAAGAGGGTTACCTGCGTGGCTCAGTCCATTAAGCATATGCCTTGGACTCAATTCATGACCCCAGGGTCTCTGGAAGGAGCCCCACATTGGGCTCCCTGCTCAGCAAGAAGCCTGCTTCTCCCTCTCCCCTACTTGTGCACATACGCGCACTCTCTCAAATGAATAAAATCTAAAAAAAAAAAAAAAAAAAAAAAAAAAGATACACAGTAAAAGCAGGAGGGCAAGAACACCAACCCAAGTGGTTGGCTCTAGAGGTTAACTAGTTAACCACTTTCCAAAATTGCAACTATAGATTTCTGATAGGACTTTACTCACTCAGACTGTATCAGAAGGTTCACAGGCATCTGACCAGCTCCAGGGAGATAAGTGGGGTCTCAGGGCCTTTAACTTCCCTTTACAGATCACTCAGTTTACTCTCACTGGCAGAAGCTCCATTCCTATATAGTTTTACTCAAGGAAAACTTAGGCAGAGGCTCTCTGAAGCACCAAAAAGGCACTTCCCCACATCCTTTTATAGGTGACATGTGAAATCTGTGGTCCATGGGTTTAATCGGAAGAGGTAGATTGATCTTTTTCTTCTGTAGGACAAAAAGTGTATGAGTTCAAAGTCCAGGAGAGGACAAGTGATGGCTAGCAAGTAGAAAAGGAGCCAAATGAAAAGCAGGGGAAAAAAAATTTATATTATATATATATATAATCATATATATATATGAATGAATAGTAACTTAGTCCCCAGGGAAATGCAGCTTAAAACCACAATGAAGATACCACTCTTCAACAAGCAGGTTGGCCAAAGTAAGAAGTGTAACAAGTGTTGATGAGGATATGGAGAAAATGGAACCCCCATATAGTGCTGGCAGGAGTGTGAAATGAGGCAGTTGCTTTGGAAAACAATCAGGCAGTTCCTCCAAAGGTTGCAACAGGACCCAGAAATTCCAAAAGACATGGCCACACACAAATTTGGACAAAGACGTTCGTAGCAGCATTATTCATAAACAGAAAGTGGAAGTTACCTAGATGCTTATTAATTGATGAATAAATGAAATGCAGCATATCTGTACAATAAAATATTTGCAACAAAAAGGAATGCAGTACTGACAGATACAGGCTATACATTGAAAGACCATGAAAACATTACGCTAAGAAGCCAGTCACAAAAAACACGTATTACGTTATTCCACTTACAGATCTTCAACTTACAATGGCGTTACATCCCAATAAACCCGTCATAAGTTGAAGATGCATTTAATACACCTAACCTATGATCACAGCTCAGACTAGGCTACCTTAAACATGTTCAGAACACAGTCTACAGTTGGGCAAAATCCTCTAACACGAAGCCTATAATAACGTGTTGAAGATACCATGTAATTTATTGAATGCTGCACTGAAAGTAAAACAAACAAAACAAAAAAACCCAGGATGGTTATATGAATACAGAATGGTTGTAAATGTACCAGTTGTTTATCCTCCTGACTGAGTGGCTGAGAGCTTTAGCTGGCTGCTGGCTCAAGCTGCATACTGCTAGCCCAGGAAAAGATCAAAAAATCAAAATTCGGAGTACAGTTTCTACTTTATGTATATCACCTTTACACCATCGTAAAGTCAAACCATGACAACTCTAACTCGGGGACTGTCTGTAAATGAAATGTCCAGAATAGGACAATATGCAGAAAGTGTATTAGTCATTGCCTAGGGCTAGGGGGTTGGGGAGGAATGAGGAGGAACTGCTAATGCAGAGGGTTTCTTTTTGGAATTGGCGGTGAGGGTTGTGCAAGTCTCAGTATAGTAAGAGCCCTTAGATTGCAGACTTTAAATGTGTGAATTGTAAATTTGTAAATGTGAGTTCTCTCTCCCTAAAGCAGTCCTGTTTTTTAAAAGATCTTTAAAAACCGGTTACCAAGTAAAACTACTAGTGTATTCCAGGAGAATCTGTGTCTTTGTGAATGAGAAACCATAATCGCAGAAGTGGCAGAAACCCAAAGTAATTTCAGCAGGGGGGAAAAAAATTAAAGAGTCTGTATGAAAGGGGGAAGAGGAACCAATTTCCATTTAACTGAATTTCAAGGTAGTAGGTGTTTAGGGGTCATATCACCCCAAATGCATAGATCTTACACTATGGGTTGCATAACTAAATTCTGACCTTCTCACCTAAAAGCTATCAGTTCCAAAAATAAAGGATTTAGAAGAGAGGTGAGATTTAAAAACAAACAAGAAAAACAGGCAAAGGCTGATATTAGCTTTTCGGAGACTCTAAAAAAGTTTGCAAATATAAGGATCCTCTGTCATACTCTACCCCATGTTCACAAAATAAGGATAGTGATTTCCATACAAAATGTACACCATTTCCTAAGATGAATTTAGAAACAGGACTTAAATGTAACTAGAAAAAGTAGAGCCTTCAAGTTCTGGAGCTGAGGGTAAGACATGAACAGCGAGATCAGTGCTGGGATCTCAGTGTTTGAAATTCAGGAGAAATATTTAAAAGTAAAGGGTCTGCCAAGCTACCCAGTCATGTATCTCCTTAATAATGAGACTTTAGCAGAAATCAATGCAATCTCTGACCAAAGTGAATACAGAGTCCTAATGTGGCAATAGGTCATATGATAATATGGAAGTTTCATGGCCATTAGCAGATGCGGCGTTAACACATTTTTGGAAACAGAATAAGAATTTCCTTTACATTTTTAGCCTTGAACTTTCAAAACTACAACCAAACCCTTTACTCCCACTCTGTTTTAAGCATCATTTGTATGGAAAAAATCAGCCTACTGCTTTCTTTAAGAACAGGCAAGCCATTAATTGATTCAATGTGTTGGCAGCTCTGGAGAACCTTTTTAGACAGGAATAAATGATGCCTCTTTCTGTTCGAAGAAGCCACGTTTAACATTTCATGCATATGCACACAGAAACATTTAAGGAATCCTGCAAATTAGCTAACAATCCTCTTGGAATTTAGCGAACAAAAAAAAAAAAAAAAAAAAAAAAAAAAAAGGAGCAAACCTCCTTCACAACCCCTCAAATCAGAGTTTAGATACTAAATGTTTAAAGATACTTTACGTGACCTAAAGTGCTCTTCCATACTCCTCCAAATCCTTGAATATCATCAAGTTTAAGTAATTCTCCTAGGACTCAATGTTGAAGTACCATCTTTTCCCCTACAAAACTGTTGAGCTCAAGAAAAAAACATCAAGTGCCTCTAAATGCTGTATCATAGCTTTTCTAAGTGAACTGCCTATCCTCTTCATTAATTAAGGAACTGCACTTTTCTGACCTATGTGTTAAAAGTATTGAACTTTCCCTATTTTACCTATGTTAAGGTTGACAACTTCTTTGTTGAAGACAGCTGGTGTTGACTACAGGTGATGCGGCTCTCAAAAGGAAAACTTGTCCCCAAGAAAGCACCCCCCCGCAACAATACAGCCAAAGCTTGGTGTTCCATTTCACCAGCAGCACTGTTTTTAAAAAGCACTAGCTTTTAAAGAAAATGACATCTTTGAACAGGCAACTCCAGTCAGAAAATGCATCTGTCATTTCTATTCCCCCACCCCCCTTAATGGATGCCACAGCCTCAACCCAGGAACCCCTCTGGGGAAGGAGGGCCCAACTGAAGGAAGCCAGTCTGCTAAAAGTAGCTAGTTATGCTGACAAGCCTGGAGAAGACTCCCCCCCCCCGCCTGCCCCCCGCCGTAAATAATAATACCCCCCGCCCCGGCCCCGCCCGCCGCGCCCGCGCCCAGC
>NW_019154105.1:71701656-71761631 GCF_002288905.1 Enhydra lutris kenyoni | reverse complement strand
GCCCCCCCCCCCCCCCCCCCCCCCCGCCTTGGTTCCTACCGTGGAAGCAGTGCTATGTCAGGCCCAGGGGTAAATAAATACGAGTTTAGGGCAATAATGTATTTCTAGCTCCAGCACCCCTCAGTCATTAGGAAAATCTTATTCTTTCTACCCTGAAGTCGCCTCATTCTTGCCAGAAAGAAAACCTTCAGCATATTTAATCTCCCAATCAGGCAAAGGATAATGCAATACTGGAAAACCAGGCATAACTTTAGGGCCACTATGCTCTTCTTAGCTGGTTGAGGATTATTTACCTTTGTGCCTGCCTGTCTGCCTCTCCGAATGACACACAGCACAGGACTTTTATTATTATTTACGACGTGCGTCAACCCGGCGGGGGGTGGGGGTGGGGAACCTCTTAATCTCCCAGAAAGGCTTGAAACCTGACTTGACCGAGCAAGTTAGCGGTGGTGAGCGGCCAGCCCCAGTAACCCTACCCGCCTCCCGACACACAAACGCCTGCTCCAGGAGTGTACCCGATGCATACAGTTGTGCCGCGCTGAGTTATCAGATCTACCGGTTCCAAACAGGTGCGGTGCCGGTCAATAACTGAGAACCATAGGCGAGCCCTGCCCCCCAAACTTCACGTTCCAGATCCTCCTCGGGAAAGTTAGCCCACCCCGGCGAACCCACGTCGCAGCGGCGCTTTGCAAATTGGAACACACTCTCGGGTGTCCCCCTTTGCCCGGATCTGATTAGTCCTGCTCTGTAAACCCCCCGAAGTAATGCGAAGCAAAACTTAATAGGTCCAGGGAACAGACGCGTCTTCTGCGCAGACTTCCAAGAAAGGACCTGGGAGGCAGGCACTGGATCCTTCTCAGCGCCCACATCCCTTAGGGTTCCCCCTCCCCCGCGGCGCACCCGCCCGGGGCGCTTACCTGCATGGGACATGGTGATGGTCTCGTTGGTGCTGGAGCCCACGTTGAAGATGACCACCGCGGAGGCGTTCTGCAGGAACGCGTTCCGGATCTTATCCCTGTAGGTGCAGTTGCCCTTGGGGATGAGGGCTATCCAGTTCTTGCCACGGGCCGGGGCGGCGAACTTGGTGCTGGGGTCGCAGGCTAGGCGGTCGTGGGCCGAGCTGGCCATGACCACCTCCCCGCGGGCGTCCTGCTTGGGCGAGTGCTCCCCGTAGCGCCCGCACTCAGTCTTCTCGGTGTGTAGCTCCGTGCCGCCGCCGCCCGCCACTCCGGGCCCGGGGTCCGACGCGGGCTCCGCGTAGGTGATGTTCACGAAGGCGGTGTACCATTCCTCCTTCTCAGCCACGGTGAAGTCCAGGCAGAGCAGATGCACGAAACAAAAGGAAAGCAGCCATGTTGAGAGAGCCAGACTGCGGCACGCTTGGATGAGAGACATTGCCATCTTTATCCGCCGGGGCCCCCTCCCCGTCCCCCGCGCCCTCCCCCCGCCCCGTCCCCCCTCCCCCGCCCCGGCCAACTCCGGGCCGGCAGCTTCTTCTTTTCCTCCTCCTCCCGTTCACTCCGGGGACCTGCGGGTCCGCGGCCGGGACGCGCAGCCGCCGCGGGGGCCGCGTTCCGAGGGAGAGGATGGCGCTGGCCCCTTCCCCTTTCAGCAGGAGCGTGGCGGTTGCATTTCGCTTCACCGGCGCTGGAGGGGCGCGGGCGGAGGAGGCGCTTGGGCTTGCGGAGGAGTCCAGCTGCCGAGTGTCCGGCTCCTTGGCCCGGCTTCTGCTTCTCTCATAGGGGTGGCAGGGGCCGCTGGAGCGTGCGGGGTGGCGGCTCCGCGCGCTCCGGCCCCGGCGGGGGCAGGCGCAGCTGCTCCAAGCCCCGGGGGCCGCCGAGGATGTCCCGGCCGCTGCCGCCGCCAAGCGCTTTAGCGAGCGGCCACTCCTGCTCCGCGCCGGCTCCCTTGCGCTCCGCACTCCGCTGCGCTCCTCTGTTCGCCGGGTGGCTGCGCGGTGGACGCGCTCGCCGGGGGAAGGGACGGCTCCGGGGCAGAGGGAGACAGCGGACAGAAGGGAGTCCGAGGTCTGTGTATGTCTGTATATGTTTGTGTGTGTGTGTGTGTGTGTAATGTGTGCGTGCAAGGAGGAGCTTAGTGTGATGTCAAAGATTCTGGGCTCCGCTTGCCACGCTCCCTCGGTCTTTCTCGGTGGGCAGCAGCGACCCCTGCCGGGTCTCAAATTCAACCCAGTCTTTGACTCGGTCCGGGTGGGGAGGCAAGAGGGGAAGCGAGCCCTTGACCTATACGGGCAGGAACAACTTCCTACGCCTTATATATAGCGGACCGCGTGTGCCTCTCCTAAACAGCTTAATCCTGTGCAGAACTGCAGCGAGCTCCCTAATTACCCATCCTAGGGCCAAAGGCCAAGGCAAAGTGGTACCGAGGGCCTTCCAACACCACACCTGGAGTACCTCGGGCAGTGCCGATCAAATTTAAGTGCATTAGCATCACCTGGGGGGACGTTCCAGCTCAGACTGATGGGCCCTGCCACAGAATTTCTGATTCACTACATCTGGGTTAGGGCTCCAGAACCTACCTAACAAGGTCCCGCGTGATGTCCATGCTACTGGTCTGGGGTTCACTCTGTTGGAGGGAGGTATGCGTTTCCTTCCTCCCATCTGGAAACAAACATGTGACATTCGTTTTCTTACAAAATTTCTTACCAGATGGGTGTTTCTATATAAGAAGAGAAACAGAGTGAACGATTTCTCCACGGTGTTTATTCGGGTTGTCATGACTGGTAGTTTCAACAGGCAAGGGAGTTTTCTTTGGATTCTCCTTTATAGTGTGTTCTCGGGGTAGAGATAGAGATCACAACTAGTCAGCAGAGAGCACAGCCGCTTTAGAGTAGTGTTCTTAAAACTGACACAGCACAGGCCCTTACCATTTAAAATGTCTGGATGGTTGTTATAAGTTACACCAACAGTTTCCTTGGCTTGAGATACCTGCCAAATAAAGTCTCTAAGATTCAAGGGATGGTTCTCAATCACTCACATTGATCTTCCCACCTGGCATTCTTTCTGAGAACCCAGGACTCAGTGATGAAAACAAAAGTCCTCCTCTTTTCTAAGACCTTAGTATGTTTGCAGCTTTCTGCTAATGGCAGTCCCCCAGCACAGCCTCTCTTTTTCCAGCACTAGTGCAAGCAGCTGGTGGCTGTTTGGGGAGAGCAAGGAGCCCCCACTATACCCAAATTAGAAGCAGGCACAAGAAGAACTACTTAGAAGAATTTGTCTGTATGGTATTTGATGTGCTGGTTTTGTGTGTTTTCCTAACTTACTCATTTTAGAAAATAGGCTTCTAGGCAATTGGGGCAATGCTTTTTATAGTACCTAATGCCAAGGAAGCAGACATGGAGACTGCCTGGCTGCTGGTCCCTGAGCCACCAGAGATTGGAGGGAAGAGTCCATTGGCTGAAAACTCTTAGCTAGGTTCTGTACAGATGACTTAGCAAACCAAGGTGGTTCCCCAAACTTCTCTGTCTCTTAGCAATTTTTCTCCGGCTGCAGCACTTGGGGAATCTGTAGCATTAAGAATGTGTGACTACTGGGGTGCCCGGGTGGCTCAGTCTGTTAAGCATCTGCCTTCAGGTCATGATACAGGGGTCCTATGATTGAGCCCTATGTTGGGCTCCCTGCTCAGCAGGGAGTCAGCTTGTCCCTCTCCCTCTGCCCCATCTCCATTTGTGCTCTCTCTCAAACAAATAAATAAAATCTTGGGGAAAAGAAGAATGCATAACTACTGCTTATCTTTTCTTTCTCTTAGAAAAGTTAGAGGCTAAAGAAATGACAGGGTCGGGGCACCTAGGTGGCTCAGTGGGTTAAAGCCTCTGCCTTCGGCTCAGGTCATGATCCCAGGGTCCTGGGATTGAGCTCCACATCTGGCTCTCTGCCTGGCAGGGAGCCTGCTTCCTCCTCTCTCTCTCTCTCTCTCTCTGCCTGCCTCTCTGCCTACTTGTGATCTGTCAAATAAAAAAACAAAACAAAACAAAACAAAACAAAACAAAACAAAAAAATCTCTGCTCTGCAGAGAGCCTGCTTCCTCCTCTCTCTCTGCCTGCCTCTCTGCCTACTTGTGATCTCTGTCTGTCGAATAAATAAATAAATAAATCTTTAAAAAAAAAGACAGGGTCAAGGAGGCAGCATCCTGGCTGGGAAATTGATTAGTTTCAGGGACATTAGTCAAATAAGTAAAATATTGAGTATAATGGGAGCCAGGTTTCTTAGTGTTGGCAAAAATTTACAAACATGGGAAGAAAGAAAGCTCTGAAGAACTCCAGAGTGTTAGATTAGTTTAAAAATGGGTATGCAATCACACGCACATATACACCTTAACTCTTTCATTCAGAGACTAGAAGCAATGAATATATCAAGTGGCCAAAAGATCTTGGTTTCTAAGCACCATCCTCCCATAAAAGAAACCAGAGCTTGGGCTGAGAAAATCCAGTCAGCCTGGAACTTCTTATAGGACAGTGCTCAAAGCATGATGGGAAACATGCCAAGAGGACACATTAGCCAGCTGGATGGAGCTCTCCCTGGCCAAATCTGGAACAATTTGAGTGTCAAAATAAATAACGATAGTATCTCATCATAACCTGTTAGATGAAACAGGAACCCATGAGTCCATGCTAACATAAGTGAATAAATAAAGAATGATAGAATAAATAAATGGAGGAGAAGGGACAGCTATTCCTGATAGCAGAATTTGAACTAATAGGATTGATGAAAGTAGAGAGTCACTGTTGAGCAGTGTTGATTAGTACAGTCAGGAGTCGTCATGGTTGCTAAGGTTGGTGGGTGGATTTTGGATGTACAGCAGGACATTAGCCTCGTCTTGAAGTACCTCCTGAAAAATACTTATTGATTACAAGGGGGGAAAGAGTGAATGTATTGTGAGAAGCCTGGAAGACACCAAATTGGCCGGGGGAACAAAATGAGTATCACCGGTCATGGAGTGTGTGACAGTACATGCCCCCTGTGATGCGTGGAAAAGAACACAGCATCATTTCTGTCACATTTCTTGCCTAGAACGCCTGGTCCGAATCTGGACACAGGGAATCATTGGGTAGACCCAAGGTGAGAGGCAGTCTATAGAATGAAAGATTTGTATGCTTTAAAACTCTTAAACTTGTGAGAGACAGAAAGGCAGAAGAACTAATCAATCCAAATCGAAGGAGACTCAAGAGACAGGACAACTCAATGTAACAAATGATCCTAGATTGGCTCCTGGACCAGAAAGGAAAAATGTAACAGTTGGCCAAAATTGCATATAATCTGTGGATTGCACGGTTATGTCTTCCCGATGCTGATTACTTGATTTGGATGTGTATATTACAGCTAGGAGAAGAAGGTTCTTGTGGGGGATAGGCTCTGAAATATCAAGGAAGGATGAGGCATTCTGCCTGCAACTTGCTCTTATGTGGTTCAAAAAAAGAAAAAGTGATAATAATCTGTCTGTGAGATCTTGGTTTCCACTAGCCGCTATTGCAGAGAAGCTAGAACCCAATTCATGATAAAATAAAAAGTCAAAAGTCTACTTGGGGGGTGGTGGAGTGGTTAATAAATCTGTTTCTGGCTTCGTGCTGATGATTTGCCTCCTTTCCTCAAGCATTACTTGACCCACTGAACTGGGCGTACACAAAGGGATAAGACAGGTGAGGTTTTTGCTCCTGTGGAATTTACATTCTGGGCTGGAAGAAACATATTGTTTTACGTTATATCAGGTAACAACAAGTGCTAGTGAAGAACATGGCAGAGTGACAAAGGGTGACCTATTTCATAGAAGGTGCTATTTTGCATCAAGGTCAGTGGCTCTGATGTCCTGACCTTGAACAGGATCCTCAACGTAGGGGATCTACATGTATATTTGGGGGACTGGTTGAACCTGGAAGAGGGAAGCATGAATATAACAGCCCTGAAATCCAGATTGTATTTGCTGTGCTTGAAGAAGAGCAAGGAAACCACTGATGTTGGAGAGGAGTGAGAGAGGAGAAAAAGAGAGGTCAAAGAGCTGGATGGCCCATCATAGGGAGCCTTGGAGTCCAAGGTAAGAGTACCTTGGATTTTATTCTGACTGGAAAGAAAAGCCTTTGGAGAGTTTTGAGCAGGGAAATGACATAGTCTGACATGTTTTAAAAGGTTTATTTTGGCTGTATTGGCATGAGTATGGAAGCAAAGAGAATAAACTGGTGCTATAATAATAATTCAGGGAGCAATGGATAGTGGCTTGTGCCAGAAAGGTGGCAGTGAACAAGGGGAGAAGTGATTGGATCCTCAATATATTTTGAAGATGGAATAAACAGTATTCTCTAGTGCATTTATTTTTTTTTAAAGATTTTATTTATTTATTTGACAGGCAGAGATCACAAGTAGTCAGAGAGGCAGGCAGAAGAGAGAGGGAGGAGGAAGCAGGCTCCCTACTGAGCAGAGAGCCCGATGCGGGGCTCGATCCCAGGACCCTGAGATCATGACCTGAGCCGACAGCAGAGGCTTTAACCCACTGAGCCACCCAGGCGCCCCTCTCTAGTGCATTTAAAATGTAGTATGAGGGGGCGCCTAGGTGGCTCAGTCAGTTAAGCATCTGTCTTTGGCTCAGGTCATGATCCCAGGGTCCTGGGACTGTCCTACGTCTGGCTCCCTGCTCAGTGGGGAGTCTACTTCTCCCTCTCCCTTTACTCTTCTCCTGCTTGTGCTTGCTCTCTCTCACTCACTCTTTCTCTCAAATAAATAAATCTAAAAAACAAAACAAAACAAAACAGTATGATGGGGACCAGTTGCTTAAGTGTCTGACCCTTGATTTCTGCTCAGGTTGTGATCTTGGGGTCATGAGATAGAGCCCCACATTGGGCTCCATGTTCAGTGGGGAGTCTGGGTGGGATTCTCTCTCTCTTTCCCTCTGCACCTGTCCCCCTTCTCTCAAATAAATAAATCTTAAAAAAAAAAAAAAAGTAGGGACACCTGCGTGGCTCAGTCAGTTAAGTGTCTGTCTTTGGCTCAGGTCATGATCCCAGGGTCCTGCCCTGCATGAGCCCTGCGTTGGGTTCCTTGCTCAGCGGGGAGCTTGCTTCTCCTTCTGCCCTCTGCTCACCCTGCTTGTGCTCACGCTCTCTCTGTCTCTCGCTCACTCTCACAAATAAATAAAATCTTTTTAAAAAAACAATCAATTAATTAATTAAAGTACAGTATGAAAAAAGAGAGGATTACAAAAGAACTCTACAGTTTGGAGCCTAAGCAACTGGCAAAATGGAGTTGTCATTTCCTGACCTATGCTGGAAAAAAATTGAATGGGCATCGATTTTTAAAAATTGCAATCAATGTAAAAATAAAAATGCAATATACATCAAACCCTGTATATTGAAACTTCTCCACTTTAAGCTTTACTAAATCATTAAAATATGTACACATAGGAGGAATTGTATTTTCAAATATTTACATTCATTTTTTCAAAGTCTACAGTGGAGGGGCACCTGGCTGGCTCAGTTGGTAGAGCTCACAACTCTCAGTCTCAATGTTGTGGTTTTATCCCCATGTTGAGTGTAAAGATTATTAAAAAAAAATTTTTTTTTAAGTCTATGGTGGAATTCCTTTTGAACAAACAGTACACATTAATGGCAAGGTGCAAAAGTCAGTGTCAAGGCTAAGTGCACCATCAGGAAAATCCTATTGGCTGCCATTTGGAGAAATGGGACACTGACATTCTCTGCCCATTCAATTTTTCCAGCATAGGTCCTTTTTTCTCAGAAAGTTCCTAAATAACTATCCCCATGACTGACAAGAAGGAAAACCCTTCAGAACATGACTGTGAAGGGGGAAGAATCCTCAAAATATAATAGGGGATTCGCAGGCCCATATGTGTAAAGGCTGGCATTATTTTTTTAATTGATTTGCTACCAATTGGGACAGACATTATCAGGGGACTGTGAAGGTAGAATGCGGTAACTTTTAACCTGATATATAAGAAGAATTCAGTGAGAGTGAAAAGAATTCTACATGGAAATGACCAAATGCAGGGAAGACTGAACCAGGTTGATTCTGTATCACATTTAGAAGAGGTAACTTTACCAAGGACTGGGATGCCCTATTCCTGCTCATATTCCAAGCATCTGCTAAAATGTCTAATGATGGAGTGAGCATACAGTGAGCAAGTGAGCATTGTTGAATAATACATAGTAATGAAGAGTTTCAACTTTTTTTTTTTTTTTTTTAAGACACAGGGAAGGGTAAGGCAGAGGGATGAGGAGAAAAAGAATCTTAAGCAGGCTCCACATCCAGCAGAGCCCAACTTCAGGGCTTGATCTCACAACCTTGAGATCATGACCTGAGTTGAAATTAAGAGTCAGATGCTTAACTGACTGAGCCACCCAGGTGCCCCAAGAGTTGCAACTTTTGAGCACTTAATACATATGCAAGGAAAATTTCTTCTAAGTACTTTACTTAGTAGATGGTCTTATTTAATTCTTAGAGTGACTTTATGAGGCAGGTATCATTGGTCCCGTTACATGAGTGCGGAAACCAGCTCAAAGAGGCGGAGTAACCTGCCTGAGGACATGCAGCTAGCCGCCGCAGGAGTGGGGTTTGATCGCTGGAAGTCTGTCTCCAGGCTCCGGGCTCAGGAGCTGTACTATCACAGCCGTATCCTCTGTCTGAGCTCTCCGCCATCTTCTCCGTTAACCTGACTCCATCTTGCAACTCCACTTCTTTTGCCTCCGGTTACTTTCTTTGTTCGCTCCAGTCGGGCTGGGTTCACTGTTACCTACATCCATAGATAATTTACCACACTACAGGTGGTGGGCGGTCCTGCTTCTCTGTGACCATTTACTAGCTCCACAGGCAGAGCGGGAGTATTTGCAGCATCCACCAAACCCTGTGACTTCTTTTTTTTTTTTTTTTTAATATTTTATGTATGTATGTATGTATGTATGTATGTATGTATGTATTTAATTTAGAATGAGAAGTAGATTGAGCATGCTAGCAGGGGGAGGAGCAGAGGAAGAGGGACAAGTAGCCTCTGCATTGAGCAAGAGCCAGTCTGCGGGTTCCATCTCACCACCTGAGCCAAATCAAGGGTCAGAGGCTCAACAGAATGAGCCAGCCAAGTGCTCCACTCCCTCCCACCCCCTCCCACCCCCGCCCCAACTTCTGCTGCAGGTGTAGCTCAGATGGAAATGGGAGGTTATAGAAAGTATTCTTGGAAAGTGTGCAGAAAGGTAACGATATTCCTTCCTCTGCTCTTTGTTCCCTTACCAATTTCTCAAATTTCAGAACAATAGCATACTCTGCTAAAAATAATCTTTTTCTTTTTTGCTCCTTTGAATTATCAAACGAGCTCCTCTTAGTTCAGCCTTTGGTAGAATTTTTGATTTTTAATTTGGGCTTCTTTACCCTTCTCATTAACCAGAAACTTTCCAAATAATTTTATGTCATGGAATGTACTGAGTGACTAGAAATGGAAAGTCAGCCTCGAAAAATTCACTTGGGACTTGAGCCAAAACCAATAGAAAACTTTTTCTTTCTTTTTTTTAATTTTTTTTTAAGATTTTTTAGAATTTATTTAACAGACAGAGATCACAAGTAGGCAGAGAAGCAGGCAGGGGAGGTGGGGAAGCAGGCTCCCCGCTAAGCAGAGAGCCGGATGTGGGGCTCGATCCCAGGACTCCAGGATCACGACCCCAGCTGAAGGCAGAGGCTTTAACCCATTGAGCCACCCAGGCGCTCCAACAGAAAACTTTTTCACCACAATACATCTGTTTCTTTTTTCTTTTTCATATTATTTTTTCATATGGTTATTCATTTTTTTTCCCTACGTGATGGTGTTTCAGTGGGGACATTTTTAAAAACTGGCTTCTTTTCTTTTTCTGTGCTTTTAAAGATCATCTTACCCTCTTTCACCAGAAAGCTGGGATGGGAGGGAATGTGTCTACAGGCCAAGACCCTCAGAGGACTACATGCTGACTGGCCATAATAGCTGTTAGACACAAGCAGCTTTCAACTACACTTTGTCAGAATTATCGAAGGGGAGAGAATTCAGGCCCTTTCCTGTCCTTGCCATTTGGCTGCCATTTGGAAGGATGCTTTTATAGTTTCCCTTTTAGGATAAAGCCCATTGCCATCAGCGGGTGAACAGCAATCAGCACAATTGAGGGAGATGACCTCAGGCCTGAAGTGTACAGATGTCAGCGTCTTAATCCCAGCTCCATGCCTAATTTGCTACGTAGGTCAAGACTGCATGACAACTAATCATTCATTTGGGCATACTTTCATTTTGATGCTAATTCCTAAACATCCATTGAGCTGTGGTCACACGGACCCATCCCAAGACTCCAGCATTAATGTATTTCCACTGACTGATTCTCTCACCTCATGGTAAGGTCACTGAGTGACAAAAGATAGATTATAACATTTGTGTATTTTCCCCCATAAGCCAGGCCCTCTGCGAGTTGTGATCTAAGTCACCCAGGCTGAATTCTTGCCACAGTGCTGCCAGTGACTAACATGGGAGATGAGACAGCCCCATCCGAGTCTCTTTTGTCTTCTGTAAAATGAGGGTGTGAGAACCGATGATTTCTACAGACCTGTCCAACTCACCTGCTGTGAATTTCATGATTCTCTTATCCACATAGAACCGTGTATTTCCTTTCCTGTTATTGTTGCTGTGGGCTTCGCTCTGTTGAGGTCTACAAATGGATCGCAAGAACTTGGAATTTCTAGCTACTCAGTACTCTTGACAGAAGAACAGACCTCCTGTCTTTGGATGGGAATGAACCTTTGAGGAAGCGGACACCAGCATGGTCAGCCAGTTCATTCCGCTACACCGTGGAGAGCGCTGGGGTGACAGGGGTCAAAGAGAATTCCCACTCATATCTATTATTATCATCTATTATCAGGGATCTCACTAAACTTAGCAATCAAGAGCAGTAATTAAAATATTCTTGTGCTGGTTACACTTCTCTTTCTCATCCTTTTAATTGTTTTAGCTTTAATTGGCCTATTTTCTATTATATTTGATTTCATAAGTCTATACCCATTGTTTTTCTGGACTAGGCACTGGCTTAATTACTGCTCTTGGGTGTTAAGTTGAGTCAAAATTTCCTAATAGGACATAAAAGGAAACATTGGATTAAGTAGTTTTCTGTTTATTGGATTAAAAAAAATTAAGACAATTTGTCTTTAGACACAAAGTAAATATTAACTGTTACTGTTATAACTTACCATTATTTCTGCTATTACTTCTGCTTATGAGGCATTAAGTGAGGATCCTAAGGGTGTAGTGAACTATAATGAGAATTATTTCTGTGCTATTAAAGCGAAGAGTTGGCAAGGACCCACCAGTAGATGGAAAATTTAAAAAAAAACACACACTTATACACATATACGTATATGTGTTTGTTTTGGTGCATTTCTAACTTTCTCGCCAACTGTAAGAGTGATCTTGGGGATTTTAAAAAATTTTAAATTCAGATATAGGAGTTTGATCATACTTAATAAGAGTATAAAATTTTCAGATTTTTAGATTTTGACTGACTTTACCTTTAATTTTTAATTCTCAGTTCACATCCTCAGATTTATTGGTGATGATAGTTGCAGGAAAGAGGACAAACAAATGACCTCATTTAGGTCCAGATCTCAACCTCTGGGGTAAATCAATATTCTCAACCCTGGCTACACACCGGAATCACCTAGGAAGGTTTTTTGTTTTGTTTTTGTTTTTGTATAATAGCTACTGAGATTTGGATTCAGTTGACCTGAGGTGGGGCTCTGATGATAGTAATTTTAAAAAGAACCCAGGCTGAAGACCATGGATAATTTGGATAATTTAAAAAAAAAAAAAAAGGAAAAAAAGGAAAAGAAAGAAAGAAAAGTGGGGATTTTAAAAAATAATAATGGATAATAACTGTTATACCTCAACTCCCACACTAGTCAGTGTTCATAATTAGCTAAATAATTTCCTAAACTTTACCTAAATTAGGTGTGTTAGATCAGTTTTTAAATGGCAAATAAAACTGTATAGAATTTAAATAGTTTACAAAACACTATGAAGGTGACAAAAAGAGAATAAACACTAGCCTATGAAGCAATAAATACAAATTGAGTTAGAAATATTTTCATTTAAAATGAATAAGGTGAGGGGCACCTGGGTGGCTCACTCCATTAAGCATCTGCCTTTAGCTCAGGTCATGATCCCAGAGTCCTGAGATCGAGCCCTGCATGGGCTCCCTGCTCAGCGGGGAGTCTGCTTCTCCCTCTTCCACTCCCCACTACTTGTGTTCCCTCTCTCTGTCAAATAAATAAAATAAAATCTTAAAAAAAATAAAATGAATAAGGTGAAACTAATAAAAATAAGCAAAGTGTAGAATATTATGAAGCCTAGCTTAATATGAGGCAGGCAATAAAGAAACATAAAGCTATTACAAAGTCAATTTTAAAATCAAGCAACTCAACAGACTATATGGTTAAAATATACATGAATCATTTCCAATTAATAAGAGTGTGTGTGTGTGTGTGTTCGTGTGAATAGTGTAGTTGACCATTTATCACAGAATAACTTCTGTGAATTGGCTAATGATTTACAGCCCATTTCAGCTCTTGGCTATATTTGGTATGGCTACACTAAATTGAATAATCTTTAAAACCGGGTATTACGAAAAGAAAAAGGAAATCTCGTCATCTGGTATATAGACAAAAAAATGAAGGATGAATCATATCACCTATTCACCCAAAAACAAAGTCTGTCATGGGTCAAGACCTATTTGGATGACTGTATATTATGGAAGATCCAATGCTCAGGTTCTACCACGGTTCAATTTCCCAACATTCATATCTTGTGGAGATTCTGAGAAGTCAAGCTGTGTCTCCCAGTATCACAGTGTCAGGACAGGTACAGCAGTCACCATTAGCTGCCTGGGTGTGTGCCTGAGGTTCCGACATTTTCAGTGTCCAGCTGCCTCCTACCCACAGCTCACTGGGACAAAACTAACCTCTTGCTGGTCCCTTTTCCTAATACATCAGAAAGAAAAACTTCACTGGTTAAATCCTTCTAGGACTCAGGAAGAGGACACAGTCTAACCAACAATTAGATTTACTACTCTGTATTACTTAGGGATGCACATTTAATGAGTCACAAACAGGGTTGGCCTACTTGATGGAGTCAAAGCAATTTTTCAATTTCCATCATACCATGGATCTCAATGATAGAGACTTTGACCCTGTTTTCTTGTGGGGGGAGAACATCTGGAGGGGAAAACTTCCTTGTAGAGGCTGAAACCTTCTTCAACACTTTTTTTTTAAATTTATTTATTTGACAGACAGATCACAAGTAGACAGAGAGGCAAGCAGAGAGAGAGGAGGAAGCAGGCTCCCCACTGAGCAGAGCGCCTGATGTGGGGCTTGATCCCAGGACCCTGAGATCATGACCTGAGCTGAAGACAGAGGCTTTAGCCCACTGAGCCACCCAGGCGCCCCCCTTCTTCAACAATTTTTATTCCCACTCTATTATTATATGATCATGAAAGAATAATTGTTTGCTTAATTTAAAAATGTTCACTGTGTCGGGGCACCAAAAGGAGTCAGTATGTGAGTACGATTGTAGAAAAACAAATGAACTATCCTTAAAGTATAGCTTAGGCCATCTTCCCATTTCTGAATGAGGACCAGCCTCCTGGAGGTCTCTAGGAATGATATACAACTACTGTAATTACTAGGGATATGGTTCACAGAGAAACTGGTCGAGGATGTAATTCAAGGGTAAAAATGCCAACATTTGGGATGAGACTGTACACAGCTCCCTACACAAAGTTGCTCTGAACATTAGCCAAAATTTGGAGCACTCTTAGATATGATACTTACCAAATCGCCCTGCTGGCATCCAGCCTGTAGGTCTGTATCTCACCCCAGGAAAGTGTCTTCTCTGCACCAAGAGAACTATAAAATCTGTTGGAGGTTTAAAGAACCAATAAATAATACCCTCTTCCTACTCCCAAGATTAGAACAAATTGAGAGGTAGATTAGGATTCGGACAGAGGGAGGCAATATATTAGCTTTATTACTGGTAGAAACTCTTTGGAGAATGTGGCTGTATTTGTTAGGATAAATAAGGCTGGTTCATCAACAAACCAACCTTAAAATTTTAGTAACTTAATACAACCAGAGTTTGTTTCTTGCTCATGTGAAATCCAGTAAGGATGGTCCTATTTGATGGGTGTCCTTCCAAATATGGGCATTTGGTGATCTTCCATCATGTGCATCCAGCATCCCCTAGGGTTTTGGAGGATTTTTATGAAGACGCTATATCTAGCCAATAGACTGGGAAGAGAATGTGAAAGATTACATGGGAGTTTTTTTGTTTGTTTGTTTTGTTTTGTTTTTTAAAGATTTTATTTTATTATTTGACAGAAAAAGAGAGATCACAGATAGGCAGAGAGGCAGGCAGGGTGGGGTGGGGGAAGAGGTTCCCTGCTGAGCAGAGAGCCTGATGTGAGGCTCGATGCCAGGACCCTGGGGTCATGACCTGAGCCAAAGGCAGAGGCTAACCCACTGAGCCACCCAGGTGCCCCACAGGAGAGGTTTTTATGAGCCAGTAGTGGAAGGGGCACACATCAGCTCAGGTCACATTTGGTTGCATTAGTCACATGGCCTGACCTAACCCTAAGGAGGACTGGGAACATTAGGAACTTAGTCTACCTCAAAAGGTAGAGGAAATGGATTCTGGTGAAAACATAGCAGTCTTGGCCAACATAACAAGATCTCACGCAAGTGTGCCTGCTAAGATTTCCTCCTGGAATTAAGGAGACTCATCCCTGAAGAACAACAGAACATCCCTGTGGGGTACCCCCTGCCTCACTGAGGCTCATAGCATGGCTGACAGAGAGGCTCAGAGCTTACCCTCTCAGTAGGCAGATTCCAGAGAGTGGGGAGGAAAGGCTTGATTGAATGCTACTATTTTTTTCTTCCCATCTCATAGGTCCTAAAAAGGGGGGAGAGAGAGTCCAGGAATGCTAGTCCAGGAAAGTCAAGCCCTTTGGAAATAGTCTTTAGTCTTTTTAAATTTTATTTTATTTGTTTGTCAGAGAGAGAGAGAGAGAGAGAGAGCGCGCACCAGCAGGGGGAGCAACAGGCAGAGGGAGAAGCAGACCCCCCATTGAGCAAGGACCCTCCCCCCACCCCCCACCCGAGGCAGGACTCTCTCCCAGGACCCCAGGATCATGACCCTAGTCGAAGGCAGGCACTTAACCAACTGAGCCACCCAGGCGTCCTGAAATAGTTTTTGTTTTATTCTACCCTGGCCTCCCCAACACAGTTGCCTGAGGAATCCTGTTGAAACAGAAGACAGATGGTGTCAATTCTTTGCTCAAAAGCCTCCAGTAGTGGTCCATCCCAGTCCGGGGTGGGGGCGGTTTTAGAATGGCCTGTGTGACCCTCCAGGAACTGCCTGCTCCAATCAAAACCCCTACATCCGGGCCCCACTCTACATTAACATGCTCTTGGCTCTCTCCACTGCAGCCAGTCTGGTCTCCTTGCTGTTCTCTGTGGGTGCCTCATACCTCAGGGTCTCCTCACTGCCTGTTCCCTCTGGAAAGGTGTTCTCCAAGGTATCCATGTGGCTCACTGCCTCACTTTCTCCAAACCTTATTCAAATCTTTGCTTGACTTACCGCTTTGTTAAAAATAGACCCACTTCCTTTCCTGCTTCTCCCCATTCCCACAACTGATCTCCATTTAACATAGTATACGGTTGGTTTTGTTTATTTTGATAATTTTTTATTGTTTTTCTCTCTCTCTTTTCCCTCTTGTCCCACTGGAATTTAAATGTTAAGAGGGCAGGGATTTTCATCGACATTCTTTACTGCTGTAACTCTAGGACTAGGATTCATTCCTCAGATATAATGCACCCTCACTAAACAATTCTGGAATGAATGAGTGAATCAGGTATATTAAATTAATTTGTTGTTCTTTACGGTTGTTAAAGAATTGTAAGAATAATTCAGAATAAACACAGTTTTACACTTTAACTTATTTAAGCAATGTTATAAAAGTAACATAAGTCAACACTCTTTGAAATACCCTATTCCAACTAAGTTGACAACAAGTCTGGAAGAATCAGAGTTGCAGTAATATTTGGACTAGGAGGAAACTTAAACATTATCTCATCTCATATTTTACCTTAAAATAGATCAATTCCAGCATTATGGGAGTGCTTTTGTGTGTTTGTTTTAAAATTTTCTGGGGCTCCCTGTAGGACAAGTTTTCAGGATTTTATGGGCAGGGAAATGATTTTTTTAATCTTTATCACATTTGTATTTACAAATAATTTGAAATTCCCTGAGGAAGCCAATGTGTTGCCGTGATAAAGTAAAATTCTTCACAGAAAATTTCCAGCTTCACGTTTCATTCAGAAACGAAAAGCTATTCTAATGGATTTAGCAGATATTGTCGGGAAATATTTAATTCTTGGAAAAAAGCACGATGTCAGCCAGTCATGTGTTCTTTTGTGAATCTTTCATTTATGTCCAAAGAAATATGTAGTTTAGTAACTGTGATAAAATTATCATTTACTCAATTTTAACAATGGTTTTTACGCAATCTATTAATCCCTCTCAAGCAATATGGGAAGTGTTGCTATGGATCATTAGAAACACATGAAGGTTTGAACTGCGAAGTTTTATTAGAGAATTCTATTATGCCATGGGGACTCTTGAGCGGGTAACACGATGCCAGGATGAAATTCACTTAGGAATTCAGTTATATTGCCTATGTCAATGGAGGGTGGATTAAACATCCACACTGTGAAATTTTGTCTAGGTCTATGAAAAGAAAACATGAAGATTTTTTTCCAAAGTTATTAAGTTTTAAAATGAACTGAGCTAAATAATTAGTCTATGAGAGAATTGTCTGCCCTCCTGAAAAAATGAATATGGAACATCTGAGTATTATTTTAGTCTGCAACATGAGTTTGTTACTCTCCCATAACACATTGCAAATCACAGAGTGCCATCCATTCATTTGTGTTTTTTTTTCTATTTATTTTGTTATTTATTTGTACAAAAAGAAGGTAAAATTTATTCACAGGAAGCACTGCCCTCTATTTTGCTGAAGTAGATAATGGATCTCATTCTGAATTATATAATAAGGTCTTCCCAACACTTGTATTTGCTTTATCCTCATTTCTAGGACCAACTCTCAATTTCATTGTGCCCCATGAGATGTTGGAGACACACTAACCACTTCTGGGGGATAAAAGAGACAAGTTCAAACAATATTTTTATTGTTAGGATAAACTTCACTTCATGCAGTTGGTATGTGTAACATCTTTTCATGAGAAGCCCTTCAAATTAACCCGTGAAAACAATTCTAGGCTGTGTTTTTGAAGAACTGAAAGCATGTCCCCAGGAATCATTCACAACATCTTAATTATGTACTCTGCTTACAGTATACATAATTATATTCCTTTTCCCCCCTGCCTTAAGCTGAGAAAGGTTTTAATTCTTACAAGTGCTGGGGTGTACTGTCATTAAAAGTGTCCGAGCACCGTCTGGAGAAGTTGGTGGGGACAGGAAGTTAATGCAGTGTTATGGGCTGAGTTGTGTCCCCTCCCCCCACACACCCCAATTCATATATTGGAGTCTTAACTTCCGGTACCTAAGAATGTGACTGTGTTTAGAGAAAGGGTCTTTTTTCTTCTTTTTTTTCCCTTTAGAGAGAGAAGGTAGGGGGGACGGAGGGGTGGCGAGGAAGGAGCAGAGGGAGAGAGAGAAAATCTTTAAGCACGCTTCACACTGAGTGTGGAGTCCATCATCGGGCTCCATCTCATGATGCTGACATCACGATCCGAGCTGAAATCAAGATTCAGATGCTTAACCGACTGAGCCACCCAGTTGCCCCTAGAGAAAGGTCTTTAAAGAGGTAATTCAGTTAAAATGAGGTTATTAGGATGGGTCCTAATCCAACTGACCAGTGTCCTCATAAGAAGAGGAAATTTGGACGCAGACAGGTACAGAGGGAAGACTGTCTGAGGACCCAGGAAGAAGATGATCGTCCATAAGCCAAGGAGTCCTCAGAAGAAACCGCCGCTGCTGACACCTTGATCTTGGACTTCGATATCCCGGAACTGTGAGACAATAACTTCCATCGTTGAAAGCCTCCCAGTCTCCGCTACTTTGCTCTGGCAGCTTTCACAAAGGAATGCGTAATAAAGCAATGAAGGTAACACGTCTTCAGTTGAGGATTCACCTATCCAAGTTTAAAAAAAAAAAAAAAAAAAGACAGTGGGATAGTAGATGAGGAACAGTCCAGAGGGACGTTGGATCCCCATTACCTAATTTTCTATTTATTTCCCAATTGGATTGTGGTGTTGCTTAGAGCAGAGAGGTTGTCTCATTTGCCTTTGAACCCCCTGCCCTCTGCACAATAGTGGGTGCTTCTACATCCCTAATGAATAGATCAGTAGCTAACTGGGGGAGGTGTGCAGCAGTGATAATGACACCCTGCGTGTAGGTGTGGGGTACTGCAGGGTTAAGAGAGCGGGCCCTGGAGCCAGATTGCCCGAGGTTGAATCTCAGATCCGCCACTTGCTCTTGGGCAAGTTTCCTTATCTCTCTATGCCCCTGTTTCCTTGTGAGTAAAATAGAGATCCTCAGTACACCTTGCTCATCAGTTTGCTGTAGTAAATGAGTATAGACACGTGGAAAGCACCTAGAATGGTTCCGGGCACAGAAAATGCACCCAGAAAGTCTATGCTATTAACTTATTCATCCCAAGAACGTCCAGAGAGTGTGTGACCGAGCTCTACTTTCCTGGTCGGTGACTAGCAGGATTCCGGGGTCTCCTGGTATCAGTTCTTTGGTCAAATTCCAACTTTTGTCTTTCTCAGTAAGCAGCTGCGTCCTCCCCACTCTGGGAGAGGAATTGGCTTTTAGGAAGGTAAAAAGGAACTTTGTGACCTGAAATATAAAGAGGAAGGTCATTCTGCCCTTCCTCAGCCTGCCTCTAGATCAGCACTGTCTAGTTAGTAGGGTTGCTAAGGCAAGCAGTTCTCCCCACTTACTGGCAACAATTGTTCAGATCAGAAAGCTAAATACTGGGGGGACTGGGGAGGGGTTGAGAGGAGTCAGAGAAAGCACATACTTACAGATAAGAAAAAGGTAAGATCTCTGCCTTGCTTGACCTCCTTGCAATCCTGGTATATATAGGGAGATAGACTATACCCATGTGCACCAGAAAGCTCAAGCGGTGGTACTTAAAATGCAGACCACAGACTTGAGTTCAAAAGGGACATAAATTAACAGATTAATTTAATTTGGGGAAAGCTTGTTTTAGAAGGTGAGATCTTGGTAAGGTTTGATGGGTGAAAGAATATAAATTGGTAAAGACAAGGAAGAGAAAAAAAAAAGCATTATTCAATGAGAACCCATGTTTCAGATGCAATATCTCATTCGATCCCCTTAATAAGCCTAAAGGTAGGTAGAGGTCCCTGCCTCCATGCTTGGCACATAGTGACAGGAGACTGGAACTGCATGCCTGTTCACGGAAATAAATGCTGAGTATGTCATCCTTTGTCCTACTCAGATATGTGACCAACCTCCTTCATAAAGGTTTTTTGTCTTGTCTGAACTCCTATTGATCCACTAATATGAAAATTAGGGTATATGGTATATGTACCTGTAACTCTCTGAGCATACCGTATGGGTGATTGAAAGAAAGGAACCTGGGGTGCGTGAGTGGCTCAGTTGGTTAATCGTCTGCCTTTGGCTCAGGTCATAATCCCAGGGTCCAGGGACCGAACCCCTTATCAGGGATCGCTGCTCAGTGGGGAGCCTGCTTGTCTCTCTCCCTCTGCACCTCCCCGTTGCTCATGCGTGCAGGCTCTCTCTCTTTCAAATAAACAAAAAATAAAATCTTAAAAAGAAAAAGAAAGTAAGAAAGAAAGAAAGAAACCCATCAAGGTCCAGGCATTTCCAAGCCTTGGGGACCCCCGAGTGGTGATACTTTGTGGAATGTGTAGGGATGCCTTCAGCTGCCAGTAATATAATTCCCACCCGAAAATGGCTTCAAAACGATGGCACCCAGAGGTGGAGTTTCAAGGTTGGCCAAGTCCTCAGTGCAACACTGTTATCAAGGACTCAGGTGCTTTCTGCCTCTCTGCTCTGCCAACTTCAAGGGGCACCATGTCTCCGTTCACAGTCACAGACAGCTGCAGAAATT
This sequence comes from Enhydra lutris kenyoni, assembly GCF_002288905.1. Classification (NCBI taxonomy): domain Eukaryota; kingdom Metazoa; phylum Chordata; class Mammalia; order Carnivora; family Mustelidae; genus Enhydra; species Enhydra lutris. Next base: position 71,741,437 of record NW_019154105.1, on the reverse strand, counting down.
TCAGGTGTCACACGCAAATACAACAACATCCCCTCGAAAATGGGGGTGGGTACTTCTGATAAACAGCAAGAAGAATCTTCCCTTGCATGTCCATGCATGCCATTGGCCCCAAGAAGCCCTGGCTTGGGTCATATAACCAATGGCAAAATGCAGCCACCGAGAAGAAGAGCAGAAGCATGGCTGACTTAGCCCCTAGAGATTCATAGTACATACGAGGGTGAGCTCCAGAATGAAATTAGAGCTCTATCAGGAAGGGAGACTAGGCAAGGAAGTGACCTCTGAATTCCTAACCATCTAACAGGATTTCACGTTTCTTTCTTCCAGTCCATTTGGAGTTGACTTCATGGTTTAACCTTCAGAAGGCAATCCATTCCTATTCCTAGGCCTGAACTTCTCTGCTGCTCTTCCTATATTGATCCCATGTCTCTCAATTTTATTGGCATGTATAAAAAAACTCTAAGGAAGGAACCATGCACTATAATAACAAATGACCGCCTCCTGTTTGCCGTGCACATTGTAGTCTAAAGAGGGCTGCCTGTGGTCTCATGGTTACTCACAACAATGCAGCAAAAAGACCAAAGCTCGGGTAAGTCACAGGTGTCTTGTCCAGAGTCAAAACAGCTTTTAGTTTGTTGCATTTGCTCTCTGGCCCAGGTCTTCTGACTCCTTGCCCAGTGCCTCCGTCCAGTGCAGAGAACAGTGTGACTAAAGAATAAGCATTCAGCACACATTTGTTTATATAAATGGATTCACATTTAAAATTTGGAAAAGTGTTGAGATGCCTGGGTAGATCAGTCTGTTAAGCCTCAACTCTTGATCTCAGCTCAGGTCTTGAGTTCAGGCCCTGCGTTGGGCTCCACGCAGGGCCCGGAATCTACTTTTTAAAAAACCTGGAAAAGTGTGCACATCATTCAAGTAATTTGTTTTTGGAGAGTTTGAGAAAATATAAAGCACTATAACAAGACTGCCACTGGAGGTCGCTACTATTTCACAAAAGGAGAATTTGTTCCTCTGTCAGAAAGAACAGCCTGCTCCAGTTTTAAATGCCAAGTGAAATGATAATGGTGGTTGTTACATAATATTGCCTGACTTCCCAAGGCTTTTGGAATAGAAAGCTCATGCTTGGCGTATTTAGTTTTAACATTTACCAAACATTCTGCTCACTGCCATAGCTAATTTTTTTCTGTGGCATTTCCCCTACGTTGTAATTACCATTTCCTTTTTTTTTTTTTTTTTCTTAACAAGGCAAAGACAGTGGGGTTATTTTGTTCATAGAAAAAAAAATTTTTTTTTCCATCCTCAAAGTTGGTTCCCCCCTCCTTGTTATATTCCCAGGGAAGGGCCATTTCTATTTCCCCTGGGTAACGTTTGAACATTTAGAACTCAAATCTCTTTTCACCCTGGGCCACCCTTACAATTCATACACAGATAATCTGGCTTCATTTTTAGCTCTCCATGCCTTCTTCCTCAGTTTGCATTGCATTGCATTGAGGGCCTGTGCTCCAGAAAGGCATTTCTAAAATCGCAGTTCTTCAAAATTTGTAAGAGTGCGACATGCCACAAAAAGGAGGGTTCTTCAGTCAAGTCAGATGGGGAAATACAGCAAAACAGAGTCCCCTTTGCAGCTGCAGAAACTCATTAGCAAGTTAAATGAAGAGAAATTCAGAGGCAAAGAAATAATCTGTATTGCTTTTACAACGTTTCCAATTTTTTTTTTTTTTTTTGAGCTGAGGTCAGCAAACTTCTGTAAAGGACCAGATAAGGAAATGTTTTAGCCTTTGTGGGTCATCTGGGTCTCCGTTGGAACTTCTCAAAGTCGCCATGGTGGTGGCAGAGGCCTCGGGCAGCGTACAGATAGACAAATGCTTGTGGCTGTGCTAGGATACAACTTTCTTTATAGATACCGACATTAGATCATGTAATTTTCACAGGTTATGAAATATTACTGACACATTGATTTTTCTCCCCTACCCTTTAAAAATCTAAAAACTTGCAGTTGCATGCGTTTTGTACGGAGCTTGTGATGTGTGCCAGACTTGGCTGATGAGCCAAGCTTGCTGACCCCTGCTTTAGACCACAAGTCTTCTCTCCTTACTTTCTCATTTTTCATGTGGCATTTATTAAGACTGAAGGGGCTGTAAGAACACAATTTGGAAAAGAGTGGTAGCTAATGCTTGTGCATTTTTTTTTTTTAATTTATAAGCCTGCTTGCTTACTTGAGATATTTTCTTAAAGATTTTATTTATTTATTTGAGAGAGAGTGAGTTAATGAGAGAGAGTGAGAGAGCACACAAGCCGGGGGAGGGGCAGAAGGAGAGAGAGAAGCAGACTCCCCAAGAACAGAGAGCCCAGCGTGGGACTCCATCCCAGGACCCTGAGATCATGACTTGAGCTGAAGGCAAAAGCTTAACTGAGTGAACTACCCAGATGTCCCTATTTGTTTTCTGTTTCTAATGTTGTAAACAATGTGGTAATCCATGAGTTATATTCTTGGATCTCTTTTTAGATATATTGTTTCCTTAAAGAAATGACCCAGGACATATATGGGGACAATCGAGGTACCTATACATAATTCAAGAGAAGCTATGATTTTGTCTCTATTTCAGGACAGATGACATTCTGCCCTCTGCTTGCTAAGAAAGTAATTAATAATGATCTGGGCATTGGCACTAAAGGAGAGTAGGAAAGACAAAATTATCTAGACTCCGTCCTTCTACTCATTTATCTATTCCAGAGGCTTTGAGTAGGGAAGAAAAATGTACTGGCAGAAAGACAGAAAAGGATTTGATCACAAATTACTCCAGTAAAGCTGTAACACATTGGGGAAAATAACATTAATCCCAGGAACAGTTTTAGTTTTTTGAACTATGTCTTGGAAATTAACAGAAAAACAAGTGTAGTAAAAGAACGTGACCTTCTAGAAGGCATTTGTAGACATGTCTGGTCAAAGCAGTTCAAGATAACTTTAAAAAGTGAATAGGAAGTAGATATCCTATCTTTGGGGGCATCAGGGTGGCAGACTTTGTGGGTGTGGCTTTGATGACTGTGTCAGGGATCCTAAGGCCTCCCAGTGTTTTTGAGTCTTTCGCCTTTGAAATTTATTCCAACTCTTACTTCTGATTCATTTACTTGACATTTCAGACACAAACAGCAAGGGTTGGTTTTTAACTCCCAAACTACTTTTATCTGTTACCATCTGTAGCATTTGAGAAAATATTGCAACAATCTTTGGATAAGTAGCTTCCTTGTTTCCAAATGTTCTTTAGCTATGATTCTGGAAGCTGGGTTCGTCTGGCACCTTTTTTGGTGACCATGCAAATTGTCAGGTCTCCCCAACCTGTGGTGCTGGTCCAGCGGTCTGCGTTTTCATAAACCCTCCAGGTTATCCTGACATAGGCTAAATTTTGAAAAAAGCCACTGTTTGAGAGCCACTAAACAGAACATACAAGAAGATAAGGAGAGGAGAAACTGAAAGCTAACACGGATTATTTGGCTAAGGCAAAAACAACTCTTAAAGAATAGGAATCGAAAGGAAGCCTGCTGGAAAGAAATGACAAGGAATTAGAAATACACATTTTAGGGGAGATGATGGTGGGTATCCTGGTGGATCTTATTCCAAGTAACATATGATTGTATAAGTCCAAAGGTATATAACTTTGTGTAAGATGTCTTTGCAAAGAAAAATAAGAATAATGGTAAAACTTTACAAATAGTCTAAAAATTTATCACCTCCTGAAAAAGCAGAAAAGAAAATAACTTCTCAACACATATTTCTTTGGCACTTTTTTAATGGTTATAACTTGGTAAGGAATCAGAGTAATTCATTTAGGAAGGAGAAACAAAGCCCTCCCAGGATGGGTAGCAGGAAAAGATCCAAGAATCACAATTAAAAGGTTAATGTTTAAACACATTTTTTCCCCTGTCTGCATTTCAAGGTCTTTGACAGGCTGTCTTCTCTTTTTTCAGGTCTTCCGATTTTATTTTATTTATTATTGTATCGAAGTATAATCAACATATGACATCCTATTAGTTTCAGGTGTACATCATAGTAATTCCATATTTTTATACATTATGAGATGAGCTCCCTCAATATGTCTAGTTACCATCTGCCACCATACATGGTTATTGCAAGATCATTGACTATATTCCCTAAGCTGTACCTTGCACCCCCATGGCTTATTTTCTAACTGGAAGTTTGTGCCTCTTGATTGCCTTCACCTGTTCCGCCAGCCCCTGGTGCCTCCGCTGTGGGTTGCCAGAGAGGAGGCAGTGGGGGCTGGGCAGAACAGGTGAAGGGGATCAAGAGGCAGCAGCTGACAGTTCGTTTCCTGCATCTGTGTCTTTTTCTGTTTTGTGTCATATGTTCATTTGTTTCGTGTTTTTTAGAGTCCGCATGCTAAAGGAGTGAGCCTGGCTTGGGATTCATGACAAGGCTAGAGCGAGCACGAAGACCTTTTGGGGTAAATTTCCCCCTACACTCAGCAATATTTTCATCTTCCTTTGAGTGATCTATTCACATTTGGATCAACTTACAGTTATTATATTTAACTCCTTATTTGTTATTCTACTCATTTTTTGCCTTTCAGGTCTAACCTTTGTTTTGTTGCAATATTTGCTATTTATTTCCTTTCGACATGTGGAAAGATAATCATAGTTCTATACCTCTACGAGAACTATTTGGCTTATCATCTGAGTCACTTAACACATTTTCCTAATCTCCATGACTTCAAGGGTCCTTACTTCCTAAAGCTGCATGATTCTACAATTTCCAGTTCATGCTGTAGTTCTGAAATCCCAAGAAGAAAAATATAGGAGATGAATGAACTTGTTAAGAGAAGCATTTCAGAAACAAGAATCCCAACATTAATATTTATTTTGCACTAAACTAAACATGAATCTAGATTTAGGGATGGTTCACTGCTCATATAATTAAGCTAATGTTACAGAACTGTGGAATCATGAGTCTGCAAATGAAAAGAAATGAAGATATTAAATCAAATCTAGAGTTAATGAGCCTTTTCAAGCTTCATCGTGTTAAACAATATATTCCATTATTATAAATATTTGTAACAGTTATAAATCAGATGATATATAATATATTGATAAACACACTTTAGACCATGTAGCCTGTAATCTCACAGTTATTTTGAAGAAATTTATCATATAGATGTCATTTATTCCATGTCCTGGGGCACCTGTGGATGTTTTTTGTTTGTTTGTATGTTTGTTTTATTTGACAGAGAGAGAGAGAGAGAGATCACAAGTAGGCAGAGAGGCAGGCGGAGAGAGAGGGGGAAGCAGGCTCCCTGATGAGCAGAGAGCCCTATGCGGACCTTGAGCCCAGGACCCTGAGACCATGACCTGAACCGAAGGCAGTGGCTTAACCCACTGAGCCACCCAGGTGCCCTGGATGGTTTTTTATTGTGACATGAATCACCATAGAATGCTTGGATGGCTGAAGGTTGCCTCCAGATTATCAAAGCTGTCAAAATTCGTTTTTACACAACAAACTGAAAAAATAATAAGTAACTCCTTTAATTCACACTTACTATTTCCATTATTGTGATATAACTCCTACTCTGCTTAAGAAAGTGAAATCTGCAAAGATTTTTTTTTTTGTCTCTGCAAAGAAGAGTCCATTATCAAAGCAGTCAAAAATAACTTTGATTACTTTTCCTAAGAGAAGGTCATAACTTTTATTTTGATTTTCAAAATCCATTAGAGTGGAACTCTTGAGTAGGCTTCCATACAGGGGTCCTAAAAACAATCAGTAAGTAATCTCATTTGGGAAATGGCCACAAGAATCTCCTTATGTGTCAACTGGCTTCAGAGTGTTCCGGAAAATAGTCACTCTTGTTAGAACCTGACTGTTGTCAGTAGGGGGTGTCAAAGGATGGTAGGGTCTCCATTCTGACCCCTCCCCCAGTTGGATAAGTTTGTGTCCAAGATATGAAGCATCAAGGCTGATTTTTAAAACATAACACTTACTAATTAATGTATACAATGTACCAAGAAGTGTGGTAGGTGCTGAGAATACGAAGAAGAATAAGATCTGATCCTTCTTTAAGAAAGCAACAGTTTTGGGGCACCTGGGTGGCTCAGTCGTTAGGTGTCTGCCTTGAGCTCAGGTCATGATTCCAGGGTCCTGGAATCAAGCCCCACATCAGGCTTCCTGTTTGGCAGGAAGCCTGCTTCTCCCTCTCCCACTCCCCTGCTTGCATTCCCTCTCTCACTGTGTCTCTCTGTCAAATAAATAAACAAAATCTTCGACAAAACCCCAAAAAACAGTTTTGTGGAGGAGGCAAAAATACACAGCTGTAATTCTCATACAGTCATATAAATGTGAGGAAAACTACATACACAGTCTGTTTAGGAAGCAAGGAGCAAGCTTTCAACACAAGGCTAGAAAGACTGGCTTGCAGGAGGGAGGCTTACAGGAGGAAGACCCCTTCCCTCCAGCCCGTTCAGCATGGGGCTAGCACTGTGTAGCAGAACCAGGACTCGCCCCTGGCTCTCCTGGTGCTTCCCAGTGCTCTTTGTGCTAACAAAGATGCCTCTTGGGAGACAGTGTTCTTCTTTACAATGGTCTACATGGAGATTGACCCATACAGCGGACTCTCCCTCTTGTGAATTCAGGAAAACATTTTTGAAGACAGAAGTGGGGATTCTCAGTGCTTGCCTGTGAGTGAGCAGGGAACCAGAGAATCTGCTCTTCTCTCAGTTCATCTCTTTCCCTGCTCCTGTCAGGGCTGCAATAAGACCTTCTCTGAGTACAGGGATGGATGCTGACTTTGGAGGCTTTACTCCACCTTAAAGCAAACTTTTTAAAAAAAGATTTATTCATTTATTTTCAAGAGAGAGAGAGAGAGAGAGAGAGAGAGTGTGTGGGGGGGGGGGCGGGGGTGGGAGGGGAAGAGGGAGAGGATCTCAAGCAGGCTCCCCGCAGAATGTGGAGCCTGATGCAGGGCTTGGTCTCACGACCCTGAGATCGTAACCTGAGCCGAAACCAAGAGGTGGTTTTCGATTGACGAAGTCACCCAGGTGCCCCTCCTTGAATCAGACTTACTAAAGTGTACCCACATCCCACATTAAATACAATACACATGTAACCAGGAAGCAACCGGACTGAACTGCAGTTGACCGGTTGACATCAAGTCTCATTTTGTTGATATTTAACGAAACAGCGTTAAATTGTCCCCCCATATTTTGGAATAATTTTCTTCAGGTTTCAGACATATCCCATATGCCCCTGGGGGAACTTGTTGCTGGTAGGTATCATGCCTGCCATGCCCAGGTCCCTCTTTTCCTGTGATCATCTAGCCCTGCTTAGAATGAGTTAAAATACTTAAATTATATTTTCATTATATGCTCTTTAGTATATGCTATATAATAATGTATACATTATTTTATTGCTGCATATAAGATCGATGTTTTAATTAGCTGTTGCCACAATAATGTTCTCTAGCAAAGAACCACAAAATCTCCATGCTATCCAACAATAGGTTTCATTTTTTTCTCCTGGGTTTGCCGATGAGCTTTGTTCATCACACTTCTCATCACTCTCCTGGGCTCATGGGCGAGCTGTGCTAGTACGTGCCTCTCGTGATCAAGGCAGAGGTGTGAAAGAGCACGTGTAAGCTCATGGGATTTCTTGAGACCCAGACTTGGAACTGGCACAGTTCTTTCTGTCTGTATTTCATTAGCCAAAACAAGTCACAGAAGTGAAGGGGCAGATAAATGTACTCTCTCCACATTGAGACTGTGGCAAGTATGGATGTGGCCAGAGGGGGAAAACCTGGGACAAATAATTGAATTTCCTAAGTCACCCCCAACCCATGGAATGTCTTCTCTGCTCTGTGAGTGATCAAAAGCATTGGAAAGCTATCAGGTATTCACCAACTGACCTCAAAACCCACACCTGTATGAGATGTGACCCAACGGTCCCTCCACCAGCTGGTGAGTCGTGTGCCCATGGGGCATGAGGCCAAGTCATCTAGTGAACTGCCGGGGTCAGAGCTACCTTCCTCTATGTCCAGGATCATCACACTCATTTGGGCATGAATCATACTGCGGTCAAAGCTGGATTTAAGAAAATCAGGATATCTATTTTACTCTAAAGTAAAATGTTACTGAGGGCCTGGTTTCCGAGGAAAAGCTCTTTCTGTCAATTCATTGCCTTGAGACAGTCAATGACTACTCTCTCTCTGTCACATATTAGTTGTTTTATCCAAAATGGCCCCATGTCCTTTATAAGGCTTTCCCTTATCAGCCAATCCTTGATGCTTTGATCCGTTATTGCCCGTTACTTTCAATGATGGCTTTACACACTGGCTCACTGGCTTTAGACTGGGTGTCTTTTATAAATTTTTGATTGTGTGTTTATTAGTTTTCATTACAAATATGCCATATGTTTATTGTAAAAAAATTAGATACATAGATAAGCAAAAAGAGTCACTTTCCAAGTGCTTTATAAATACCACTTCAAATATTCTCTACACCTGTACAAGATAGCTCTTGTTTGGCCCATTTGGCAGAAGAGGAAACTGAGGACAGTGAGATCAAGGATTTTCCCCAAGTTGACAAGGCTGGTAAGTGGCTGTCCAGATCTTTGGCTCTGAAGCCTGTGCCCCACCAGAATACTGTGTTAATATAGCACTCACACCCTGCCTACAATTCCTCTACTTGGAGCCCCGTGCTGTCTTTGTTTTATTTCTGGAAAACTTTAGTTAATACAAGTAATAAATACATTGTGAACAATGTAGAAATATTCAGAGTAAAAAATGAAAGTTTGCTGTCAAAATCCCCAAATCTCATTCTTTTTCCCTTCTCAGAGACAGCTACTGTTATCAATTTGGTGTGAAATTTCCCTGGCCTTTTCTTATGATTTTATAAATGCAGATTATGTTTTGTGGGTGTGTCTCTACATGTGTATGGCTGTGTGTCTCTGCGTGTGTGTGTACTTTGGAGAAAAGGAGTCATACTCTACCTAGTCTTCTGCAATGTGCGTTTCTTACCTAACATTCCACTTTAGAGATGTGTCTGGGGCAGAGTGTTAGTTGACTCTAAGATCCATGTCCCCATTTTTCAATAATAGAAGAATTATTATCTGGGCATAGGCTGCCCAGAATAAAGCAACATTTTCTACTCTTCCTGGCAGCTAGGTGGCCACGTTACTAAGTTTTGGTCACCAGGATATACATGGGAGTGTTGAGACAACTCTTAGTTCTCTTTTTTAAGAGACAAATTGCCACGTGCTGTTTGGGCCCCTCCTTTTCTGTCCTTTTTTCCATCCTGCTGTCTGCACTGCTGATGACTCCATCCTGGACCTCAGGGGTTGGGACCAAGCTCAACAGAGCAATAAGATACAGAGGTCCGTGTGTCAAGCCCATGGAGTGCCATACCAGTTCTGATCCTCTTCTCTTTGCTTAAAACAGAAATACATCTCTGTTTTGTTAAAGCCACTGCTATTTTGAGGTCTTCCATTATTTGCAATAGGTCTTAATCCAAGAATCGTAAGTGAGTTACAGTGAGTGGCTGACTCAGAGTGTGTGTTACTGTCTTGGCAGAAGTGACTGGTGGTGGATGGCAAGGAATCAAATATTATTGGCGAGGAAGTTCATGATCCCTATTTAGTTCAGTGGTCCCTATTGCATCTTGAAAGGCAGACCATAAGCTGGCAGAGGCTGTAGGGTTTGAGGAAAGGAAGAGAAACTGGAGAAGGTTGATGGTTACCCTTTCTGCCTTTTGGGTGCAGCAAAGTCCCACTCAAGAGTGATGAGCCCAGATCGGAGAGATCCAGCAGGGAAGCTGGAAGAGAACACGGTTCCACCAAGACAGCATATCTGCCCAGAATCTGTAATCTAAGTTGTCTCATTGGTTACCCAGGACCATCTACAAAAGGAGAACAATGTTGTACATCCACACAGAAACGTTCTAAGCAATGACTCTGGAAGAACAGCTACAGCAGGAGGTAAAAGCCACAAGTCCTCTCAATCAAGTTCTGCTAAGAGTTTTCTGACAAATGATGGAATCCAGCCCCTGATGGGGTGGGGGAGGGGGCAAAAGATCCAGGTTAAGCTGATTGTTTTCCAAATTGGTTGTTTCAGAAGGTGACTGCCAGAAAGCCTCAGGGTGGCCAAAATCAAACTGAGAAGAGGGACCGGGCAGAATACTGAAGGTAGGAACAAAAGTGGTTATCTTCAGGCACTCTAGGTCAGTCTGGAGTCGGAGGGCTGGAATCAAGGCTCTTAGCTGTGCAAACTTGGAAAACTGCTTCATCTTTCCACTCAACACAAACTGATTGAGCTCCTATTATTTTGCCACGCACCTTTTATGGTGATTGTTGTGGGTCTTGAGTTCTAGTGAGAGAGAGAGAGAGAGAGAGTGAGTTATCCAGTAAACAAATAAATTAACATGATAATTGCAGAGAGTGGAAAGTGGTAAGAAGCTGATGAGGCTGACAGAGAGAGTATTACCTGTGCCTATCACATCCCAGGAGAAGCTCTGATTCTACATTAGTTCTAAAATCCTTCTGTGTTACTCACTGCAGGGTTTAAGGGAGCTTAATACATGCATTGTAACTCTGTTTCCTAGTTGAACCCTGTACCGCATGAAAGATAAAGCAAAGGAGTCAGTGTGACCCCACTCCGAGGACAGACCTATTACTGAGAAAAGCTAAATTCGAGTCCATGGCTTGGTCTGTGACAAAAACAGACTTTGGAATATGGAACCTTAGAATTAGACTAACTTTCCTATTCAGCCATTGGGATGGGAAAGAAATAACAATTCACTCAATTTAACAATGAAGTCCAAAGCAGGTAAAAATCTGATGGAAAAGAACCTTCACCATACAAGACGATTATACTTTTAGCATCTTCAAGGAATAGAATTTATCAGTATTTCCTTGTCTTTTATCTTGAGAAAAAGCAAAATAGCCCCTTCAGCGCCTTGCATGTCCAATATTTTATGTCACTAGCACAAAGTTTTTTTTTTTTAATTTTAAATACTAAGTTTATTTTTTTAAAGGAGTTTTTGCATTTATTTGAGAGAAAGAGAGAGAGAAAGAGATAAAGATAGAGAACAAGCTGTGGGGAGGGGCAGAAGGAGAGAGGGAGAAGCAGACTCCCGCTGAGCAGGAAGCCCAATGCCGAGGATGTGGGACTCAATCCAGGACCCAGAAATCATGACCTGAGCTGCAGGGAGGCACTTAACTGACTGAGAAACCCAGGTGCCCCTTGCTAGCACAAAGCTTTTAAGTCTCTCAAGTGTTCTCTACTGAACATGTTCATGTCTACTAGTTTAATAAGTCGAGGACTAATAAAAAGTACATGATACAGAAAGTTTAATTCTCCAGTGTCATCGATAACAATCTATAGTTACATACGGAACTGGGAATCTAGCAAAAGAGTTAGTTAGTGTGCTGGACCTAGGTTGCGTATAATTGTGTGAAAAAGAATATGACTTTGAAACACTTCTATTTCCCTCCAGTGAAGCCACTATAGGGAAGGAAACGTCTAGTCTTGGTTCTTTGCTCTTCCATTCTGATACATCCTAAGACTCAGTCCATGTTTCTACTGAGGAGCGTAGATTTCAACAGCCTGCCAGCATTATAGATAAGGTCCAGTGGCATGGGAATGTCATCTCGATCTCCCCTGTTCCTTTTCTCTCTCATGACATAGCCTTGAATGTACATTAATATCAGGGTAGAAGCCATGGTGCAGGGCATTTCATTGTCCGGGAATGTCAAACTTTCCTAGGAAGCCGATTTTTCTTTAAGAGAATTTCCACAATCTCGATGCATGCACTGACATTCTCTTTCCTGGGTGTGTTATTTCTCACGCTCAGTTCTTGTTCTTTTTCCTCTGACATTATAGGAGAAAATTAATGGTACAGAATAAATTAGGAGCCCTGGTACTTTATCATCTTAACCGTTCAGCAAATCTAATTGATACCTTGGGGAGATCAGGAGGTGCTTGCTGATAACTCCTTTAGAACAAAGGGCTTTTTATTTGTTTGTTTTTGTTTACTTTTATGTTCTATTTACCATAAAGAATTTCATACCGTTACGATGTTGTGTAAATAATAAATGCAATAGGAAATATGATAATTAAAGTTTTGGGGAGACGTGACAGTTTTACCCTTTTCAAATTAAACTGCAGTATTTTGTCCCCAAATTATTTATAGAACTGACAAACCTGGTCATTGGATTAGAAGTGAGTAGATAGGTTTTATTAAAATTTCTGGAATATTTGTAACATTGAAAAGTAGTACTTAGGAAGGTTGAAGAAATTCTCTTTTTGGAGGTGTCTGAAATAGGATTTCTTTATTTGAGAGTAGGATTAGGGCTAACCTCAGAGAGGGTATTTTCTCAATGTCTGTTGCAACCTGTGTGTGTGAAAGAGAGAGAGAGAGAAAAAGAGAGAGAGAGAGAACAAGCATGCGCATACTGTTTTCTCCAGAGCTGAATTAACAGTGCTGGCTTATGGGAAGCTTTCTATCTAACTCAAGATCCAAACCTGCATCGAGGTTAAAAAATGATCATTTTCGAAATGAGTAGTGAAAGAGTAATCTTTGTGCTTTAGATTTAAAGAAGTTAATTTTCTCTTACCTTCTCTATTTTTCCCACATGAGAGATGTGTCCGAAAGAACAAGTTCTGGAGAAATTTTCGGGCTAAAAAGAAGAGGCCACTTCTCAACTGTTCAGAGTCATCAGCTGAGAGGTCCTGTGGTCACTCCCTTCCTGTCTTTAGCTTAAAGAGATTGGGTTGCATGGGGTGGACAGGGGGAGGTGGGTGTAGAGACCTGAAGTACAGCCAAAGTTTTGAACTTGTACTCTTAGCCTAGACAGGTCTATTCCTGTGGATGCTAGTTCAGGTTCTTTACCTGCTGCGTAATGCCAAAGCTCCTTAATATTTTTCAGATTCAATTATATATTTTTGCTGTCTAAGTATCCCTGCGACGGTGAATATTTCCACCTTGAATCCTGGCCCCACTCTTCCTCCTGCTAACACCATTTTTCAGCTCCATGCTACTGCCACTATCTCTAGGAAACCTTATTTGACTTCGAAATTAGGATCCTGTCTTATAGTGCAGAGGATCATGGGGGAAGGGAGGGAAAACTGAATGGAAAGTCATCAGAGAGGGAGAAAAACCATTGAGAGGCTCAACTCCAGGAAAGAAACTGAGGGTTGCTGGAGGAGAGGTGGGTGGGGGGGATGGGGTAAGTGGGTGACAGGCATAGAGGAGGGCACGTGATGTGATGAGCACTGGGTGTCATACGCAACTGATTAATTATTGAACTCTACATCTGAAACTAATGATGTACTACATGTTGGCTAATTGAATTTAAATAAAAAAGAAGGATACTGTTTTATTTTTCTCTCTCAGTACCCTGTTCCTTTCCTTTAGAGTAATATATGTATAGAAATACATGTCCAGGCAGATAATTCATAATTATTTACAAAGATCTCTTACTTGTTGAAAGTTTCTCTCCTACATATGACTGTATGCTCTGGCTCTCGATCTAACCAGATAGGACAGTCCAGAACCAGATTGTAGACAGCCAGGCTGGATTTCCTGAGTGAATCAGTACATATTGCCTCACTTTTTCAGAGTGGCATTTGAGAGCTTCTCTGTCTTTATTAAATAATCTTCAGTTGGCATTACTCCTTACCAGCTCAGGTCAAGAATTCTGTGTTCTTCCTTCGTTGCCAAGGGGATTTCATATTGAAAGGAGTTCAAGGGAGATTTGTTTTGTAAACAAAGAAGGTATTTGATTGCATGAATATTCCATATTCTCTTAAAGGTTGTGTTTATTTTCTTACAGATACTCCCTTGTTTACAGGGTTTCGCTGCTAGGGCAGTGTCCTTCCCCAAATGCTGAAACCCCACTCATATTTCAGTAAAGGGCACTTTTACCTTCCAGCAGAATGACTGCTGTGTGGTCAGAGCCCAGGGGCTGCTGTTCGGTCCTGATGCCCCACAGAGCCACATGGGAGCGATGAGGCCGATTAATGAGTACTAATTATTCTTGATCTGGAAGATCTCCCCTTAGTTCGACAAAATAGAATAAAACCCCCCACGCTTGGCTCAACGGGTTGGAAAGCTGGGGCACCACCAGGCGGATGCAGGCACTGACATTCTTTCTTGGGAAACCAAACACAGCTGAATAAACAACGCTAAAAACCCTGACCGGCTCTGCTGTCCCCTCTGGGGACCATCCAATTTGTCTTCCCCCTCTTATTCATAGGGATCTCAATAATTCAGTGCCCAGGCAGAATGCCTTGTGCTCTAAATAAGAGGCTATCTGGTACATGGTTGTCTAAACAGGAGGAGATGATATGAGTTTCGTAACAGGAGCTCTGGGTGTGCGTGCTCGCTGATGTTTGTTCAGTGGATCACAAAGTCCGGACTCGGGGTTAGTCTCTGATTCTTAGGTCTGTCAGAGGATGGACGCAGCTCCCAGCAGTCTCTGCTCGCACATCCAGGTTCATGGGCAGGCAGCAGGGGCAGCTGGCGACCACGGTTTACTGCTCACTCCCATCTGTCTTGGCCAGGAGACAGAAACCCCATAACCTTCCCGGCTTCCTTGATCTCCCCCTCCCCCTTACATTTTATGGTCCAGAACTGGTTTCTAGCTGGAAAAAAAAAATGAGTAATGAGTTGTCCAACTGTTACAGTAGGTAATGGAAAATGGAGAAGGGGCTTGGAAACGGTTTTTGAATAGAAGAGAAGAGTCTGTAGGGGGTCCTAACCTGGGACCCTGCTCAGCCCTTTGCAATCTCATTTATTACAGGACCAAATCTGCATTCTTGGTGGTGACCTTCTTATACCTTGAATTTCTCCTTCTCTGTTTGGCGCCACACCTCCAATCTGACCTTTCCTTGAAAAAATATTTGGCATTGAATCAGCAAATCACACCTTTATATGGTAGATTAAAGCATATCAACAGAATATGTTGCACTAAAAAAAATTTTTTTTCCAATGTTTTTGTCCCCACCACTAGGGTATTGTTTTCTTCTCTCTATGGGCTTTTCTCAGATAACTGCAGTTCCTAGAGTCATAAATGTAGGCGTTGACACCAGATTGCGGTTGACTTTTTTAGTGTAGTATACAAATGAAGTGAGATCAGTAATTTCATCATTTGGGATGCATGATACAGAGAAGCACTACCCTGAACTTCACTATATTTATTATTTTTTGAAAAGGTAACATGAGATAGATGTTCCCCTCGCCTCCAGCCTTTCTAGAGTACACAGTTTAATCAAAATCTGTCCATCCTAGAGATGTTATCCCATACCAGTATCACCACTCAATTATAGCCTCTTGGGTTTAATCATCACAAAATTATTAGCACAAAATCTCTCGCTGAATTTCTTCTACCTCTGGTATCTTAAGTCACTGGGGCCCCTGAAAGGCTGAAGGACTAACATTTCATTTCACCAAGAATGGAAAGAGAAAATGGACAAATGTTCTTGGTAATTGTTGATGGTTCAGGATATAATGCTATAAAGTTACCTAATGTGCTACCTTTCACCTGAAAGAGAAAAAAATAGAATCTGTATAATCTTCCTATAATTGTGATTACTTACAAAAATTGATTGACCTGAACTATTCCGTTTTCTTCATCTGTATACAATTAATAATAAATGAATTCTGCAAGCTGAACAATTTTTTTTGAAATTCATTTATTTGATAGTCTTGATTTGACCTCTTTGAAAATACCCTGCAGCTCTGCTTTTTGTTTGCCTCCTTGATTGGGCATGGGCAATCACTCATGCATAGAAATTCTTACTGACTCACTCAATGACACTTTCTCTTTTGCATACAAATGTTCTCTCTAATTTTTTTTTTGCTGTCATCAAATGTCCATGAGACATGATCTACAAATATGAAGACTGTGCTCATCCAAACAGAGTTCAGTGTTTAAATAAAACATATAGAGAGTTAATCTGACACATATTTAATGATGTGTATAATTGTTATTGTACTGTGTGGTAATTTGGCATAAATGGTAAGCTACTCATGTCATAGCAATGGAGAATATATTTATACAGATAGACTCAGCATTTTTTATAATCTGCAGTGGGAAGAATATAAAAGTGGGGGCAGTGAGAATGGAAATGTAGTTTGTGGAAAGCTTCTCCCCTCCCACATGACTGTGTGAAGATTGAACGTTTACCTTTTTTCTCCCAGTTCCTTTTTTTTTTAATAGAGAGAGTGCAAGAGTGGGTTGAGTGCACGAGGGAGAGAGAAAGAGAATCTTAAGCAGACTCCACGCCCAGTGTGGAGACCAACATGGGACTTGATCTCATGATTCTAAGATCATGATCTGAGCAGAAATCAAGGGATGCTTCACTGACTGACTCACCCAGGCATCCCTGTTTTCTCCCGGTTCTACCAGACCCTAAGGAAAGGTATCTAGCATCTCAGAGTCTCTCCTATGTTCATTTTCCCAGGGTTTAGATGAACTAGCAGATCAATCTACACTGGGCTTCTTAAGCACGTGAATGTGGGTCTCCCAAGTAGATCATTTTGGAAAGATAAGAAACTGATCACAGGACTAAAATGTCCAATGACTCTCAATAAAACAAGTAGGAAAGGAAGTGTTTTCCACACATCATTTTCTTGGCGTAAGAACCCCTGGGCAATGGTTCTTTGTGCTCATGGGTGGAGAAGATACAGTTTGCATCCTTACCTCGAAAGGCCTATGTATAACCAGTCGGGGTGTGGAAAACCCTTCACCAGCCTAGAATCATGGTGGTAGATCGCCTCTAATTACTCCTTTAGTAGGTATGTTTGGCAAAATTCTAGACTTAAACTTGTCCATTAAAGTGATTGCCGTTCCTTCTAATCCTAAACATTCTCATTTCATGGAAGTCTTTAGTCAATTTGAAGTCTAGTTCCACCAGAAACATTTCAACCTCTCGTCCCTGTTTTCCTACTCCCCCAATTGGCATCTTGGTTCCATTGAGAACTTCCTGCCCTTCTTCATTCTCATGGTGGTAGAAGGGAGATCCGTGTGGTGACCTCTGGTCCCTCCCTGGTCTTGGCTGTGAAAGGGTTGACTTGGGCTCCTCTCTAGGTAGTGACACGGAGCTGGGACAGGTCCCATCACTGACCAGCAGAACCCAACAGAAGTGTCTGCTGCAGATCTGGGGCTGCTATACACCATGCTTATATCTTTCTTACTTAGTCTGGGCCTCAGGTACTCCCTGGCTGACACAGCCTCATTTGACTCCCTCTGAACCCCTTCCATTTGTCTCTGGTTTGGATGTTCCATCGCAACCCTTTGCCCCTTGTAGGTCCAGTAGCAGGACCTCTGGTTCTAACTCAACATTTACCCACACCTTCCCCTATCTCCAAAGGGCATGTAGAAACTTCTGGGTCTCATCCTCCCTTAAACAGTTAAAATTCAACCCTTTGCCCGATCATAATATGCTAGTTTATTTCCTTTGGTGCGTCTACATTGCTGCGAAGGTGCAAGGCACACTGCTTTCAAAACCCTAGATGTGAGAAAGAGTAATATCCCCTTCCATCAGTGTTCCCATAGACTTCTCTATCACATTTCTGCCAACCCAGAAAAGCCTAAAGAGACAGATTTAGATACACATATCTCATCCCTGCCTCTCTTCCCTCAGATTCCTTCTTCACCACAATCCTTTGTTGGTAGCAGGAGTTTATTTTTATTTATTCTTTCTATTCTTCCAAGAAAACCCTGAATGCATTTGGGCCAGGAAGGCAGGGCTCTGTGCTCCCTAATTCCTCAGCCATAATGGAGGGTAGGACGTGGTAGAGAGAGACAGATTGTCCAGTACGTCTAAACCGGAGGGTATTTAAAATTTTTGAAATAGTACACCCAATTGAAATGCCCACATGATAAAAACTCCCCAATCTTGGGGGATATTTACTCTTATTTAAAGGGTCACTTCTCCCTTTTCCCAAAGGTCAAGAGACAAATTTCTGCCTTGAATTTACTTTCTGACTTGCCTCAGCTCCCAGGTCCTCTGAGGATGGCTCGGGAAACCTGGGGACTGGTCTGCTCCTGTGTTTGGCAACATGTCTTAGATCCAAGAAAGCGGGAGCTTGCCAAGATTGGCCATTCAGAGACCCAGGCCAGGTGTGCTGATGGACCCTCTCCTGAGCCAGGTAAGTAAGTCTCAGGGGATCTTGATTAGCTAGGATGAGTTGTTTCCCCTATTTAAAGCTAGCAGACTCTCTGAAATGCTACCTCCATGCATAATTCGCCTCCATGCTCTCTTCAGCAGTGGCTCTGTGGCCCAGAAGGGGAAAATGTGAAAGCCAAGGTTATGTCTTAAGACCAGAATGCCTTTTCTATCTTTGTGAATTTCTCGAGTCACACTTTGCTTCATGTCTATCAGCTATGGAGATGCTTTCTGGCCTAAATACAGATTTGGAGTCTGATGTCATTCTCCAAGGCAGAATTTGAAATATGTCCTGGACCTGAGTTGCTGGCAGGAGGCTTCACCCTGCTAAACGTGGCTCAGTCATTTTAAAGAGAAAGAGTCTTCTTTCCTTTTCCCAAGTGCTTCATTTCTTGAATCTGCTAATTGTCTACAGTTGCCTGTATAAATCATTTTTATTCATTGTCTTGACATCAAGGTTATTCAGCTCTCAAATTCTCATCTGGGTGTTTGTGACCTGTCAGGAGTACAGACATTGTACTTCCCACAGGTTCTCAAGGATCCCACATGGGCTACTTCAGGCAGCAGACTTGCAGATTTGTGCCCTTCGATGTAGAAAGAAAATGTAGCTTATTTAATTTGCTGATAAATGGTCTGCTTCCCCTTGGAAGCCTGAATTTTGTGCTATGCAATCATTCAAACAGCTCTTTTAGATGGTTCTCCTGATGTTTATGTACAAATGCACATCTCCTCATATTTCCACATAGCTCCTGTCCAAGAGAGCATCTGTGTGATTGGAGGGGTGGCATAGCGTGATGATGAGGGGAGGCAGCATGTTTGGATCTGTACAGTGCTTTATCAAAAGAAACACAGTCCTTGTAATACACACATACATAACATAATACTTTATATAATATACCGAAGTACAATTGCTCTCTCTCTCTGTCTATCCACCCACCCACACCATCCAATGCTTTATGCTGTTTAGAAAGATCTTAAAGAACACCCTAGCAAGGGCTGTCCCATGACCTTGTGCCCACTGAGGGCTGATGATAGCATCTCCGGGTACTCCACAGTGTGTGCTCCAGAGGCCAAAGGCCAGTGTGTCTTGTTTTCTTACCCTTGGTCAGGCCTAGCTCCAGAGGCTTCGGCCCCACCTTGGTTCTCCCTGGCTTTGTAAACAATCCTGGTTCCACCGACCCCCACTTGTTATCCCTAAGTTCCCATGAACCAGATGGAGTGTGAACTGGGCAGTTTCTTCTTTTTCTGGTCCAGATTTCCTCAAAATCACCGCTGCTTCCTGTCCCACGGCAGCAACCATCTGAGTCCTAAAAACTCAGTACTTGGTCTGCTAAAGGCTTTAGAAAATCCTAACTCCCTTTGAGTCCATCCTCTTACTGCAAAAATCCTATTTTGAATATTAGAAACTGAAAATTAATTCTGTAGTTCTTGCTCAGTTCCTAACACAATAACCTTCATGTCTTCTCTCTATGTGCAGCAGGTAGCTACACACTTCTGGCCAGCTAGAGGGCTAGGGAGAGAGTCGTGTACACAGAGATGCAGGAGAGGAACACATGCTAATATTTGTCAGGTTATTACTTAAGTGCACAGAGTGAACTGCAGCGAATTAAATGGAACAATCTCTGTTTCTTAGAGCTATAGCCTGGCGAGAGAGACAGATATTATTCAAATAAGCATCTATGCTAGTTTGTGGGCAGCGGTTTGTGGGCAGGAAAACAGCTGGTAGGAGAGAAAATGCCCGAGGTTGACAGTGGTAGGAAGCCTAGGTTAGACAGGGACATCAGGGAAAGCCCCTGCAGACAAGCAGCAGAGACCTGAGGCTGGGTGGATGTTGATCAGGCACGGTGCAAAGGGCAGAGTGCTCCAAGTGGTGGGAGCAACATGAGGGATGATTCTAAAGGGAGAGGCACGAAGGAAAGCCAGCAATTGCTTCCTTTCCATCTCCATCAGGGAAGAAGCCGGAATCCTCCTATCACCTAGAACACTCTGCCATGTATAATTACCCCATTATCTAAACCAACTCTGTGATCTCCTGTTATCTCTCTGACTTCATTTACCCCTTCTTTCTTCCTCATTTCCTCTGGAAGAGCAACACTTACCCCTTGCTGTATGTCAAGCACACCAGGCAAGTTCCTACCTCAGGGCCTTTGCACTTGCCATTTTCTCCAGCTGAAGCCTCTTTTGCTGGGCAGTGGCAGGGATCACTTCTCATGTTCTCCCAGCTTTCACTCAAAAATGCATCCTGTCCATAACGCTTGCCTTCGTCACCTTAACTAAAAATGTCATTTCCTCCTGCTCTGACATTTTCTGTCACTCTTTCCTGCTTTTATTTTTCTTATTAGCATTTCTCATTATCTAATGAACCGTATGTTTTATCTATCTGTCTTAATGATTGTCTTTCACCCATGTAATGTAATGTAAACTGTGAGGGCAGGGATTTTTTGTCAGTTTTATTCACTGTTGTAGCTTAGCAATTAGAGTAGTGCCTGGTGCATAATAAGCATTCAATAAAGGTTTGTTGAATGAATAAAGAGGTGGTTGATACATCTGTTCATTTTCAATGCACTTTTGGTTTGTCTTCTTCCCTGCCTCATGGAGTTTGCTCTGCGTCAGTCCCTGTAGCCTCTTACACCCTCTTTACCAAATCGGTCTCATCTCAGTCTCTTTGCTATAGACTCCCTGACGATGTGACACCTGCAATGTTAGCTGGTGTTCCTTTCCTCAGAGCTTGAATGATTATTTGTGGGGCACCAGCTATGTACCAGGCACTGTCCTGGGCACTGGAGATGCAGTGACCAGGAAGACAATATCCCTGTTTCCATGGAGCTTAGATTTTTTTTTTAAATTTCTTTTCAGTGTAACAGAATTCGTTGTTTATGCACCACATCCAGTGCTCCATTCAATACGTGCCCTCCATAATACCCACCACCAGGCTCACCCAACCCCCCACCCCCACCCCTTCAAAACCCTCAGGTTGTTTTTCAGAGTCCATAGTCTCTCATGGTTCATCTCCCCCTCCAATTTCCCTCAACTCCCTTCTCCTCTCTATCTCCCTATGTCCTCCATGTTATTTGTTATGTTCCACAAATAAGAGAAGCAAAAAATTCTCTCCAGAGACTGTCTTGCGACAAATGCATCCCCCCCGACTCTCTGCCTCCACCTATAATGTCTTGGAGAACATTGGTAACAGCAGCCAGCCTGGCAAGGCACACCACTACGGAAGTCACTAACTGGGGCATAATGCCGCAGGGTGTAGGAGCAAGAAAGGAGAAATGGGCCTATCTGATGCAAACCCTGCAGAGGGCTGCAGAGATGCCCAGGCAAATAACCCCTGAAGGAATTATCCAGCTGGGAGGGAGCGGTGAAGTGCTGTCCCTCGCTGATTTTAAATACAAACTGGCCATCCAATTTCCCACTACCGTTAAACTTCCTCATTACATGACAAGGAGGATCATTTTCTTCTAAATTTGTTCTTAGATAAATTAGAATGGCCACTGAGGAAGAATGGCTACATCTGTGTAGGCCGTAAAAAGCAATGGAGCGTTGTCATTCCGATTCCCACAAGTGCATGGTTTTACAAAAGTTGTTGGACATGCCATTTGAAACACACATATTGTACACTCCACACTGCACACGTCCAATGTGGCAAATGCCTACGGGAAGTTAAGGGGAAAATCTGACAGGTCCCCAAAGCTGGCACTAATGCCTTTATAAAGGGGGTTTTGATGTATTGCAATAATTACAACAACAGAAATTGGAAATAGAGTATTATACACGTTCAAAATATTAAAAAAAATAGCTTGAAGTTTCCTGGGGAGAATCAGTTTTTATTAGCGTATTATAGCTGATGAAAAAGGCTAAGAAACATATATATGGTATTTAGTTGTGTAGACATTACATTCTAATGAATGTAGAGTATTTTCATACATAAATGAATCTTAATAGCTAATATCATTTTTATATTTTAGATCAGACCACATAAAATTCTTATCTCACGAATGCAAGGGGTTTTTTTAATCGTAATAATGTCAAATTTTAGTATAATTATAAATAGAGATTCACAGACCATTTTAGGCCTGTTTTTACTGCTACGACACTACCTAGTATGCTATTATAATTGTGAGCCCCTTCAGGTAGGGACAGAATCCTATTCATGCTTCTTTATTCTCGATGGTTCTAGAGCACCAAGGAGAGCCCCACATGTAGGAGGTATTCAGTATGGATTGAACTGATCAAAGAGATGGGATATAAGCCGGTTGGCTTCGAGAAACACAATTCACATGGAAGAGAGCAAGAAGCTTGGCTTTTGGAGCAAGACTGCCTGGGTCCAAATCCCAAGTCTGCTCCTTGACCCTATGCCTCAGGGCCGTGCTCTGTAAAATGAGGATAACAGTAGGAACTCCCTCACAGGGTGGTGGTGAGGATTGCACAAGTTAGTTAAAACAGGTAAAAGGCATTTAGAACATTGCCTGGCTCATGGGAAAGACACAATACAGTGAGCTACTGTATTGTCAGATCAGCACACATACTCACAAGAAAATAGAGAGTATTAATACGTGTTTTTCTACCCTTCCCCCTACAAGTCTCCTTTCTGGGCCTTTCTGCCCACATGCACATTTGCAGACACATAAGCCCCTCCATGAAAATGAAGAGAAGCGGTTCCTTCACAGGCTCCCAGGAACACTAATCTGGAGGGGAGCCGGGATCCTGATATAGTGTCTGCCCCTTTAAATGAACCCAGCCTGCCCTTGTAAACCTGAGCTGAGATTCTGTAAGGGGTGCCAGCAAGGCCTCTAAGCTCTATCCCTGGACCAATTCCAAGTCATTTTCCATCTGCCAGGAGTGCTAATCCTTGATCTTGGCGTGATTAGATAATCTTTTCAGATATTAATTTATGTGGCTTTCTTCCTGCATCTTTTCCTTTACAATGCCCCTGACAGCTTTGCTCTCTCTTCCTCCTCTGCGCCCCCATTCAAGCTGACCTTTAACCCAGCTCTTCTTGCTTCATTAACTGGTGGAGGTGGGGGCGGAGTTGGGGCATGTGGTTAAGGGGGAAAGCCCTGCAAAGCGTCTGAAGAGTCTGCGAAGCATCCTGACTTTCTTTGCTCAAAATCTAAGCATATCTGAAAAGTAGAGGGTCCACAAAGTTGATAGAGAGGGTAAGTGAATTTGTGGGGTTAGAACAGTCTCGAGGAAACATAAGGGGACAATGATTTCCTGCAATTTTTTGAGCTTCTTTCAGATTGTGGTAGGGTCTGCAATCTGACTGTTTTACCAGTAAAAGAGATCTGAACATTATTCCTTGCCGAAATTTCAAACCTGTGTTGTGACTCCAGGATTGGCTTCACAGTACACGGGGAAGCTGGGACCACAGACACCTCGTTAAAGATTTCCACATGCAAAGCTCAGGTTGGAAGTGATAAAGAGCTGGCAGGCAGCAGACATGAGGATGAAGAAGTTGGGATTCTCCAAGCAGTCTGTGGTGGACAGTAGGCCAAAATTTGGAGTGCCCCTTCGCTATGTCTTGGTGATGGGAGAAAGCTCTGAAATGGTAGCAAAATGCCTATGGGTAGAGAAATCCCAAGAAATGACAGGTACAATTTCCTACCTGCCTGGGTGAGTGGGCTTCAAAATAGAAATTAATTTGATGAATACAAAATAAAAAAGTGCAAAAGTTTGGGTAGGCATTTCTCCTTTGTAGCAATCTTTCTCTTTCTTTTGCTATAGGACTTTGACCTCACTGGAGGGCATTTACATCTCCCAATTTGAGGAGATGCAGTGCACCTGTTGGTCAAGTCTTCCTAGAGCAGAGAGGGGAGGGCACAGGCCCAAATTAGATGGGTCAGACTGCCCTCTTTCAGGACTTTGCTTCATAAGAGGAGTGATCCAAGTACCACGATCTGACTAGTCTGGTTTAGCAGTAATCAGTCCCTGCCCCCCACAGCCACAGCTGCCCAGTTTCTGCCCTCTGCAAGTCCTGGTCTTCAGGTCTGCCTTGATTCTGAGAACCGCTTCCTATACTTTCACTACATTCTTTTTCAGTTTGTTCTAATGTCCGACTGTACGTAGCTTTGGGTTGAGGAACCGGTGATGAATTGCAGTCGTAGTTGTCCTAGGCTTTTCACCAAGATCTGCATTTTGGCGTTTCCTTCAGCTTTGCACACTGACCCTTCTAGTAGGAGGTGACCGATCTTCCCTCTCTCTGAACCCAAGTGATGGAGTCCTTCCACTTCCCCTCTCCCAGAATCCAGTGGGAGGAGGACCAGGGAGGTGGTTGGCTCCTCCAAAATCTTCTGATTGATTAAAAGATGGTCCCTCATTTTTCACTATGTCCCTAAATGAATTTTATTTCATCATTCTCCAGTTTTCAAAACATTAGCATGAACCTATCATGTTCTGATCAGTGGCTGACATCAAGACCTGGATTAAGTTTTGTTCCAAACACAAAGTGTTTTAAAAAATTTTTCTTTTATCCTTTGGTGTCATTTTCTTTGATCTGAGTTGCCACTTTTGTTCACTATACAAATGTCATGTTAAAATTTTTATTTTATGAAAAGTGATGCATCTCAAAATATTAGTGAATTCACAATTGCAATCCAATTTGGAATGTCGTGGGGTTTTTTTTGCCAAAATTTAATTTGAACATATAGCAGGGTTGGTTTGAATTTTTTGTCAGTAATAAATTTAATTTTGTATCTGTTAGATACAGATTTTCTTGATTTTTTTCAGGGTTTTCATTCCTCTCCTTCTCTGCAATTTTATCACAGTAATATTTTAATACATGATTTAAGAAAATATAAAGAACAAAATATACTCAATGTATTAATTTTAAAATGTTTAACATTTTGTATTTGCAACTTATATTGTAGCACGAACCATTTTCAGAATAATAAAGTTAATCGAAAGTTTCTTTTACTTTCCTCTCTAAATATACCTTTAGCAAATCTTTTTGAATTTGTATTTTCTAAAGTTAAGTGATCAAATATTAAGAACTAGTCAAAACAAGCAGACTGCTGAATACACAGTAAATGCTTAATTAAATATTTATTGAATAAGTGAACAAAACAATTTGATCTGACTTTTAAAAATTTACTACAAACTCTCTTACAGGGCATTAAGCTATACTTCATCTGTCTCTTTTCACATATCATAAGGGATTACCTCAGAGGTTTATCAGTTATGTCTGTTCCCACTGTGTTCATGCAGAAATGCTCTCCACTTTCATGAAATGTTCTGATGAGGTGAGACTCATTCATTACACAGAGTTTTGTTGAGCATCTATAATGTCTTGGGCTTCGGACTTACACAGAACTTCAGCGCATCATCTCTTCAAGGACTTTGAAGGAGTTAAAGAGTAAACAGATCATAAGAGCAAAAAGGGGTTAAGTGTAATCAGTGGTACATTCAGAGGGTCATGAATAAACAGAAATAAATGTACATCTGTAAGGTGTCTGGGGTTAGGAAAGGATTCACAGATGAGCTAGAAATTTCAAGTCTGTGTTAAAAAAATCAATAAAAATTTCTTTGCTCTGTTGTGCTAAGAACATATCAAGCATACTCTCTACCTTCAAAAAAAATTTTATCAAGTAAGGCTAATGTAGTGCAATTAGGTAGTTTCACAAAAGTAGGGTTTTACAACACCAAAAGGATAATCCATAAAAGTAAAAAAAAGATAAATCAGACTTTATCAAAATTAAAAAGTTTTTCTCTGCAAAAGTGAATGAAAGACAAGTTGTAGACTGGGAGGAAATACTTGCAAATCACATATCTTGTGAGGATTCTCATGTCCAGAGACACAGAGAACTCTCAAAAGTCAAAAATAAGAAAAGAAACATCCTTGGGGGTACCTGGGTGGATCACTTGGTTAAGCGTCCAACTCTTGATCTTAGCTCAGGTCTTGATCTCAGGGTTATGAGTTCAAGCCCAGCGTTGGGCTTTAGCCCTGTGTTGGAACCTACTTAAAATAAAAAGGAAAAGGAAAGAAGAGATCTCAATTTAAAAAATGGGCAAAAGATTTGAGCAGATACTTCACCAAAACAGAAATATGGATGGGAAATGAACACATGAAAAGGTATTCAACATCATTATTTATTTAGAGAAATGCAAATTAAAATTCAGTGAGATAACACTCCATACCCATTAGAATGGCTAATACCATCCACCTTCTCCCTAAGTACTAGTGAGGATACAAAGCAATTAGAACTTTCAAGCATTGCTGGTGGGATCACAACATTTTATAACCACTTAGGAAAACAGTTTGTCAGTTTCTCATGAAGTCAAACATACACTTACCGTATGACCCATCAATCTACTTTTTAGCCAATAGAACAAGAACTTTTAGTTATATAAAAACTTTTACATGGAATTTTATATAATTGATTATTAATTGCCAAAAAATAGAGACTATGCAAAAGTCCTTCCATCTACAAATGGATAAGCCAACTGTGATACCCTTGTATAATGGGTCACTGCTCACCAACAGAAATACACTACTTCTAATATACTCAGTAGAGTGGACGAATCTCAAATGCACTTTGCTAATCGAAAGAAGTCAGCCCCAAAAGGACACAAAGTGTATGTTTTCATTTATATGACATTCTAGAAAAGGCAAAATTTTGGGGTCAGAGAGAAATAAATCAGTGGTTGACAGGGGTTGGAATTGGTGAATAGTTGAGGACAGAAGCAAAGCGTGAAGGGAATTTTCAGGATGATGGAATGGTTCTATTGCATGATTGTGGTGGTAAACATGATTATGTTTTTGTCAAAGCTATAAACTGTACACCACCAAGAATGAATTTTACGTATAAAAATTTTTAAAAATGAGGGGCACCTGGGTGGCTCAGTGGATTAAAGCCTCTGCTTTCGGCTCAGGTCATGATTCCAGGGTCTTGGGATTGAGCCCCGCATCAGGCTCCCTGCTCAGCGGGAGCCTGCTTCCTCCACTCTCCCTGCCTGCCTCTCTGCCTACTTGTGATCTCTGTCTGTCAAATAAATAAATACAATCTTTAAAAATAAATAAAAAAAGATAAAAAATTTTAAAAATGAAAAGAGCAGGGTTTTGACTTCGTAGTTTCTTGCCCAAAGCTATAAACGAGGAGATAAAAATAAATTCAACTTTGAGTACAATGCCCTCAATATTGAGTTCTACTAGTCTATGCAGAGTCTAGACTATTCAGTTATATAGGTGTGCACATAGATCTTGACACTCAAAGTACTAAATCTATGGACGTATATCAACTATTTCAAGTATAAAAGGATGAACAGAGAAAATTAATTTCTGATAAGACTGTTATGTAAAAATCCATAAAAACAGAGTAAGGGCAACCTGTGAAAAGGTACAAGAGCGCCAGTAAGAAATATCTGTGAATAGTGAGAGGATAGATCTCCACGTTTATTTTACAAGAACTCTTTTGTATTTAGTTCACTGCCCCTGAAATTGTTGAAAAAGATTAGGGACCTAAAGGTTCTGGTACCATGTCCATTGGGAACTCTCAACAATTCAGATCTAGCAAGTATTTTAGTGGATCTACTAGTCAGGTCTCAACAGGTGGCAAATGGCAGAGACCTAAACTCAACTGGGTTAAATAGAAGGATAGTTTACTGGCGCACACAACCCAGAAGGTAAAAGAAAAACATGTAGGAAATGGGACTACTATGAAAGGGACAGGTACTCATACCAAACTCACGTGAATTTGACAACTTACTCTATAAAGGTTTACCAATAATTTCAAAGATTCAAGTAATTGTGAGGCACAGATAAAGGGAAATATTTAGGATCCCCCAGAGCAGGTCTACACATCTTTTGTTATCACATTTGGATGCCCTCTGGCCCAGATTACATACGAGTTCTATAAATAATGCATGAGGTAATATTAACTCTCACAAAAGAATGTTGTTTGATGTAGGAATGTTTTGTACCCACATAGTTACATAGCTTACATCAGATTTTCTAGGGAGTCAGGCCCCATAAACGTATGGATTCCAGATTTGCTTACTATAAGTGATTCTGCATAGACCAGGAACATCCTTCTAAAGACATGACGTAGATGAAGATTCTCCTCCTAGTAAATATCATTGGTGTGTTTTACAGAAGGTCAGTCATTCAGGTGTTTACAAGGACATTGGACCAGATTGTCTTTCTCATTTCTTATCTGGAGGTGCCATTGTCCCAACGTCTACATGAAAGTGAGAGGACGGGCACAGTCCTGCTTTTATTTTATTCTTGAAACCAAAGACTTGAACACTTCATAAGTTAGGTACTCAACCTCATCAAGAGTTTTTTCTTTTTCTCTCTTTCTTCTTCTCTTCCTCATTCACTGTCTTTCTCAGTCTCTGCTTGGCTTCATTTTGCAGATAGATTCTCTCCTTACCCTTTGGAGGATGGCTGCTCTCTCTAGAGACCCTAGTAGAGAGAATTATTTTGACTGTTTGTTTGTTTCATTCAGAATCCCAGGGAAAACCTTGGGAGGATTCCTGTTTGGGCATCTCCCTGTTGTCAGGGAATTTAAGTTCTGGATCAAGTGGAATCAGGGGAGTATGTCCTGTTATTTATGAAGAAGTAGGAGGAAACTTCCTTCAGAGATAAAAATAACAGCCCACTAAACTGTCTGAATCATCCTTGTCTTAACCACAACCAGAGTTTAGTCAGAATTGTAATATTTTATTAATGAAAATACTCTTCAAGATATTTTCATCCATGTTTACTAGGTGTGATTTTAAAGGAAAACTTTTGTTTAGGGGCTCCTGGGTGGCTCAGTCAGTTAAGCATCCAACTTGTGATTTCAGCTCAGGTCATGATCTCAGGGTCCTGGGATTGAGTCCTGCACCCAGCTCCATGCTCAGTAGGGGGTCTGCTTGAGCTTCTGTCCCTCTGCTCCTCCTTCCTCTTGCATTCTCTCTCAAACAAATAGATAAACCTTTAAAAAAAACAAAAAATAAAGTAAAACTTTTGTTTAAAATATCACGGAAATTCATATCAAATGATTATTTTTCCAAATCAGTTTTTTTGGGGTGTTTATTTAAAACATCCTGCAACTATGTAAAAGATTTTTGGAGGTTTTTTAAAAAAGATTTATCCATTTATTCTAGAAGAAGAGCCAGCATAGCGGGGGTTGGCACAGAAGGAGAGGGAGAGAGAAAATCTCAAGCAGACCACTCCCTGATGAGCTCAGATTCCCAAGGGGCTCAATCCCACTATCCTGAGATCACGACCTGAGCTGATATCAAGAATTCAGCCAAAATCAAAAGGTGGACACACAACAGACTGACCCACCCAGGTGCCCCAGATATTTGGAATTTTTTATGAGAATGCTTTCAAAATCTGTTTATGACTTACACAGAAAATTATTCTCATTACTTTATAACAACATATTAAATTTTATTCTCTGCAGTCAAATGTTTTATCATTAGCATTTGTCTTAGGAGAAAACTCTGGAAGTTATTAAGTGCATAGTGACAGAAAAATATTTTCTTAAGTCCTTAGGGGTCAGACCACTTCCAAATTAACAAACAATAATATTTCACTCTTCGGCTGTAAACTATTCCATAAAATGGAATGGCTGTAAGAGAACATAGGGGAAATAAATCCTTAAAACAAGAGTATGCTGTTTGGCATGCATTTAAAAATAGAATTCATGTTTTCTTTGGAAACGCCAAAGGATTTATTTCCAATTTCACTTCCTAATAGACATTTGGATTATAGGACCACTCAGTTGAATATGTCTTCAGCATTTTTGTTTGTTTGTTTGTTTGTTTATAAAAAAGGATCATGGCACATATATGTGACAAAAATATGTGACTATAATGAAATGTGTGGACTCTGATCGTTCTGTGTGATTGAGAACTAATTATGTCCTAGTCGCCATTTCCCCAGACACCAGCCATTGGATGGACAAGGATTGCTTCTGTCTAATTTACTTCAGACCCAAGGGCACCAGGTCTGGAAAGGTTGTTCTCAGCTTTCCTGAAACTTTAAAGGTCTTTTCTTTGTACCTTTACAAGTTAGCTTGGGAGTACCTTCTGGGCAGATTTTGTTTTGTTTTGTTTTTGTTTTTGCCAACAGTGCTGCTGGGGTCAGAGGTGGATAGAGAAAAGGCTGATTAAAAGGAGAGCTGTGGCTTTGGGCAGGTCAACGGTCACACCGTCACACGGCCACATGGTCACAAGTCAGCTCAGGTCTTCCTGGCATCTAATCATGAGAATAACAGACAGATGATCTCCTGAACACAGTGAAAGGAAAAAGGGAGCTCTTCTCTAGCCTTTCTCGGAGGGGTAACGTTTCTGTTAAGAATTTTGGAAGGGTGGGGCACCTGGGTGGCTCAGTGGGTTAAAGCCTCTGCCTTCAGCTCAGGTCATGATCCCAGGGTCCTGGGATTGAGCCCCACATTGGGCACTCTGCTCAGAGGGGAGCCTGCCTCCCACTCTCTCTCTGCCTGCCTCTCTGCCTACTTGTGATCTCTCTCTCTCTCTCTCTCTGTCAAATAAATAAATAAAATCTTAAAATAAAAAAAAAAAAGAATTTTGGAAGGGTAAGTGGGGCTTAGTAGGAGGTAGGGGAGAGTGGGGAGAGAGCTCCAGGTCAAGGTGATACCATGGAAGATGCAAACTTTCCAGAACTGGACATGGTTTGTGAAGGAATTTGGACTTCACTCTGTAACCTATGAGGTCCATTTGAAATAGAGAAGCTATTTGAGCAGGAGACAGTTCAGAAGCCTGGGTCTTGGGGCCACTAGAGGCTGGATTCAGGCAGATGGGACTGGAAGCAGGGACTGGGTCCTCCAGGAATCTCCCGGGGGAGAGTTGGTGAAAGATCCGAGTGTATATGCAGGAGTGGTGAGAAGGGGAAAAGGGAGGTGACACGTAGGAGCTTCTAGTGCCAACTTACCATTTATCGGATGTGAGGGTCGAGAGGGAGGTGGTCTTCTTGCAGCGCCCAGAATGATCTCTACAAAAAGCAATTATGATAAGCTATTCACCTTGTTTAAAATGCCTTCATTAGGTTCTTGTTTGTAGGCAAAAAGGCAGAATTCCTTATCTATTCACTTTTGCATCTTTAGTACTTAATATATGGTAGACACTTGATAAATACGAATATTCTCCATCCCATCTCCTCCCTGTTCTATGAATATGTGCCAATTAAACTGATCTCTATTCTCCCCTGAAGGTGGAGGGAGATTTTAAGGGAGATAAATGGAAGTTACTGTTGGTGACGGGGCTGAAATCGTTCTTGGGACTCATAGTGACAAACTTGATGCTCTTCTTGTCCAAATAAGATAACTGAGGTGGAATTCTCAATAAATTTTAAATTGTAATAAAAATATAAAGATTATGATTATGTTCTGTTGCACATTTTATACTTGCTGAGGTCCTCAGTCTTCCGTAGAATATTAATAAATGTCTTTAGGGTCAGAGATATGAATATTCTAATCTCAGTATAACCACAAGCTAAGACCATTTATTATTTTAAAGGACCTTTTTCATATAAGCAAAACCCAGGGGTATTTCTGAGTGTAGAATTTTGGCAAGGCCATTTGATATATTCCTGTAAATGTATGCCTTGAGGTCTTTTCCAAACATAGTTAACCCATTTGGGATAAACATTCTTAAAATGATCTTACATCAAATAAGTATTGACATGTTTTTAAGGTCATTTGACACAAGACTAGAATATTAACCAGAGGCTAAATTTGATGTATTTTTTTATACCAGTAAGTGGAATCAAAATTCACTGCATTTATTTATAATACAAATTTCAAGTATTAAGAAATCATTTTGAGGGGTGCCTGGGTGGCTCAGTGGGCTAAGCCTCTGCCTTCAGCTCAGGTCATGATCTCAGGGTCCTGGGATCGAGCCCTGCATTGGGGGGTCTCTGCTCAGCAGGGAGCCTGATCTCCCCACCCCCCGTCTGCCTCTCTGCCTACTTGTGATCTCTCTCTCTCTGTCAAATGAATAAATAAAATCTTAAAAAAAACATTTCGAGTTTTCTGTAGCCCTTGCCATATGCCAGGTGGCTGGTAAATGTATATAGGCTATTCACTTACAATGCTTATAAAATGTTTTTCATATCCCATTTTTTCTTATAATGCCCCGAGACTAAAAGATCTGAGATGATAAAACAGAAATTTCTTTCAAATTCTTATTTATCTCTGCATATTTCATTTTTTCCTTTCTGGACTATGCTTCATGGGTAATAAAGGAAACAAAAAGAATGAGAATCGAGTATGGGAGGACAAAATTAGAGAGGAAAAATAGTTTCCATTATTGAGAAAAATGATGAATTTATAAAGGCAGGACAAAAGTTTCAGTCATCCTTCTAATGAATATTTTTGTTCCACATCAAAGCACAAATACGTTTCAGGGTGTATGCGTGAGGGGGGTATCTTTATGATGAGAAATGTTTCTTCTTTGGGAGCCAAATAGCAAGAAATATACTTCATATCTCTGTAAAGCTAGACACATAGTTTGTTTATTTGACAAGAAAATTGGTGATGTCCTCACATCCCACAGAATGACCTCTTAAATTCTAGGTCCCAAGGAGCAACTCCAAATTCCCCATTCACCTCAGATCAGGCTTTTCATGAAAGCCAATTTTAAGAAATTCCTCTCTTTTCCAAGTTTGGCCACTTTCAGTGTGTGTGTGTGTGTGTGTGTGTGTGTGTGTGTGTACGTGCCCTGGAAGGGAGGCTGCTCAATTAAAAAGAATTTATGTGCAATTGATGGAGAAAGGAAGAAGCCGGTCTTGAATCTTAATTTTTAAAAATGAAATCATTGAAGTGATACCTTAGTAGACGCACCGTTTTTTCCAGGTCTGTTCATAATTGCTCTTGCAGCCCTCGAAAGTCCCCTGGGGCCTGCTTTGTTTTTGTTGCTCTCCTACAGCAGTAGTTCCTTTCATCTCTCCCTGTCTTACTCCTACCTAGAAAAGTGTCTAGAAACCAAAATAACAAGCTGAAGAAGATTGCCACCATCAAGACAGATCATAAAGTTTCAGGGGAGAATGTCAAATGGAGCAGATATAACAAATACCATTCCAATTTTTCCATGGTGTGGCAGGCAGGCAGAGTACCCTTCCCCACCCCAAGAGGTGATCATACCCTAATCTCGGGAACCTGTGAATATGTTATGTGACCTGGTGAAGGGGACTTTGCAGGTCTAACCAAAGATAAATTAAGCTGAGGAGTTTATCCTGGATGATCTGGGTGAAACTTCTCTGGTCAGAATCAGAGAGATGGAGAAGTTAGGAAGAGGAAGAACTTGGGAAAGACAAGAACCCAAATCTGTCATTAGAGGGGGTCTTGTGGAAAGCATGAGAGTGAACATGGGCAGTCTCAAGGAGTAGACACCAGCTCCCACGATGGGCAGGTCAGACAAGAAAACCTTAGTCCTAAAGCCACAAGGAACTGAAGTAAACCCATAAGCCCAATGAACTTGAAAAACTTACTTCCCCACAGCCTCTACCAAGAGGCTCTTCTTCTTCTCCTTCTTCTACCTTTTTGTCTTCTTCTTCTTTTTGTAATGCTAAACCAAATTTATTTCCATGCATAACAATGAAGATTGGGATACTAGATTAAAAGGAAAGCAGTCTTCTGTCAAATAGAGATCAAGAATCTTGAGTAGCTGCCTTTGGGAACTACTACAATGGAAGACACTCTAATTTGGGCCTGGTGGAACCCTAAGCACAACACCGGCTTAACTCCACCTAGACCTCGGACCTACAGAAGCTGTAAGGTTTAAAAAAAAAAGTGTTGTTTTAAAACAATACATTGTAGTAATTTGTTTTGGCAGCAAGTAACTAACGTATAGGCATATGGATTTGAATAGAATCATTGGTTCTATTTTTACTGCTAAGGTTTTGGCAATGAAGGGGCAGGGGGACTAAAACCAATTTAGAATAGCTTTTCCTGAAATTTGACTTCTTTTATCAGGCAGGGTTCAGTCAGGACAAGGGAAACCACTGCAGATACTTCAAGCAGGAAGGCTAGTAAGCATTTTAACTGCAAAAGCCAAAAAACGAAAACATGGTCGAGGGAGTGAAAATGAGGAAAGCCACGTCTCATGAAATATGGAAATTGAAGGAACCACAAGAACTCATTGCTGATGAACTTAGTTATCTATGGCACCGAAATGAGTACTTCTCAGAAGAGTGACTGAAAGGGCTTGGCGAACCTCCATTTCTATTGTCTGCTACAGCTCAAGGCCTGCCTTGCTCTGCGGGAGGAATAATAATGGCTTTTGCCTCTCTTTTGCTTTCAAACCTCATGTGATTGCCTCTCACTGGTGGAATTTAACTCAGAAGCCAGGCTTCCACTCCTGCAATCCAGAGAAGAGAACAAAAGGAAAATGACTCTGAATGGCAGGCACATTGCTGTATTTCATTGCAGGAAAAGAAAGGAGGCCATAAAGAGGAAAGGAGCACCATCCACGGAAGCACTTAAGGCTACAAGATTCAGACGTTTACAAAGTGAAACAGTAAAGGAGCCTCTAATCTTCCTCGCAAGCTCCATTTTATCTGGACAAATGCCTTCCCCTCCAGATCTCAGGGTATTTTTCCTGTACTCAATCATGGGCTATTAGAGACTATTTACTTCAGTTTTCTCCTTTTACATAAGAGGAACAAGAAGGTTGTAGAGATTTCTGGAAAGTCCATGTCAAGAGAGCTAGTTGGTGACTAAACAGGGTCAGGGTCTTTTGAATCTTTCTAGTCTCTCAACTTCTGTCAAGGTCCATGAAGTACCTGGGATTTTACCTGACCTACGACGGGCTATCAGGAGAGCTTGTTACTGTGAATGTCAGCAGAAGACACAAGACTCTCGGGTCAGAGACTTCTGTACTTATGGTACCACCAAGGCGGAGTGTCCGTATGGTGAACATACTGATGATTCCTCTTGACTCTCAAATCTCATAAAAGTGGTGCTGAGGGGCCACAGGGATACTAAGCACAGAGCAGGTTTGCACTGTAGCCAAAGAGTACTGGGCTTGTGGAATTTATTGCCTTGTTTAGCATGTGGAAGCAGGCCTGCTTTTTGTCCAGTGAAACGTGTTACTTCGGTCTTCAAGCTTGCTCATTGCAAACATAACCCCAGAGATGGCCCTACTAAAGGGCCTTGCACTCTTGTCACACCAGCAAAAAATGCGCAGCTGAGGTTCCAAGGCCTCTCTCAATACCCACTCTCTAGGAAGTACTGACAGGATGCACAAGCAGTTATTCACACTTATGATTTAAAGTACATAATATTTACAACATCCAAAAAATATATGCAAAATATATGTAAGCACTGTTTCTGAAATCAGACACGATTCTGCACATTGTTGCAGTTTGTTCATTTTCACTACCGTTAAAACATTGCATTGGGTGAATATGTGACAATTTACAGATGTGTCCAACTGCTGATAAACATGTGAGCTGGTCTGCGATATTTTGCTCTTATGACGCTATTAATATTTTTGCATACATTTTCTGGTGTTTATGTACAGAACTTTCTTTAGAGTATTTGATTAGGTGTGAAATAACCTGATTATTAATGAGGCTAGAAATTGCTGTGTATGTTTATTCATAGTTTGCGTTTTCCTGTCTGTGCATTCTCAGTTCATATCTTTTACCCACTTTTCCACTGGGTAGCTTGTCTTTTTAAGTTTATTTTTAAGAGTCCGTGATTTCATCCCTGATTCCTGGTTCCCACAAAATCTCTTAGCAATAGAAACAAACATTCGTACTCTGCCGTCTGCTGTCAAAATTTTTTTTTAAAGGTTGTCTGTTAAAATCTGTAATTTCAAACATCATTTTAATGGCAATATGGTAAAAGCATTCTCTTTAAAATGAGAAACCAGATAAGGATGCTTCTGTCATGGCTTCCATTTAACATTGTATTGGACATTCTCCCCAGGTCACTAAGGCAAGAAAAGGAACTAAAAGATATAAGGTGCTGGAGTGGTAGAAAGAAAAAGGTCACTTACCGTAAGTTATATAACTGTCTTATAAAAGCCAAAATTATTCACAAAAATTTATTAGGCATGGACAAAGAATGTACAGGCTGTATGGGTATGTTAAGA
The DNA here is from genome assembly GCF_002288905.1 of Enhydra lutris kenyoni. Classification (NCBI taxonomy): domain Eukaryota; kingdom Metazoa; phylum Chordata; class Mammalia; order Carnivora; family Mustelidae; genus Enhydra; species Enhydra lutris. Next base: position 71,705,225 of record NW_019154105.1, on the reverse strand, counting down.
ATCACAAATGAACGAGGAGTGAAATGTTTTTCTACAAATACTGAGATGACAATGTACTTTTTTGTCTTTAAGGAGTTAATGGGTTGAATCCTTTGTAGATTTTGTGTGTGCGTGTGTGGCCCTTCGGCCACTTCTGTGTGTATTTGTTTGTCTTCCCTTGATGTCATGTTTGGTTGATTTTGCTCTGTGGACAACCTGGAGGCCTAAATTGGCCATTCTTTCCTCCAACTAGTGTTTATGTTGGTTTCTTGTTGAAGGTGGGGACACTATTGACCTGGGGCCATTTCAGCTACCTTCAAGGACCCAGGGCATAACCCGAGCCTGTGAGTGAGCTCCTGGAACTGGTTGCCGCCAGAGACAGAGTTTCACATGTGCTGTGCGGATGCTGGCTTTGGCGGGGAGACAAACACCCCTTCCATATTAGTTTACTTTGTAACACCCTGGTTGCAGGTCCAGCTTTTGTTTTGTAGGGAAAGGGTGGTGTTTGTGTTAGAGATTTCCCTTACTTCCCACGAGCTCAGCGATACGTTCAGAATTATGCTGCAAGAGGGATCTAGTTGTTTTGTGGGATTTTGAAGGGATTTTCAAAGAATACTGTTTACCATGTTGAAAAGATTCTGTCCCACTCCCCCCCACCCCCATCCATCCTTAGAGTTTTCAAATTTCCTGTCTTGTGGAATATCAAATATCAAGTTGTGGCTAAAACTGCTAGTTTCCGACTTAATATCTATTATCCATTTTCCCCTTAATAGCAGAACCTCAATTTTATTTAAGGTTGTAATGTGTCCAGATGAGAAAATTGCCCGGCTTTCTGCCACCTGGGATGTTCGTGTGATTCACTTCTGGTCGATTATCCAAATCCAGAGTCATTTGTTTGGGCTTTCAGGAAAGCCACTGACAGGGGGTGGCTTAACTGTTTGGGTCCTTTTTCCTTTTTCCCCTTCTTCGATTTTTCCTGCCTAACCCGTTCCTTGATGATGATTACCCTTAAGAGCTTGGCCAAAAGAATCCCAAAGACTTTGGAAGTACAGTTCTTCAGACACTGTATCAGTTCTGGACTTCCTGTAACAGGAGAGGAAAAAAAAAAAACAAAACTATCTTGTTGAATCTGCTATTATTTGAGTTTTCTGTTACATGCAGCTGAATACAGTTCACAACTGATGTATTTCATATCTAGTTTTGATGTAATTTTTAATTGTTGCCTTAACATCTTTAAGTAGCAGACTTTAAAAAAAAACACAGTAACAAATCGTATTTTTTAATGTATGTTTGGTAATTTAAAGTGTTTTGCTTTATCACGTTTAATTATGGAAGCAGCTGGGGATTAGATGTATCTATGCTTGTTATTTCAGGAAATCGTTATTGAAGTTATAATTTGATTTTAGTCAAAGAAAAATTAAACGATAATTTAAGTCAATACTATCTGATGTCAGACATCTATCATGATTAATATACTGTCTACTCCTAGTTAGGAAATTATCTGATTCTGTTATTATAATGCCTTGCTATTTCCTCCAGGTATTTAACTTACTGTACTTCAACTTTGATCCTATTGAGTCTGTTTTATTATATTTTATTTCGAGTCTGTTTTAAAGGCTTTGAAGTTTATCTACACATTGTTCTTCACTAGTTCCCAAGTAGAGAAGTAATAGAATCACTAACTGTTTTCGTTTATTTTATTTTATTTTTAAATTTTGTTTATTTATTTGACAGGCAGGGATCACAAGTAGGCAGAGAGGGAAACAGAGAGAGAGAGGAGGAAGCATGCCTCCCACTGAGCAGAGAGCCCGATGAGGGGCTCGATCTCCAGGATCTTGAGATCATGACCCGAGCCAAAGGCAGAGCCACTGAGCCACCCAGGCACCCCTGTTTTCGTTTATTTTAATATTTCAATATTTTTTCGGACATGCAGTAACTATTGTCATTCAAATGACTATACTGGATAAAAATCACATTCTATGCTCAAAATTAACAGTAACTGACATCTCTGGTTTGGAAGATAGGGCAGTTTCACTTGGCAGTATAATCTTCATTGCCAATACTTTAATCAATTTTTTTTTTAAAGATTTTTTATTTATTTGTCAGAAAGAGAGAGAGAGAAAGCACACAAGCAGGCAGAGAGGCAGGCAGAGGTGGAGAGAGGCAGGCTCCTTGCCAAGCAAGGAGCCCGATGCGGGACTCGATCCCAGGACCCCGGGATCATGACCTGAGCCGAAGGCAGCGGCTTAACCCACTGAGCCACCCAGGCGTCCCTTTAATCAAATTTTAAAAGGTTATTCCATCTGAAACTCCCTACTCAGGCAGAGTTGTAATAATGATCATTCCTAAAATGAAGGGAAGTAATTAATAAGAGAGGAAACTAGAAAAAAAGTAAATGCTTTGCCCATTTAAGTAGAGTCATTATATTGTAACCTGTAACTACCTTGTCAGATTTTTTGTTTTCTTTTCCCCTTTGTTTATTTAATTTCAGTACAATTAGTGTACAGTATTATATTATTAGTTTCAGGTGTACAATATAGTGATTCCACAATTCTATACATTACTCAGTGCTAATCATAATGAATGTACTCTTAATCCCCTTCAACTGTTTCACTGTCCCCCACCCACCTCTCTTGTCATAACCACCAGTTTGTTCTCTATAGTTAAGAGTCTGTTTTTTTTAATCTCTTCTTTTCTTTGCTCATTTGTTTTGTTACTTAAATTCCGTATATGAGTGAAACCATATGGTATTTGTCTTTTTCTGAACTGACTTATTGCACTCAGTCTTATACTCTGTAGATATATTCATGTTGCAAATGACAAGATTTCATTCTTTTTTATGGTTGAGTAGTAGTCCAGTGTGTGTGTGTGTGTGTGTGTGTGTGTGTGTGTGTGTGTGTTTACCACCTCTTCTTTGTCCAGTCACCTATCAGTGGACACAGGGCTGTTTCCATGTTTTAACTATTTTAAATCATGCTGCAGTAAACATAGGGGTGCATATATCTCTTTGGTATATATCTCTAGACTACCCTGTCTGATTTACGTGTCTCACATCAGTGCTTCCAGAGTCCCAAGTGCTACAAAGACAGTATTTTACTGAATACTCCAGATGACCCTGTAGGGACCACAGGAGGCCTGCTGTCTAAAGCAACATGGGACAGGACTAATAGGTGAGCTGTGGCTAAATGAAGTGGGGGTTCTGGGTCCCTTAGAGCCGAGTACCCAAGGAAGAAGGAACTTCATACTATCTCCCACATGCTAGTCACTGAGCTGTGAGTTTCACACCGAGCATGTAGTTCATCCCTTATAGTGCGCCTGTGTGGAAGGGCCTCTGTTACCGCAGACCAGAGATGTCTCACCTTGTGAATATTCTGGAGCCTCTAACTTCCTTGCATTTGCTATCTTTTTTTTTCTTTTAAATTTTATTTTTTATAAACATATAATATATTTTTATCCCCAGGGTACAGGTCTGTGAATCGCCAGGTTTACACACTTCACAGCACTCACCATAGCACATACCCTCCCCAATGTCCATAATCCCACCCCCCCCAACCCCCCTCCCCCTATCAACCCTCAGTTTGTTTTGTGAG